>NW_016810178.1:1819074-1836504 GCF_001698545.2 Rhinopithecus bieti
GTTTTTTTTTTAGACAAAGTCCCGCTCTGTTGCCCAGGCTGGAGTGCAGTGGTGTGATCTCGGCTCACTGCAAGCTCTGCCTCCCAGGTTTGCACCACTCTCCTGCCTCAGCCTCCGGAGTAGCTGGGACTACAGGTGCCCGCCACCTCGCCCAGCTAATTTTTTGTATTTTTAGTAGAGACGGGTTTCACTGTGTTAGCCAGGATGATCTAGATCTCCTGACTTCGTGATCTGCCCGTCTCGGCCTCCCAAAGTGCTGGGATTACAGGTGCGAGCCACTACCATGCCCGGCCGATGTTTCTTGAGTTTCATTAAATTATCTCCTTTACACACTTTTCTTTGGTATGGAAATTCCAGAGCCTGTGTGATCTGCTTGATCACTCTGTTGCTCTTTCTCAGTCAGTGATGATAATGAGTATGATGACTTAAAGTGGTTCCACATTCACAATAATGCAGTACTTGAAAATAATTTGGCTGGGTAATTATCTATCTTCACCATAATAATTTAACACATAATTCTGTCACAATGCTCATTAAGCAACTGAAGAATCTAAATCTCAATGTTCAGCTGAATTATCTATGCAATATGCTTTGGGTCATTGTCATAAGGCTGAGGCTGAACTTTTGTTCTGTGAGTCAGATTTTCAAAATGACTCATTCATGATACTGCTTTTAGCAAGGCTCTTATTCCTTCTAAAACTCATGAGTCAGTGTTGCTAGGAGTTGTTAGAAAATTTATTCACTTGAAGCTTTCAATGTATCAAATGTCATGCTTCTGTGCATTGTTTCAATTTTTCATTAAATTGTAAGAGTGTTAAGAACATTATTGTGTGTAATATTGTCATGCACTATACAAAGGGCTGGAGATAGTGATTCTCCATTTACCTCTTCAGCTAACCTGGTACAGAAAAATGATGCAGTGAGGCAGGTAGCTCACCACAGGATCATGGTTCCAGCAGATATTACTAAAAGAGAGAGGAAAACAAAAATAAACCAAAAAAAAACTCCACACATATTCCCAAAGCTCTTCCACTGCCACTTTGTTATTGTCTTCTTCACTAAATATGGCTGCCCTGCTTTTCATTTTAGATTGATTTGATCTGTATAATAATGCTCCTACTGAATGCAAAGAAGGTGCTTGATTCACTGAATAGGCAGTGATGCCTATTCAGGATCTGAAAACCATCTCTAGTAAGAGCCGATAGCTTTGATTATTGATTAAAAGATCGTACACACATTTTCCTAGTACAGCCAAGCTGTATAATGAGTCCAGTTGAAAGAGTCAAGAAGTCTCTTTATGGTTTCTTTTATTTGAGGTGCATATTTTCTGAAAGTTCAATTGAAATGAAAGATCACATAAACAGTGAAAACTGCCAGCCTGACTCAGACATTTTGTTACTGTGTTCTAGAAGGATATACCAACCTGATTAATCTTTGAAAATAAAGATAAAATAAGGTGGGTATAGCATATTTACATTTCAAGAATAAAGAAAATTAGACATGTTTTGATATGCCTGGCAAATTGAAAGAGCAGGTCACCAAATTTGATTTATATCAGGGTTAATAAGTCTACTGTGATTCAAGTACACTAAATGACCCAGTAAAAATGTTTGGTTGTTAGAGGAGAAGAGAAAATGCTGAATGCGGTATAGTGCTTGCTGTCCACATTGTAACTGGTTCCCCTCCACTGGGCTCATTCATGCTTTATGCAAGGCCCAGTGGTACATATTCAAGGAAGGAAGAAGTAGACCAACAACAAAAAGGGCACAGACCAAAAGCAAGAATCTTGAGTTTGATCTATAGCTAAATAGATACCAAATGTAGAATTAAGATAAAATATTTCAAATCAGAATGTGTACAAGTAGCATTTAAAGCATAGTTATGTAGCTTGGGTAAGAGAGGAAAACCCCGTCTCTTAAAAAAATTTAAAAATTACCCAGGCCCACGTGGTGAGCACCTGTAATCCTAGCTACTTGAGAGGCTGAGGTAGGATAATTGCTTGAGCCTGGGAAACTAAGACTTCAGTGAGCTGTGTTGATGCCACTGTACTCCAGCCTGAGCGACAGAGTGAGACATTTTCTCAAAGAAAAAATAATAACTATTTTTAAAATTTTCAGTATTTATTCTTAATTATGGGTTAACATTTACTGTTGAGGTTTCTTAAGTCTTAAATAACATGCTTTAAATATTATTAGTATAGAAATTATTGAAGTTGATGGACTGGGGAATAGAAAAAAAAGAAAAAAAAAGGAATTTTAAAGAGTTATAGTATAAAGAATTTGTAAAGTATAGGTATTATAAATACCTATTTTAATAACCAAAGGGAAAGAAACATGGAGAGAGAAAAAAAGGAAAACAAAGAAAGAAAGGAACAGGAAAGAGAAGGAAAAGGAAAGAAAAACAATAGAAAGGAAAGAGCTTTGTTATCCTGGAAACTCTACAGCTAGTGCTTGTTGGACAAGACTGTCTTTAGCTCCCGCTTTTAGGGACAGCTATGACTGGCAAGAGAAGTCATTTTCAAGAGCACGTAAAAGATGCCCCAGAAATATTTAGAAGGATTACTTTGACAGACCGCAGTTTTTATATCTGAGGTTATAGGAAAGAAGCTATGACATCCTGGTTAATCCTATTATAAAATCCTGTCTATAGAGACAGTTGGGGAGCTTGAAAAACCTGGATTGTACTTAATCATTGCGAAAAAAAAAAAGAAAGAAATATGTGTTTTCTTTTCGGTCTACAGAATATCTCATATTAAAACAAAACAAAACAAACCCCAAAACCCTGATTATTTTTTTAAGTATTTATTATTAACATCAACAACTGCAGGTCAGATAATGGTTGGCCCATTTAGTCCTTCGTTAGTTTTCACTGTCCTAATTTAACTATTCCTAAACATGTTGTTTGGGCATATTTCAAAGCACATAGAAATCTGTTTTAGAAACAGTTTTAGAAATGTTTTACATATATTCATACCTCTTTTATAAACAAACAGCATTTCTTCTAGGCTGTTGTCATCCAAAATTTAAAGCAAAATCAGAAATTAATGGTAGGGCCAACTATAATACAAAATAGCCTCAGCTGATTTTTTTTTTTTTTTACAAAGGTAAAGCTAGATTGTGATTAATTTACCTGCTTTATTCTTTTCCCCACACTGCAATACTCACTGCCAATGTCTTGCTGATCTTCTGATTTTATAGGTATAGGGCCTTCGTTTGTTGTTTGGACACTCTGGAGTACTCAGCATGCTACCGAGACCTCAAGTTCTTATCACCACAAGCAAAAGTGTCAGTTCTGAAATACTGCTGAGAGGAAGACTCTCAGGCAAAAAGGAATGCAAAACAAGCACTTCACAGGGAAGAGCGGTAGGCGCTGCTTCAAGACTTATTAATGAAAGATTAAATGCGTAAAATAATGCTTTGAGTTCCTAAAGTTTATTTACCACTCAAAATATGGGATTAAAATAATCACATTAGCACAGTTTGCAAAAGTTTGGAGGAGTGCTTTGTGTTAGCTCAGTTAATAAATATTTTCATTTTGTTCGTTTTTCCTCCATCATATAAGAACAATATAAGTAAATATAATGCACGTAATTTTAGGAATTTATATTCCTTTTGTATATATATTGGCAAAGTGAAAAAAATTAAATGTTGACTTAAAACTTTATTTAGACAGAAAATGAATGTGAAAATGAGGAATATTACTCTATGAAAAGATTTAGAAATCTAAAGTAGACTCCAATATATCATTTAAATTTTGAAACTTCCATCTCATTCATTTTAAGTATCAAGACATGAATAGAATTTGTCACTGAGGATTTACAGGACTCATATGCATAGAGTTTTTGGTACCCCAGAGTAGAGCAATCTATGTAGCAATCTATGCCTATAAAATCTCATTTTCTCTGATAGCTTTAGTTATCCGCTTTTAACATGCGAAAGCGGAGGTCCAAGACTCAACATTGAGTTTTGCCAACCTTTGTGGCTTTTTATGGCAGGGTTGCTGTTGTATAAGAAGGAGGATAGAGAAAGTCCAATGATAGAAAAAATGGAACAGAAAATTTAGGGTAAAACCACTCTCTCCTTTTCCCCTTACCTCTATTTAATACTTTCTTATCAGATACACTGACTTTTGTATATTTTCACTCTGGGCATTGATATTCTTCTGAAACTGCAGTGTCCTGTTCCTCAGAGTGTAGTAACAGAGCAATTAGCAGGGAGTTCTCACTGGTGAGAAGTCTGCCTAGACGTCTTCATCTGCTTCTCATCCCATCTTAACATTGCTGTGTTGAAACTTTGGCAAACCTTATACTCCTGGACAAGTGTTGCTGTTTGTCCTTTTTATGTTGTTGGGGAGGGAAGACTTTCACTTAAACTATCCCCACACTGTGACATTCAAACCTTTTTCACTCTGGGCTGGGATATTCTCATTTGACAGCCTTCCTTCAATTTTCCTTGGATTTCTTTGCCTTTTTTATTTGGTTTGAAGATCCACATACTGTCATGTTTTATGGTATCTCTTGAGTTTGGGCAGAATGAGGAAATGGCAGTCGGTATTCTTCGCTAGTTCTTTACATCCGTATTGATTCATCCTTCACATGGATGAAATGTGTAATATAAAACTGTCTTAGACATTGTTTTAAAATTAATTTTACATCATGATTACTTTTCAATTTCAGTAAATATCCTTTGATACCATCATCTTAAGGTCTTATATTTCACCTATTCTTGTGTGACTTGGCTTTGACAAACTTTTCAAGATCTCATGTAAATAACAATGGAGAGAACAGCTTTGCCAAGAAACAGTACTTTGAGTCTGTCATCATCTGAATCTACGTACTATTTTTCAACGATATATCTTTCCTAGACAAAGACCAAAAATGAAATTAGAAACCTACTTTACTTTAAAAGTGCAGAAAAATGAGCTAATCTCAGATATGCCTTTACATAGTAAACTAAAATTATTTCAGCTCCTCCAAGAAGTCAAGTCCACACTGTGACTTGACTCACTGTCATACTTGGATAGATTCCCTGTCCTTACTACAATGCTATTTTTTTGTTGTTGTTGTTACTGATGTTGTTTATCTCAACTATATGATAATCTGAAGGGAAACAGCTTAAAAAAAAAAAAAAAGTCTGTTCTCTCCTAAGTATACAACATGTATTATTCATCTGGGTATTATTAGAGACTGGAATATAAATATATGGTGTGTATTTGCAAAATGAATAAAACAGGCACCCATACTGTCAACCTAAAAAAAAGAGCATCAGAGAAAATTGTATCCAAATATGTTAAGTTGACTCACAAATGAGAAATAAGGATCATAATCTGGAATGCATGGAATTACCAGCAGTACATCGGGAGAGGAATAATAAATAGACACAAATGGATGCTTTTATTAGCAAAATGGAAAGTTCCACATAAGCAAGAAACTAAGTTAACTGGTTCCAGAGACTCAAAGATAGAGTTGTTGATGGAGATGCCATTATTGGGGAAGTATTCTTGTGAGAGCAACACCGTATTTATTTATCTATCTATTTTTATTTTATTTTATTTTATTTTATTATTATTTTTTGAGACGGAGTCTCCCTCTGTTGCCCAAGTTGGAGTGCAGTGGTGTGATCTGGGCTCACTGCAAGCTCCGCCTCCCGGGTTCCCACCATTCTCCTGCCTCAACCTCCCGAGTAGCTGGGACTACAGGTGCCCGCCACCATGCCCGGCTAATGTTTTGTATTTTTAGTAGAGACGGGGTTTCACCGTGTTAGCCAGGATGATCTCGATCTCCTGACCTCGTGATCCGCCTGCCTGGGCCTCCCAAAGTGTGGGGATTACAGGCGTGAGCCACCGCGCCCGGCTGCATCTTTTTTGAATTACTGCAGTCCCAAAGAATGTCTAGTGATGGACTTCGTCAGAGCAGAAGATGTGTGAAGGGTGTAAAAGGGTTTTCTGTGGCATTTTTAAAAAGTCCTTGGAAACAGTTCTTATCTCAGACATATAAGTACAACACTCCTTTTTGTGACTTCCTGGCTCTATTTTGTCTGGGTCTAACGAAAGTGTTTTCACCCTCATATCTCTACATTTTTCAAAATCTAACACATTATGGAAATCTAAATAGTTCATTTAAACTTGAGAGTGCCAATTTCATTATATGTAATATTATTAAATTTTCTTCCAAGTGTGTTATATTAGTCAGTGTCCCAACAAAGTAATAGACAAATAAATCTAAAATTCTGAAGATAATTTAAGTAATATATTATTTACAGAGTAGTAGGAAGAGTTAAGAGAACAGACAACAGATATTGAATTATCCGAGGACTATCTACAGCCAGATGCCATTTCCTTTACTAGACCTGAAGAAATAGTAGGAGAAAATGGTGTTACTGGATCCAGAGGTAACTGGAATCTTGAAACGGAACAGAGGAAATCTATCACCAAGATCCAAAGTGAAGAAACATCCCAGTATCTCACTCTTCCAATCCAGTCTTCCACTTGCACATTCCTTTTAATTAAACCAGAAGCTAGAGGCTAATGACTACTAGTAATGAAGTATATAAATATCAACCTTGTAGACAACAGAGGAATGAAAATAAACCTGAAGCACTGATTATTAACTACATTAAAAAATCATGCTTGATATGAAAGAGATTTTTGTAATATTATTTATGAAAAAGTATACTGTCATTAATAATATAATATAAAATTATTTTTTATTTTTGCATGAATATGTGTGTGTGTTTATAAACACATACATATACATTAAAAACAGGTTGAAAGAAGATTGAAATATGCCAGACCTACAGTGCCACAGTGCTCTTGGTATTTTTTCATATTTTAAAAATATTTATTTGAAAATGATTCAAATTAGTATCTATTTCATCATTATCATCATAATTATTAGGTTCTGACCATGATATTAACAGCTTTTTAATTTTAATGAGTGCCTTAAGTATTTATTTCTGTGATTTGTAATCACCCTATACTTTTTATTCTGGCCTAAATATCATAATTTTCTAAAATCTATATAGAAAATTATATAGAAATTTGAAAGACCTAGAATAACCAAAATATCTTTTTAAATAAAAATGTTGGAGTAGTAATACTATATAATGTCAAGACTTATTGTAAAGAAACAGTAGTCAAGGCAGTGCAATGTTAATATCAAGATAGATGAATATTTCTATGGGACACAATAGAGGGTCTTGAAATATATCTATGGAGCTTGATTGTTGATAAAGGCACAAAAGCAAATCAGTTGAGAAAGAATAACCTTTTCAGCAAAGGGTGTTAGATATACCTGTTTCAACAACAGCAACAAAAACATTGGTTTATAACTCTCACCATCTCCAAAATGTAACTCAAAATTGATCACTGACCTAAATATAAAACTTAAACCTATAAGCCTTCTAAGTTGGTCTTCTAAATTTGACATTAAATTACTCAAGGATTTCTTTGATTTCTTGAACACTATCACCCATAAATCTATAAATTAATAGATTAAATTTTATTGCAGTGTTAATAGAATTAAGTGAAAAGCCTTAGATTGGAAAAAAAAAAATCTTCACAAAGCAGAAATACAGTAAAGGACTTACATCCAAAATATTTGAAAAACTCTCAAATACAACAATAAGAAAACAAACAAATTAATTGTTTTTAATTAGCAAAAGTTTTGAATACACATTTCACTCAATAAGATGTATATCTGACAAACATAAAAAAAAAGTTCAACATCACTAGTCATTTGGAAGTGCAAGTTAAAAACTACAATATGATGCCACTATACAACTATGAGAATGCCTAAAATTAAAATGGCTGGTCATACCAAGTGTTGGCGAGGATGTGGAAAAAGTGGAGCTCTCACATACTGTGGGTAAGAATGCAAAATACTACTGTTATTTTGGGAAACTTTTTGGTAGTTTCTTAAATAGTTAAAGATAACAGAAAAAAAAATGAGTGCATAATGTATTATTCCATTTATTTGAAATCCTAGAAATAGAAAATTTATATATATTGACCTAAAAAATATCAGTGATTGTCTGGGTGCTGGTACATAAAAGAAAAGAGGGATGGGTCAGAGACTTATCAAAATATACATTTCAGATATGTGCCAATGACAGCATGCCCATTATATATTAATAAAGATATTAGAAGGGCGGTAAGACTACTTTTATATAAATTACAAATTTTAAGCTCACACAAACAAAATAGCTTTTATGATATCACCACTCTATAAATCGTAGGACAGGTACTTAATTGTGGTGTATTCTGATTTCAAATCTCATTATCATTCATTATTTCAACAAATTTATTGAACACATATTATGCTAAGCCACCAATTTAGGTATAAGTATACAACAAATTTTTTAAAGCAAAAAAGAGAGGAGTCTATATTACAACTGTTATATATAATACATAGTGTTATGAAAAGACATACAATAAGCATTAAAAATAATAAATAAAATACTACATAGTGATAAGTGCTAAATATTAGCTAAATATTAGCTAAATAAAGGGTGAGAAATCAAGCAAAGTAAGAAAATGCAAGTATATGATATTTAATTAAAATAATTAAGAAAGACCTTTAGAAATTTGAAATTTTAGTAGCATTCACGAATGTAATGAAAGAGATAGTCCTGTAGATATCTATAGGAAGAACATTCTGGAAGGCATATGAGAAGAGCAAGTACAAAGACCCAAGCATGAGTTTTTCTGTTGTGTTATACACATAGAAAGGAGGTCAATGTGGCTGAAACAGAGTAAGAAAGTGAGAGGGGTGCAAAGTATGAAGTCGGAGGTATAGTAAAGCACATAAGAAGGATGGCTAAAAGCCTAGAAAGTCATAGTTTTACTTCATGATGGAAGATTTTGAGCAGAGAAATAAAAATCTGACTTACATTTTATAAAACTCGTAGTCTTCAATAGACACTGGAAGACTCTCTCTACTTAAACTTATGATCTCTCATCCATAAATTGTCACTTCACTGGATACTGCGATCATGTCAGTACACCATGATCATGATGTTCTGTAAATGTCTGCTGTATCTTTAGCAATTTCTTAAAAATTTCAGCCTATTTCCTACTCATGAAATGTTTTCTTGATGTGAAGTGTGTATTCATTAAGAATCACTTTAGTACCATAAGTAATTAAAGCTCAACTCAAGCTGTGTCAAGAATAGATGGGAGCCAGGCGCGATGGCTCACGCCTGTAATCCCAGCACTTAGGGAGGATGAGACGGGTGGATCAGGAGGTCAGGAGATCCAGACCATCCTGGGTAACATGATGAAACCCTGTCTCTACTAAAAATACAAAAAAAAAAAAAAAAAAAATTAGCTGGGCATGGTGGCAGATGCCTGTAGTCCCAGCTACTTCCGAGGCTGAGGCAGGAGAAAGGCTTGAACCTGGGAGGCGGAGGTTTCAGTGAGCCAAGATCGTGCCACTCACTCCGCCTGGGCGACAAGGCACGGCTCCATCTCAAAAAAAAAAATAATAAATAAAGAAAAAAAGAAAAAAAAATTGAAGGGGGTGCAGCATTATTAAACCATATAAATATGACTAGCTTCATACTTAGATTTAATGGTTCAGAGGAAGGTATCAGTGCTTTCTCTATCTTTTCCTGTAGATCTGTTTGGCTCTGCTTACTGACTTCATTTTTTTTTTTTTTTTGATGGAATCTTGCTCTATTGCCCAGGTTGGAGTGCACTGGCACAATCTCGGTTCACTGCAACCTCTGCCTTCTGGGTTCAAGCAATTCTCTACCTTAGCCTCCCGAGTGGCTGGAATTACAGGCGCCTGCCACGATGCCTGGCTAATTATTGTATTTTTAGTAGAAACTGCGTTTCACCATCTTGGCCAGGCTGGTCTTGAACTCCTGACCTCGTGATCTACCTACCCCTGCCTCCCAAAGTACTGGGATTGCAGGCGTGAGCCACTGCGCCCGGCTTGACTTCATTCTTTAAGAGATTCTGAATGCCTGGGGAAAATGGCAACTATTTGCAACCCCAAGTCACATTACAATGGCTTACTAATTCAACTGCTTAAAATGTCTTATCCTTCTCAGAGAATATAAATTGAACACATTAAATGGTTTTCACTGGACATGCCCAGTTAATTTATCTAATCCCAAGTCCAATACTTTGGCCAAGAGGATACATTGTCTATCTGATAGACATGATGTACTCCTATGGTCTAGGAAAGGCAGGTCACTATTATTTACAGCAACTTGTCTGGGTCACATACCTTACTCCTGTGGCCTGAGAAGGGAATGCCACTGTGACTTTTAGCCATCGGGAATGAAGAGATGTCAGGTCATGAAAAAACAGGAGTTCTGTAAATGAAGATTGGGTAGTGATATCAAAGGTTTATGGTAAAGTTTTATGAGCAGAGGAAAACTATCAGTACCATAGTCCAAAATGGACAGTGGTCAGGAAATTCAAAGGCAGGCAGGATTAAGAGGAATTCAAGAAATAGATAATACACAATGTGTTATGTTATATAAAACAATCTTACACATGATTGGAGTAGCACTTTAAATCTGTCAAAGCTTAACTTATTGTGCCTTCCGGTATTTCACTTCATGTAGGAAGCTTACATGACCATTGAGTTAAGTAAAAAGAAAAGCATGTGGATGTGCATATGTGAATGTAAAATGTATGTTTGTAGGTAAATATAGGCTAAAATATTTCAATATGGATATGTATATAGGTGTATACTCATTAGCAGAGTCAGTGACTTTGTTTTTGAACCTCTAACAACAAGGACATTTACAAAATAATAAATTTCCAGTGATGTATTCTTGAAACAATTAATAAATTATGTATTTCACATGTGACATAAACTGCAAAGATTGTTTTCAATGTAGTCATTCTTATATGCAATGTCTTCTTATATGCAGTAAGGCTCTCTTTTTTAAATAAAAGCAGCTAAATAACAAAAAGGGATATACTCTAAAATTCCTCTTTATAATTATTCTCTTCTATTAAAACTTACTTTTGAACTTGGAATTAAAATAAAATTATGTATATGTTAAATTATGAATACTGAATCAAAAACGAAATTGTAAAACATGAATGCGTGTGTATATTTTAATTAACTTTCCCTTATATTTACTTTCTTTTTCATTTTCTTGGAAGAAGTAAAATTAGGTTGTGTATTGCTTATTTTTTAAGTGCTATTACATTTAGAATGAATGAGATTCACACCATTTTATTAAACACATTCACATTCATTTATGTTATATAAACATCTTGTGACAATTGTTTCACCACCTTAAGTTGTTTTGTACAGACAGAAAACACATCTGCTGAACTGGATGATCCCATCTCTACCAAAACATTTGGCAGCCATGACAGGATGCAATTTGTTTTGTCTACATAACAATGACTAAGATGTGCTGATGTTACTTCAGCTTTCTAATGTTCTACTATCTGATGTGTTCATTTTACACGATCTATCAAATATAGGTCACTGGATATTTCTGAGAACAAGACAATGAAATGAAATGAAAATGAAAAACAAAATCTTAGTTTCTTTATACTGGATAGTGTAAAATTACAGTAGTACATTTTATATTTTCCAGTGAAGAGGTCATGGGAATCAGCCTGCACATTAATATAGAATTTTTATTGTCAAGGGATTCAGCAGAATTTAAATTACTAATTTCCTGGACTGGACATGTGACAATGTTGCCCGGAAAGATGTGTCCCGATTGATTTATTGATTGCACACTATAATTAAAACAGAAGAAAAAGCAACACACACACACACACGAATCTTGTTTAAAAACTCCTTTCATGCAACAATTCCCTAGAAGGCTAATTAGCATTTTTTGTGTTTTATTATTACCTGACATTGAAATAAACCACATGTTAGATATGCTTCTGTTTGTGAAGCAAAAATGTATGACCAGTTTTCTTTAAGTTGAATAAAAAAGAGGCTATTTATTCTCTTAACAGATTTCCCCCACTGGGTGTCCTCTCCCTTCAAAATATAACATTTTTATTTCTATATGCTTCCTATACATATGTCACTAATACATATACAAGTGCTTTGCTTTTTATGTGACCTTGTTCTAAAGAATTCATTCACAGATACTGTCTGTCAGGTATCCTTTCTCAGCAGTCTCAAGATATGAACTCGATTGACAAAAGGCTTTATTTGGAGGAACTTTGTACATTGTTCTCATCACTCTTAAGGCATTTCAGCGTCTGCACAGCTATAAAATTGTTTTATCTCCTCTTCTTTTTCCCAATAAGGATTAGCCAAGGTCCAAGGAGTATTTCAAGACTGATAAAGCCTCGAGTGCTTTTACACTGAACTTGGAATGAGTCCAAATATTTCTAATTTCAATTTATCAAACTTAAAGTATCACAGAAAGCTCAAGTGGTTCAGAAATTCTCACTGCCTTCAGGACTGAAGTACTCATTCCTCCAGCTGCTGGCACTATAATCTCTCAGCTGAGTGCCTCTGAGGAAATTATAAATTTTAGACAGACACCTCACCAAGGTTATGTTTCCTTTTGGTGACACAGCCCACATCCAATAACTGGCCGACACAGAAACAAGGAGGTGGTTTGGAGCTGAGGAACTCATATAAGGCCCGGTCCTTTCCTTCCATTCAGGATAACCCTGCAGAGCCACCTGGGCTCTAGTGGTATCAACTGAAGTCTTTGTGGCACCCACACACAGTTCTAATTATCCCTCTGACCAAGTCTGTTGTTCTGCTGTCCCATAGATGTTACTTCCAAAAGCAATACACTTTTTGCGTGCAAGTCTCTGGAGCACAGCCTATTTCCTAGAGACACTGACTTACAACACAACTCACTTAAAGTAAGAAAATGCAGATCTAACTTGTTACCAAACCTGGAAATTAATACAGAAAATCTTCCTTCACTAGCCTCACTATATGAAATTACAGTGAACAGAATGAAAATGATGTGGCACTGTGGAGTGACATTTTTACAGGGTCTGAATATACTTTTGTTGCCTTGATTTGCCTGTAAATTATAATTCAAAGTCTAAAGTACAAGATAGTGGTTACTGAGGTTTATTCTTTGCACTCATGTATATTCTTTCAAAGCTGACTCTCTTAAAAAAAAATAGTACGATCCCTCTCTCTGTATGTATGTGGGTGGGGAGGGGCTGTGGCAGGTGGGAGGTTTAAAATCACAGTGTTACATCACACAACATTAGACTCAAGTATAACATACACTTTTAGAATATGTCTAAAAATTGTTTCTTTGCTTTTTATCCACTTCTTATTTACATTTTCAAAGTTAAAGACATATTAAAGAATATCCTGTGGCCTATTTTCTCCCTTCCCCTGAGTAGCTGGTGGTCTTTTCTGCTCTATCTTTTCTGTGTTTCTCCAAGTAAAGTCTCCTGCCAGGTATTAATAAGTAGGCTGCGTCCCATGAGCAGTCTAGGAGAGTACCATTTTACAGTATTAACTGTACTCCATATTATCTTGTTTGTTATTTCTTCATTTGTCAACATAATAGATGAAATGCAATAGAGCTTATTGTTTGTTTTTCCTGTCTAAGATAACTACCAGAATTAAAACTATTTATATACTGACTTTCAACAACATAGTAGAATAGCTTGTGGGTCCCTATCACAATATTAATTCATTTCAAAATTATTCCTAAGCAACACTTTTGCACTGTTGGTGGGACTGTAAACTAGTTCAACTGTTGTGGAAGACAGTGTGGCGATTCTTCAAGGATCTAGAACTAGAAATACCATTTGACCCAGCCATCCCATTACTGGGGATATACCCAAAGGATTATAAGTCATGCTGCTATAAAGACACATGCACACGTATATTTATTGCAGCTATTGCAGCACTATTCACAACAGCAAAGACTTGGAATCAACCCAAATGCCCATCAGTGACAGACGGATAAGAAATGTGGCACCATTTTAAAAAAATACCCCAAAAAGCCCAGGGAATTCATGCCAGCCATAAAAACGGATGAGTTTGTTGTCCTTTCTGTAGGACAATGGATTGCACTGAGAACCATCATTCTAGCAAACTATTGCAAGAACGAAAACCAAACAACCACATGTGCCACTCATAGGTGGGAATTGAACCAATGAATCACTTGGACAGCGGGAAGGGGAACATCACGACACTGGGGCCTATTGTGGGGAGGGGGGAGGGGGGAGGGACGGCATTGGGAGATATACCTGATGTAAATTATGAGTTGATGGGTGCTGATGAGTTGATGGGTGCAGCACACCAACATGGCACATGCATGCATATGTAACAAACCTGCACATTGTGCACATGTACCCTAGAACTTAAAGTATAATAAAAAAAAAAGAAAAAAAATATTTCCTAAGCTATTGTCCCTAAAATTATTTCTAATCCAGGTGGGTTACTGTCTTGTGGCTGCCCTATGAAAGGAAGGATAAAATCTTCACCCAAAATATGGTTTTGATATTCATATTGATAATGTTACTCAAGCATCAAGAGGATATAGAATATTAATTACTCACACTGTACAGTTTTCTTGGGAAAGAAAGGCAAGCTTTTACTGAGGTCCAAAAATGACTTACTAGAGAAAGGAGGGGGAAATGGATTGAGTTTTAGAGTGTTTGGAGTGGCCATGCAGTTACAGTTCTTACAGGCATGACTGAATTATGCATGGTTTGAACTTTCCATCAGAGCCAAGGGAGAGAGACTGTGGACTTTCAAATTATCTTGCTGAGATGTGAGACAAGAAGTGTGTAGGGAGGTCTTGGACTTGGAAGATGTTAGAGGTCGGATATACAAAAGAGATTCCATATGACAGTTAGAAATAAAGGAAGTGAAGTATCACCAAATGCTGGAAATAGAGAACAAACTAAAACCATCGAGGGAAGAGCAGGCTGAAATCCTGGGAAGAGCACGTATGTTACGAATCTGGTTACTGTCTATGGAATCTGACTGACTGACATGATGGATGGCTTTGTGTCCCCCGCTAAAGGAATTGGGAATTGGCATTTCTCAATAAAAGCGTCAAATGTTAAGCGCTGTCTTGCACCTTAAAAATAAACTAGCAAACCACCCTGCATCCTTCCTAACCTTAGCTAGAAATATGAAATGATGTTTGTCATCTGTCTATGGCTTTAAGACTTTAAGTTTTAATAACTTACTTTTTTTCAGGGAAACTGAAACCTTTAATATGAAATAGATATGGATTCTATAACCAGAGATAAACATTTTTATTACACACTCAAGTATAAGCCTTTACATAAAAGATTTACTGTAAAAATTGATTCTGAACATGGGAAATACATTGGACTCTGGCAGAACAAGCAAAATACCAACTTGTAGAAATATCATGAGATTCTTGTGGTGTCACTTTGCCAGCCGGAAACATTTGTGGGTGATGGCACCTTTGCTCACATTTCGCTGAGGCTCGCTGGGCTTGTTCTGCCCATTTGGCCCAGCAGGCTGCACTCAAGTCACGCTACAAGCCTGGATATCACACCTGCTAAGGGCAAGCCAGGTGCAGAGCAGGGAGGGGTGCATGAGCAAATGCGCACAGGATCCAGTCGCCGGGCACAGCTAGGCATGCTGGCTGTGGCCAGGCGGGCAGCTCCAGGTTCCTGCATGAGCACTGGCTCCCTGTGAGGCTGCAGTTGGATCAGATGTACTGCAAGCAGCTTCCACTGCTCTCACCAGGGAATACGGTTGTGCCCAAAAACTTGGAGATGCCAGGAACTGCAGAGCTCCAAAGAGGTTGTCACATCCCTGGCCTGGGGATCTCCCAGGTCTGGGCTCTCGAAATAATTGCAGCTCTTCTCTCTTCTCTCCTTCTAGTTGCCAGCAATGTAGAGAGGATGGGGGTGTATTTTAGCCATGTTTGTGTTACAGCTCTTTCAGTTCTGCCATTTGGCAGTTCCTAAGTTTTTGCCCCTCATCTAAGAAGAATGAGGTACACAAACAACCAGAGGGTGAGCAAGGTGAAGAGATGCTTTTATTCAGTTACAGTATAGCTCTCAGGAGACCCAAAGTGGGTAGCTCCTTTCCACAAGCAGGACATCCTGACATCTGCAAATCTCAGTGGAAACAAGACCAGAGTGGTAGCTCCTACCTGCAGACAAGTCATCCCAATGAGTAAACAGCTTTCAGGGGAGAGGAGACCCACAGTGGGTAACTCCTCACTGTAGGCAGGTTGTCCTGACTTCTGCTCAGCTCTCAGCTGAGAGGAGACACTCAGTGGATAGTCCTTGTCTGCAGGCAGGTCATTTCAACATCTGCTCAGCTCCTGGCTTAGAGAAACCCACAATGGGTATCTCCTTTCTGCAGGCAGGTCATCTCAATATCTGCCCAAGTCTGGCTGAGTCTGGGGTTGTTACAGGCTTCAGAAGAGAGGAAGTGCATGCTGATTGGTCCATGGGCAGCCATGGACAGGCCTGGAAAATGTACCATAAGTTGTCACTCCTGTCCACAGAACTGGCAGTCTGTTCCTCAGGCTTCAGGCCATCCTGGCCTGAAGGTGGGGTTTCACTGGGGACCTACCCCTTTTGTCCCAGGAGCCTGTCTGCCTCTTGCTGCCATCAATGTCCTGTCCACAGTCTCCAGGTTGTTCATGCCAAGGAGTGCCTGAAGGCCTACACCAAGCTGCCCTCAGCTCCCCTGTGGCCTCCTTCTCATGATCATTGGCATCCAAAGTTTGGAGGGGGCAGACACAGCAGGGGGCTGCTGTCAGTGCCACCTTGAGCATATGCACGCACAGCGAGGTCATGACAATGCCTGGGTTTGGCCATGACTTCGCCGCAAATTCAGAGCAGTTGCTGAGAGTGGGTAGAGGTCAGGTCGAAGGAGTAGGCACTTTCAAGCCTGTAGGGGCAAAGGGTTTCCTGGGCCCCTGAGAGATGCCTAGATCTGCAGCTGTGGCTGGGTGGCAGCAGCTGCACCCAGGAGCGTGAGGCTCCCCTTTCCACTAACTCAGAAAAGGGCGGGCCCCACCTGTTCCTGGCTCCCCAGGCACTACTGAGCCTGCAGCCCCAGCCACACCTCCCTTGCTGCAACTGGTATCTTTGCAGCAGCCATTCCAGACAGGCCACTGCTGCCATCAGAAACACATCTACAACTGAGAGAAGGAACAATAAATGAATAAAATGACATCTGATTATGATAAGATTACCTTAAAAAATGAAAAACAATGTCAAGAAATGAACCTACCAAAAAAGCTAGAACAAAACCCCAAAGAATTAACATCCATTGAACAATTTAGAATAAGTATAACATGAACATGTTTAAAAATACAAAAATAGCTGGGCACAGTGGCACAAGCCTGTAATCCCATTTATTCAGATGGCTGAGACAGGAGGATCACTTAAGCCTAGTAGTTTAATGCTTCAGCGCACTCTGATAGTGCCATTGCACTCCATCCTGGGCAACAGAGTGAGATCTTGTGCCGGAAAAAAAAAAAAAAAAAAAAAAAA
>NW_016810178.1:1841052-1882289 GCF_001698545.2 Rhinopithecus bieti
ATAAAATAAAATCTTTTAAAATAATACAAAACAAATATATATAAATAAAACTCAGCAATTATACAATTTTATGAAAAGCACAATATTGAATAAAATTGAAGAGAAATTATAAAAAAAAGATATGATTATCAAAATGTGAAATGTAAGGAATAGCCATGTTAAATAGAGTGAAAGAAAGTCTCAATGATGAAGAGACTTAAAAAAGCATTGACTCCAAAACACCTTACAGATACATATATCTCAAAGTGACACAGAGGCCATTTTTTTTTTTTTTTTTTAAGACGGAGTCTCTCTCTGTCGCCCAGGCTCACTGCAAGCTCCGCCTCCCGGGTTCACACCATTCTCCTGCCTCAACCTCCCGAGTAGCTGGGACTACAGATGCCTGCCACCACACCCGGCTAATTTTTTGTATTTTTAGTAGAGACAGGTTTTCACCATGTTAGCCAGGATGGTCTCGATCTCCTGACCTTGTGATCCGCCTCCCTTGGCCTCCCAAAGTGCTGGAATTACAGACGTGAGCCACCGCACCTGGCCACAGAGGCCATTGACAGGGCTCCCAGTGGCCAAAGAAAGAACAGAAAAATTAGTAAGGTAGGGTTTATGGCTCAAATAGAACATAATTACATAAATATATATTTAAATACATAAACCAGTGAGGGAAAGAGACAAATCTCTGACGCAGAATAATTTCAAATAATGTATGTAGATATTCTGTCCTTAGGCAGGGAGAATATAAATTCAGACTCTTTATGTATGAACTGTGCCCACTGACTTTTTTCCAAAAAGTACATTATGGAAAAGTGGTCAAAAGCCTAACTTTAGAGAACTCTGGCAAACGTTACTTCAGACAAGTCACACTTTGGGTAATCTAGATCAACATCTACAGTGATAAATCATATTGATAGCACATATCCTTGACATGATGTGCTGAAAACCTCACTTTACCTTTATGGTCTTACTCCCAAAAACCCTAAGCACCAGTCTAATCATGAGAAAATGCCAGAAAAATTTCAATAGAGGAGCACCCTACAAAATACTTGACCAATATCCCTTAAGGCTATCAAGGTAATTAAAAACAAGAAAAGACTAAAAAATTGTCAAAGCCAAGGGGAATCTAGGGAGACATGATGATGCAAATTAATATAGAATCCTAGACAAGATCCTAAAACAGAGAAAGGTCTTACTTAAAACTAATAAAATTTCAATAACCTATGAACTTAGTTACTAATAATATATTAATATTGACACATTAATTTTGAGAAATACACCATACTAATATTAATGTAAGGTGTTAATGAGAGGAGACAGTTTAAAGTATTACTCTAAATATGAATTATCTGTACTATGTTCTCAATTTTTCTGTAAATCTAGAACTGTTATATAAAATAAAATCCATTAAAAATAATTTACTGATTTCCACCTTAAGGAAGATGAAGTGTATGCATTTTTCCTAATCTTCTCACTAAATGTAACTGAAAATCCAGAATATTATACATAAAATAAACAAGATTCTAAAAGACAGAAAGAAGGAGACAACCCCGTACAAACTCCAAGGTCTGAAGGTTGACGTGGTGATGAGTTGCCCAGGTATATACCACATTTGGAGCTGAAGAAGCCAAGAGCCCAGAAATGCTCATGACTGAAGACTAAAAAGAAAAAAGAAAGAAAAGAAAAAAAAGCCCAAATAAAAACTTGCTTTCTCTTACCAATGATCAAAAAAGAGAAGTTCCAGTAAGACACGATAATTTTAAGCAATAACTTCTCTACCAGTCAGATCTCATAAAATAATTGTGTGGCCGCATTCTTACCAACAAATGCTGAGTAGGGAGCATATACAACCATCTTTGCAAGGCATCCCAAATCTCCCACATGAGGGGTGTCAGAGAAGGCCAATTAGGAATCAAGGAACAGGACTGGAATCTCAAAAAGTCTTTAATGATCTCTCCTCGACACCCCAGCATCAGTAAAGAACATGGGAGTAACTCAGATCTCCAACTATTCGCAAGAATTAGGTGCCTATGTCTCTCCCATCATAGTGGTATGTCATAGGCAACCTAGTGAAGGATCAGGACTTTCATGTAACCCAAAAGTAGAGGCCACACTATCACAGTGTCAATGAAGACTCCATGGTGAGTCGTAACTACAATTCCTGCATAGCAGTAACACAAAATTTCCCCAATATCAGATGTCAAGGTAGGCCAAGTAGAAAACCTAGAATTCCACTTCCATCTGGCAGTAATAAGGCACACTCCCCTTGTGCCAAAGTGGTTTTAGACAAAACCCATGAACACAGAAATTTCAAGTAAAATCCTGAGATACACAATACTAAAAGGTTCCAGGTTAAAATTCAAAATCATTTATCAAATCGAGAACCAATAAGTTTTCAAAGTGAATGACAAAAGACAATTAGTAAATTCTAGCACTGAGATAAAAGCTGTGTTAGAATTATCTAGTCAAAGGTTTTAAAGCAGGCATTATGAAAAATGCTTTAAGAAACAATAATTAACACAAATGAAACAAATGAAAAAAATCTTCAGCTGAAGAAAGAGAATGTCAGCAAACTAACAAGATATAAAGGAGTACTAAGCTGAAGTTTTTGAACTGCAAAATACAATAACCAAAATAAAAGGTTCAGAGGATTGACTCGAACACATGAGGGTACAGAACAAAAAATATCAGTAAATACAAGGAAAGAACAATAGAAAGCATCTAATATGAAAACAGAGACAATTGGTAGGAAAAAAATGAACTCAGTTTAAGCTACTTGTGGAACAATAAGAAGAGATTTAATATTTTCAGTCCTAAAAAACTACTAGAAAAGAATACATCTGAAGACTTTGTAGATTTGTAAATAAACATGAACTTTCAAGTTCAAGAAGTCAAGTGAAACCTAAACACAATAAACATAAAAAATCCACTAATGAACATTATCATTGAACTTATTTTAACCTTTATTTTAGGTTCCAGGGTACATATAGGTAAATTGAATGTCACAGAGGTTTGTGATACAGTTTATTTTGTCATCCTAGTAATGAGGAGAGTACCTGATAGGTAGTTTTTTGACCCTCACTCTCCTTCCCCCCTCTGCCCTCACGTAGGCCCTTGGTATCTATTGTTCCCTTCTTGGTGTCCATATGCACTCAATGTTTTGTAGAAATTGACAAGCTGATTCTAAAATTCATATGAAATTGTAAAAGACCTATATTAACCAAAATAACATCAAAAAGAACAAATTTAAAGGACTTACACCATCTGACTTCTAGCCTATCTAAAAAGGATACTCTAGAGACAGTATGATATTGACATCCATACAAGACAACTAGATCAAAATAACAAAATAGAGAGTACAGAAATAGATATACATATCTATTTTGATTTTTGACAAACTGATATTTGGCAAAGAACAAAGTCATTCAGTAGAGAAAAGATAGTATTTTAACACATTATGTTGGAAAATTAGGTACATATATGCAAAAAATGACCCATACCTCACACCATATAAAAAACATACACAAGTTAGTCCAGTGCACAAATGTTAAATTTGAAACTACAAAACTTCAACATTCAATGTGATTTACCACTACTAAATATTATTTACAGTGGTACTTAACACTTTAATATCTCCAAAAAGTGGACATTAGTTTTGATTTACTATATTGGTAGATACAGGCAATTTTAGGGGTTGCTACTTGGTCTTTCATGTAACAATAATCCTCACTTCACAGGTTAGAGAAACAACGTGCAGGTTGTGTTTGGGTCTGAGTATGTCTGTCATAACTTTGCATTCCATAACTGGAAAAACAAACACAGAGAAGACATGGAGACTAATGAGTTCACTGAGAGACAAACCACAACCAAAATTCAATTAATTTTCTGACTTTGGCAGTTTTCTAATTGGTTAATCCCAATGACTTTTGAGGTTTCAAGAATTAGTGTTAATTTTAAACCACTGCCCACAGTTCCATAAAATTATGTTTCCCTTTTCCCAGTGCACAGTTGTACTAGTAAATGATTTCAGGTCACTGGGGAAAGACCAAAGGGAACACTTAAATACAAATTTCAGCATCATAGCAGGATTATTCTTCAAATTACTGTATTCTTCATTAAAGAGGCTTTGAGTCTGAATTTAAGAACTGATGGCTGGGCATGGTAGCTCTCACCTGTAATCCCAGCATTTTGAGTGGATAAGGTGGAAACATCACTTAAAGCTACAGAGTTTGAGATTAGCCTGGGCAACATAGCAAGCCCTGTTCTCTACCAAAAAAAAAAATCATAATAATAATTAAAAAATAATTAGATAGTCATTGTGGTATGCACATTTAGTTTCAACTATTTAGGAGGCTGAGGCCAGAGGACTTCTTGAGCCCCAGGAATTAGAGTCTACAGTAATCTGTGATTGCACCACTGCACTCCAGTCTGTGTAACACAGCAAGGTCCTATTAAAACAAAACAAAACAAACAATTCGTTAATGTCATGGGATTGCCTGTTAAAAATACCTAAAGATTTTCCATTTATGCAGATCAAGTAAGACTACTTTTGGAGAGAGAATGTCCATCATTTTAGTCCTCAAGTGACCAAGAATGATTAGTAAATAACATTAAACATATCTGCTTATCAAACCATTCTGTTTTCTTTTTCAACTCTACTGCCCACAGCTACCTTGTCTGTCAAATGCACTTCCTCTATGCATCCAAATTTCAAACAAAATTCCAATCTATCTCTTTATTTGCCCTTGAAAAATGTCAAGTTAAAAAACACTCATCATATTAAATACTGGCCAATTATTATTTTCTTCTTTATGAAATGGCTTCATTTTTTACCTTGTCTGCATCTTGAAACACTTTTATCACTACCCATCACTAGAATGTCTTTGGAGAATATTTTATGTCTGATTTCTGTACTGTGTTTAGATGATTTCTAACATCATTTCTAACAATTTCTAAAATTGTGCTGTGATTTTCTTTTCTAATCTATTCCAATTTATAGATTTATAAGTAATTTATATTTGTTGTCAATAAGTAATTTATATTTGTTGTCATTTTAACTTCAATGTTTTATTCTGAGTCTTTGATGTAATTGAGTTTTTTGTTCCATTTTATATCTTGTTAAAAACAACAACTCAAATTTAAATTTGTAAATTTGATCTTGCCTACCTCAGTGATCTCTAATAAAACTTACATGTTATTTTATGTCTTCAACATAAATCATTAAAACAGCAATTATTCTCATATAATAATGTCTTCTACATATTAGAAGAGTCACAATGCTTATTATTCAGAAGATGTATAACATTAATGTGCCATGTTTTAAAAATAAAACTTTTTTTCTTTCAAATTTCTATAAATAAATATACCTGTCTAAACAGGTCCTTGAGTTAGATTTGTTGAAAACTCGCAACATATATTTATGCTTAGTGACTATCATTGCACATAGTTTTAAAAAGTCATCATTGATATTTTGTAAAGGTTTTATTGATACTAAATCATCATTTTCCCTCATACCAGTGAATACTATACCTTTAGATCTGGGGGGCAGGGAGAGAACAATAAAAATAATAAAATAAAACAAAGTAAAAGTAACATATCTGGCATTATTGAATTTTCACTTTATCGTCATTGTATCTATTTGATTGGTTATACTTGGTATATTATAGCATTTAGAAACATTTACGTTTCCTCCTATAAACTGTAATTCTACATTCTTAATTCACGTTCAAATGAATAAAATATGACTATTGGACTTATTGTCTATCGAATATGTATTACAGGTTTATGTAAGTATTCCATTTTCTCAAATTGTGTTATCTTGACATTTTAATGTATCTGAAAAGATGACATTTTTCTTTTGCACGTCTCCTGTCTTGCTCTAAAACTTGTGATTTCAAAACTTTACTTTCTCTTTTTGTTACTTTTGTAAGTTGCTATGCAACTAAAATGGGGCTTTGCTATAAATTTTTTTATTTGAACTATTTGCTGTTACTTCCTTTACATTTTAAGCTTTCAGTATTTAGGAGAGAAAATAAAACCTATAATGTTAGCCAAATAACAAAATTACTCTTATCATGCATTTAATATATCAATAATCAAAATTAATCTCTATATTGTTTAGTCTATGAATATTCATTTTGGTTTCAGAATTATAAAATATTGAAATTTCATTACTGTGAGAATGTTGTGATTCTATTATAAAATTACAAGAAAGTAAAATTTTGCAGAGTACTAAAAATGCACAACCGACTAAAATCAAAATCATTCGTTTGTTAATCTTTGCTTCATTTAGCTAGTCTTCCAGGGTCTCATTTTTTTCTGATACACAAGCTTTAAGCATACTTGTAATATTCTTAAACTAGTGAAAAATTCTAAAGGTTAATCTTGTAGACTAATAATCCAAAGGAAGATCAATATATTTTTCACATGGTCAAATTATTGGACTAGAAATTTGGATTCAAAACAGTTACTACATTTTCATTTAAACACAGACCATGAAGAAAGACAAAAAATAAGCTGAGCATGAGGAACAGTGGAAGGAAACACGAAGAGGGGAAAAGGAAAGAGGCCAGAAGAAGAGCTGAATTTGTAGGTTGCACCAAGCTATTTGAGATTTTTTCACAGAAGCCTGTCCATTTGAGTATGATATGTAGATCAAACATAAATGCTGCATAGCGCTTACGTTTTTAAGCCTTCTACAAAAGTGTCATGTAGCAGTACACCCTTGATTTTATTTTAAAACAATCTGAACATCAGACCTATAGATTATTAGGATAAAACGCCAGACCTTCATAACCAGTGGATGGAAGGGACACAGATGCAAACACTATTTAGCTATGACTATATATAAATAGGTCGTCTATTCACACAGCATAGAAAAAAGTAGTTTTACAATCTCAAAAGTAAACAGAAAAGCAAATATATTTGCTTACTTTAAAAAAGCATACAAGAATAAGGTAGAAATTGTGTGGGAGCATCAATCTCTTTCTAATTTAGGCAGGTATATTTATAAATATGTCAACACTAGCCCCAAACAGATTGGTTCTCACTGTCAGCAGTTGGCTACGTCAATGTGAAACTGATTAAGAAGTAACTAAAATACTTGCTTGTGTCTTAAAAATAAAGTCTGAGAAGACACATTTTTTTTATCCCTTGTTTTGTGCTGTTTATTGTGGTATTAAGCTCCTTTTTTCCTAACGGGGTTTAAAGGAAAAAACCCGGCATGATAAGAACGTCTGTATAAGGGAGAAAAATGAGAACAACAACAACGAAAACATACAGTGAAAGAATTACTGACCTCTGCTCTCCACAAATATTGTTATGCTACAATTTAATGATTGAGCATAAAAGTCTCCAAATTTTACAATTTAATGATTGAGCGTAGAAAGTCTCATAATGATGAGAATAAAAAGTCTCCAAAGGCATGATTAATTATTCACTTAGCCAATGGTCTTCCTGGTTAATTTTAAGGACCTTCAATTGGAAGGGAATATAGATATTTCTTGGGCATTTTAAATATGCACCATTCATGCCCAAAACAGGATTAAAATTTAGAACTTTATTAAGTGGTAGCTAAACTATGAGGATGCACAGGCATAGAAACAATACAACAGACTTTGGGGTCTTTGAGGGAAGGGTGGGAGCAGGGTGAGAGATAAAAGACTATGTATTGTGTACCGTGTACATTGTTCGAGTGATGAGTGCACCAAAGTCTCAGAAATCACCACTAAAAAACTTATTGGTGTAACAAAACACTACCTATTTCCCCCAAAATCAATTGAAATAATAATAATAATAAAACAAATTTAGAACCTGAGACGTACATATCTGCCAGGTTGAAGCCATTCAATAGATAATGCCAAACTGGCTTATAGATTTTCTTCGCCATTTTCCCCCAGCCTCCCTTTAGTCCTCTCGACTCTACTCTCATTGAGAATTAATGCCACGTTTGATCATGTAGATGACATAATGAAAGCAAAACTAAAATTCAACCAAAATGCCTTGTACTTAAAAATAAATAAATAAATCTTCAGCTCTTTGTCGCCCCCATACTTAGCACTTTCAAATCGTTATAAAAGGAAAGTGGGAGTCCGAGAGGGAAAACAAATGTTTCATAAAGCAATGTTAACATTTGTTACACATACTTCCAATTTTCTCTGACTGTAATCATACAGTAGACACCAAACAAAACACTTGGCAGTGGATGATCTGCTGAAATAATCACTCCTGCTCTGAGGACTGCCCTCTATTAAGACTGGGTGAAAACAACCACGTTTGTACTCCTTGATCTGCCCCACTTTCTGGCTATGGCTTATGATAACAGGAGGGGATACCTGTTGAAAACGGGAATAGTGATTCACGTTCTAGTGATTTGAAATTGGGAGAGATACCAGTTTCTTCTGAGTATCTTTTTGAAACATGATTATTTAAATGTAGCAGGTAGTTTTTCACCATGTGAAAAGTCCAGACTACTGGCCGGGTGCGGTGGCTCATGCTTGTAATCCCAGCACTTTGGGAGGCGGAGGCAGGCCAATCACAAGGACAGGAGTTCAAGACCAGCCTGACCAACATGGTGAAACCCCGTCTCTACTAAAAATACAAAAAAAATTAGCCAGGAGTGGTGGCGCCCATCTGTAATCCCAGCTACTCAAGAGGTTGAGGCAGGAGAATTGCTTGAACCCAGGAGGCAGAGGTGGCAGTGAGCCAAGATTGTGCAACTGCACTCCAGCCTAGGCGACAGAGTGAGACTCTGTTTCAAAGAGAGAGGAAAAAAAAAGTTCAGACTACTGAGAAAGATATGGAGAATGAAATTTTGGCACCAGACTGCAGAAGAAGGAGCCTAAAAGAGTGGCTTTCTGCAGTCAAGACCAGGTTCCTCGTTTCCATATTTTTGGTGGTCAGAATACTCTCTTATATTTAACTTGGTAAACTTCTTATGATTTTTTTTTTCTTGCTTAATGAATCTCAAGTTTGTTTCTTGGAACAAACAAATTAAAAAATATATTTTGCTTTATAACTTATTTTGATCACTACTTACTTTTAATAAGTATTAATTATGCTAGGGAAAATTAATAACCTTAAGTTGATTTGTAAGCTGCTTTATATTTTAAAATTTCAAAAATAACATATCTCATGTTGAGATGCATCTCAGCAAATATTCTCATATGCAAATACACATAATTAAGAAAATGGTTGTTAATTAAATGCAGGATCACATATAAAACACAATCATTTGTCCTGACAATAGAGGTATAAATGGGAATTTAATTTAATTTTAATGACTATAAATAGTCATTAAAATTTCTGCTTAAGGATTTATATAAATGGAAATGTATTCAGATCTTGCCTAAGCTGAACAAATAATAGTGTTTCAACCTTTTCACTTATAAAATAGGTTTATTCATGTGTTTGTTTCAAGGAGGTAATTGGAATTAAGGGGGGATTTTTTTTCCTATTCGGGAGCCAAGTTAATAATTTATTTAACAAGAGAAATATTATTTGACTAACTTAGAATTACCTCTCAAATGCCTGAGATTCCAGACTGAGATGGAGCCATCAAGAAGAATGTTCCAAGTGACTTGATGCATCCCATGAGAAATAATGACTTAACTTGATTGGTAAAAATCAATGGTATCTTAATTGTTTTTTGCCCAAGAACCATTTATCGTCATGTTAAAACAATATCCAGAAATAACGCAGAAAAAGTGACAACATGACAGAGTAATGCTGGGCTATGGAAATCTGTTGTACACCTTCTATAAATTAAGCTGAACACTTGGTTCTTTAAGATGAAACACAATGTGGTGATTTCCCTTTTCTAAAGAAATGTTGCAGGAATGTAGATTTCCATGAAATTATTTTTGTGAAAATGTCCATGTGCTCCCTCTTAAAAGAAGCCTGGTTTCATGGTTCAGCTTATTTGGGTTTCATTGCATTTTCATTGTATAATAATGTATTATAATATGCTGCATTATTTTACTTAAAATTTTTATTTCAGTCATTACAAATGAGGATAAATGTGTTTCTGTGCTTATTTCCTGAAACATACTAGAGACTCAGTAGAAGTTTGCTGAGCAAGTGGCTTAATAGCTGAACTGACAGAAGTGGATGAATGAATAATTATTGATTATATTTTTATGTCAACTTTTGAAAATTGCCTACTTAAGTTCTTTTATATCTGGACTTTTTTTTAATTAATGATGTTTAAAAGTACACTATGTGTGAATTTTAACATTCTGACTTTCAATTTTGTTTAAATTATGTGGAATTTTAAAGTATTTTCTTATCATATTTAATCATTGTATTTATTATCACTTTGTTCTCACACTTGAAATGTCCTGCTTTTACTTAGACTAATTATAACCCAAACTATTTGTGTCCTTTTAATTTCTTTCATTATACTTAAATCATTCATTTACTTCAAATCATATTATTAAGTCAATCAAATTTTTAAGAAACATTAATTAATTAATTCCTAGGACTCTATCTGGTCATAGTTCCAAAATACAGTTAAATAAGTGTACTTTCTATTATACACACATTTGAATTACCACTTTGACTTAAGCATCAAGTTTTTGAAAAGCAATAGCCTGCTACCAGAGGTATTACTTTCATATGTTAATTTATTTCATGTGGCAATGTGTGAAAGTTTCATAATATCAAAAGACAGAAATCAAACAATATATAAGCAATTTTCTTATACATTCTAGAGAAAGTGACTTTTTAAGGGAAAATTAGACATTACTTCCACTGAATTTTTTAGGACTTTGCTGGTGAATTTTCTCTTACATTCAGATATCTGAAAAGGAAAGACTAGAGGCAGATGGAATGAAGCTCATTGATAGACAATCTTGCACAGTACTCTTTTTCCAGGGTGGTACGTCACGCAACGCCACTACCTCAGTAAGCAAGCTGATTGATAGCAATAACACTTGATTCATTTATCATTAGGGGTATGAAGATCACACTTCCTCAATGCGCCAATACATTTTTTTTTCATAAAACCTAAGCATAGTATCTTAAATTATAAAGCAAGATTGAATCATCTATTCGCAATGGGCCTATACAGTTGAAACACCGAAGAGGATTGTGTCTCTGACAAGCACAGATAATTCCCATGTAGCTTCCAGCCACAGCAATTAAACATCGTTTTTAGTTTCTTTTTAAAAAAATCTCCAGCTATCTTCTGAACTGTTAAAGTAAAGATACACTGGGTGACTTGAGGCTGAATTTTTTTCCCTATTTATGTTGCATATTTTATATACATCTTTCCTGCAATGTTCAAGTTACATAACCATTCCCCTTAGTGTTTTTGAAGCATTCTGCTGATGTCAATTATTAAAAGTGACCTCATATAGAAAAAAGAAGGTTGTTACTTTTCAGCAGCATATTTCTCAGCTGTATAGCACAAAACAAAGTTGCAGATTACAGGCTTTCACTGTGTAGCTGAAAATACAGGTAGATTCAGGGTAAAAGAGTAATGTAGTTGGGTCTTTTTCTACTAGTGACAGCAAACAACCTCCTGGGGAGATTTTTATTTTTTCTCTCAATAACTTTGACCTTTGTCCTCTCATTTATTTCTTTCTGAGTCATTTCTGCTCCCAATAGTGACATATCCATTCCTCTTGCATGAATCATTGATGACTGAAATAGAGCAGTAGATGCAGACACTGTGAGTGTACAGTGACAAGAAAGCACAACTGAATTTGGAGTAAAATAGATTTTATTAACATTCCCTTTAAACCAAGCTTTTATCTTTCCTTAAAGTAGATGAATGCACTTACCTCATATGGTTTTAATTGATATTCATTTAAAACACTTAACCAACTCCATGGTATATAGTAGAAAAAATCAATATCAGTTCCTATTTCTTTACTTTCCTCCTACATTGTATATAAAATATATTATCAAAATGATGAATAATACATAGATTGTCCAGTTTCCTACAGAGACATAAATTGGTAACTAAAATTGAAATACAGAACATAGTAGTAATACTGTTGGAAGTTGTACTAATTAATGAAAATTCACATTAAATATTCATAAAATATTTGCTGTAGGGATTGTGGTGCTATATTTGATAATATTCTATCTTTGATTGCCTACATTCAATGTATTACTATTTTTGAATTTATTTTAAATTGTCACCAGTTTTCTCCTCATAATTTTCTATTTTAATTTTATACACAGATAATATTTGTACATAGTTATGGGTACATGTGATATTTTGATACAAACATACAAAGTGCAATAATTAAATCTGGGTAATTGTGATATTCATCTCAAACATTTATCATTCCTTTGTATTAGGAGCATGCTAAATCTTCTTCTCTGACTATTTTGAATTATACAATAAATTATTGTTGACGGTGGTCACCCTCTTGTTCTATCAAACACGAGAACTTATTTCTTCTATCTAATAGTATTTTTGTACCCATCAACCAACTCCTTGATCCACCCCTCCCCACTACTGTTTCCAGCTCTGGTAACCACCATTCTACACACTGCCTTCATGAGATCAAATATTTTAGCTCCCACCTATGAATGAAAACACGTGAGTTTTGTCTTTCTATGCTCTGATTGTGTCACTTAATATAATGTCCTCTAGTTTCATTGATATTGCTTCAAATTACAGGATTTGTTTCTTTTTTAAGGCTGAATAGTATTCTATTATATGTATATATACTATATTTTTTTATCCAGTCATCCATTGATGGACACTTAGGTTGACTCCATATCTTGGTTTTTGTGAATAGTGCTGCAATACACGTGGGAATGCAGGTATGTCTTTGATATACTGATTTTCTTTCTTTTGGAAGTATATCCAGCAGTGGAATTGCTGGATCATATGGTAGTTGTATTTTCAGTTTCCTGGTGAATCTCCATACTGTTTTCCATGGTCACTGTACTAATTTATATTCCCACTAACAGTGTACAAGTGCTCTTTCACTGTATCCTTGCCAGCATTTGTTATTTTCTGTCTTTTTGATGATAGCCAATTTAACCAGGTTGAGATGATACCTCATTGTAGTTTTGATTTGTATTTCCAAGATGATTAGTGATGTTGAGCATTTTTTATATACTGGTTGTCCCTTTGTACATCTTGTTATGAGAAATATCTATTCAATTATTTTGCCCATTTTTAATTGGATTATTTATTATTATTATTATTGAGTCGTTCAATTTTCTTATACAGTCAAATTATCAATCCCTTGTTGGATAAATAGTTTGCAAATATCTTCTCTCATCTTGTAGGTTGTTTCTCCATTTTTTCAATTGTTTCCTTTACTGTGAAGAAGCTTTCCAACTGGAAACCCCTGTGTCCCACCATATGAAAACAAATCAAAATGGATTAAAGACCTAAATTTAAGACCTGCTATTTTTTTTTTTTTTTTCTTTGAGACAGAATCTCGCTCTGTCACCCAGACTGGCGTGCAGTAGCGCGATGACCTGCTACTTTTAACTACTAGAATAAGACGTTCAGAATAAACTACAGGACACTGGTCTGGGCAAAGATTTCTTGAGTAAGACCTCAAAAGTATGAGCAACCAAAGCAAAAACTGACAAATAGGGTCACATTGAGCTAAAAACTCTGCACAGCCTCTAGAATTTATTTCTACTTTTTCTAAAGTAGGTTTTCATTATTAGTTCAAATGTGGTTTTGGTTCAACTTCTAAATTGATACTTTTGAAGTCAACATCTTTTCACAATTTTAATTTTTGAACTGCCAGATAGTATTTCTAATGCATTTTCATAATGCAGTTTGTGCCTTGGCTACCACATTTATTCCAAATTACTTGGCATAATACTAACACTTTCCAAATATGGTAACATCTACTTACCCAAACTCCATGTCACTCTCTCTAATAATATTTTAATCTAAAAGAAAGTTTTCACTTTTATCTGAAAACCAATAAAAAATCTATGTTTGGAAATTTGTTTTATTAACATTCTTATTAAGAGATAATTTTGATTTTCTAAATTATTTACTTAATTCATTCTAGTAAGTAATTTTCTTTGTTTCTATCATGTTGAGTGTCAGTATCATAAAATTGATATATCACTTTTTATGTTCATTAATATTGTATTAAATTTATCTTTGTATACCACACTATATTTTATTTATTTATTTATTTATTTATAAGATGGAATCTTGTACTGTATCCCAGACTGGAGTGTAATGGCACAATCTCGGCTCACTGCAACCTCTGCCTCCCAGGTTCAAGCGATTCTCCTGCCTCAGCCTTCCAAGTAGCTGGGATTACAGGCACCCACCACTACACCCGGCTAATCTTTTGTATTTTTAGTAGAGACGGAGTTTCATTATGTTGGTCAGGCTTGTCTTGAACTCCTGACCTTGTGATCCGCCAGTCTCTGCCTCCCAAAGTGTGGGATTACAGGTGTGAGCCACTATGCCTGGCCCACACTATATTTTAAAATGGGAGAGGCACAATAAATACTTATTGAGTCTAAGGATTAATGTAAAATTAATTACTTAATAAATGGCCAGATGAGTCATGAATAAACAAATGTGATAATTTGTGATCACTAAAAAATAATTTCAGTGCTAATATTATTAAAAATATACTAGTAATTTGAATATATACATTTTTTGATCAGTCACTTAAGACTAATGATCAAACCACTCCCCAAAGAAACTATAATAAGACATCATAGTAGCTGCTCAGAAATGTGAACACTTCAATAACAGACAATAAAATAATCATATATTATATTAGAATTATTGTCTATTTCTTTGATGATGAAGTTCAGAAAATTACAAGATATTATCACTACATTTTAAAATTTAAATGTACTATATTTTGTTATTGTTTTATTTATTTTGTGAATGACAGTCATTGAAATTCCTTTTAATAGATTTTAGTTTTTATAATATTTTTTAACTATTCAATTTTAGCTCTATTACAGGTATCTAAAAGATTTGCATTTAATACTGTAAGAAAATACCAGCCATTGAATATACTTAGTTTCCATATTGTTTAATATATTATTCTTAAGTTTTACATTTATAGAACGTAATACTGAAGAATAATCTGAAAATATCACATCAGAATGAAGAGAAACAGAAAATTTCATTAATAAAATTAAATTCTATGATTATTATTGAGCATCAAATTCCTTTAATATTGTCTCTTTGCTTATTTCAACCTCATTTTCTATTACAAAATATATTATTCAATATGCCTTATACATAGGTCACTTTTAATTATATTTTATGGCCTTTTACAACCACTTAGAGTAGAACTATCTGAAGATTTTTAGGCATATATGTTTGTTTGTATAAAGGTAAATGTATGTATATTTGTATAAGAGATTGTATTTTATTTCATGTAAACTTTTGTTATAAAATGTGAAATTGGCACTCTGTGGAAGTTTTGTTCTTTCTCTCGTCGCAATAAATCTCGCTGCTGCTCAGAAAAAAAAAAAATGTGAAATTAAAAAATGAAATCTATATGTATGCTCCAACACTCATCATTTGGTAATAGGTCTTTGAAACTATCAGATATTGCTGATGTACATAACACTATCCCTAACACAATGAAGCTGCTTATCTGGACAAAGATTATCAGACATAAATATATTTGACAAGCCATTGAAGCAAGTTCAGAATTTCAGCTGTGTTTCTTTTATTTCTTTCTCTTTTCCTCCTTCTATTTATCTTTTTATTCACTCTAAGCAAAGTGTAAAATCTATCTTGACCTCTTTATCTCTCATCTATCATTGCTACATAATCAGACAAATTATTTGTTTAGTAAATTCATAATGTATTCTTCATGTCACACAATCAAAATTTTGAGACAAAGGTCTTCAACTCTTCACATATTTTTACCAGTTCTGTGGTGTGTTTCCATTTATTTAAATTAAAACATATATTATATAATAAAATGAAGGTAATAAATTTATATTTCAGTTTTTTAAATTTTAAGTTACTTAATGACACTGTTTACTGTAAATACAGAGCTCACATACATATGAGAGAACATTACTTTGAAAAGATGAAGCATTACATTGGGACATAATATTAACTACACAACTAGCTATAAATATTGATTTACATATTACTTAAATAAAAATTGTGCTATTTCTAAGATCGTCAGTCATGAAATGTTCTAGTTGATATCTTGTTAAGATATCTAAAATTATTCCATAGCGACATTAATAGAGTAATATTATTCCACAACTAACATTAAATTTTTTCAGAAATGTAATAATTTTTTTAAAATATCAATTTACATAATAGAATAGCTAAAAGATACTGGAATTCCTCTGGTCTACGAGTCTTTACATATTCAAAATTGCATCTTAGAAGAAGAAAGAAAGTTCTAATTTTTTACGTCTCTTCTGGTATATGTTTGAAAAATTACTCTTTCAAATGTCAACTGTTGGAGCTGGCATGGTGACTCAGGACTATAATCCCAGCTACTCTGCAGGCTGAGGCAGGAAAATCTCTTGAGACCATCATGGACAACATGGGAAGACTTTGTATATACAAAAAGCTTTTAAAAATTGGCTGGGCATGGTGGCACATGCCTATAGCCCCCACTATTCAGAAGACTGAGGTGGCTAGAGCACTTGCACTCAGAAGTTCAAGGCTGCAGTGAGCTGTCATCATACTACTACATTCCAGCCTGGATGACAGTGAGACGTCATCTCTAAATAAATAAACAAAGACATAAATATCAAATGTTATACATACAGCCTTGTTTAGTAAAATAAAACCACCTATTTTTTTTTCAAGTTTTTATATACTTTACTCTTGCACATCAAATAATGTGATTTATTATTGACTCTTCTTTTACAAATATGCAGCATTATCAGCCAAGATCTAGAGGTTAATGGCATGTCCAAGATAAAAAAAAGACCTTGAATTTTTACATGTGATGGTATAAGAGTTGCAGTACTATATGGAAGTTGTATGCATAGCTCTTTAATAGATAAATAAAAACATATTCAGAGTTAATTCCCATGGTCACATAACAGAAAGCTATCAATGACTAGACCCAAGACTGCTCATATTGTACGGTCTTGTTAAATTACAGCATTATAAAGCACATATTGTTTTGTAATCTACTTTTCCATTTTATTCTATCTAATCTTACTTTTTGGAACTATCTTTATAAAAAAATGCATATGCTTGTCATTGTGTCACTCTCATCATTACATGCTTCAGAAAAGGTCAAATTAAGGACATACATTTTTAAATTTGAGGAAGAACTCACATAAAATTAACCATTTGTAAAGCCTACAATTTAGTGGCATTTAGTACATTCACAATATTCTGCAACAATCATTTCTATCTACTTCCCTGTGTATTAAGTATTTCCCCATTTCTCTTTCCCCCAGCTCTAGTTATCATAAACTTATTTCTACCTCTATAGGTTTAGTATTCTGGATATATCATATAAATGAAATCATACAGTATGCAATCTTTGTGTTCGAGGTTTTTTCACCTAGCATAATACTGCGTTTTCAAAGTTCTCTCATATTGTAACAGGTATCAGTCTTTCATTCCTTATTGTGGCTGAATAGTATTCTATCATGTGGATATAACACATTTTGTTTACTCATTCATCAGTTGATGGATAGTAGAGTGTTTAAATTTTAGCTATTATGGATAGTTCTGCTGTGAAAATTCATGTACAAATGTTTGCTTGGAAAATGCCTGTTTTCTGTTTTTTTGTTTTGTTTTGTTTTTGGAATATACTTAGGAGTAGAATTGCCAGGTCATGTGGTAATTTCATGTTGGACTTTACTCATCAGGGACATGCAAATTAGAATCACAATGAGATAACAGTTCACATCTGTTAGGATGGCTATTATCAAAAACAAAAATAAAACAAGAGTTAGTGAGACCATGAATAAATTGAAACCCTTTCATGTTGTCGGTAGAAATGCAAAGTGGTGCAGCCACCATGCAAAATTGCATGGAGGTTCTCAAACAACAACAACAACAACAACAACAACAACAAAAAAAACATAGAACTACCATATGAGCCAGCAATCCCACTTCTGGCTATTTATCTAAAAGAATTAAAATCAGGATCACGAAGAGATATTAGCATTTCCCTCTCACCGTCTATTCACAATAACCACGATGTGTAAGTAACTTAAATGTCTATTGATATATAAATTGATTTTTATATGTAGTATTTACATGCAATGAAGTATTATTCACCATTAAAAAAGAAGATAAACAATTTTCCTCAGGCAGATTCCTTTTTTCCCACTGTTTCAATATTAGTGTCTTGTATTATTAATGAAATTGAGTTCATAGATGCTTTGATTGTGATCGGGAAATAAAGTTAAGTCAATTGTCTGTAAGCAGAAGTTCATCCATGGGAGCAAATTCAATAAACTTTCCATTATATGTTTTTGGTGGCAAGAAAATTGCTCTCAGTTTTACAGCTGTTAGCACACAGATTATGGCTGGAATCTGTAGAGGAAGACCCACCATAGAACTTATGCATGTATCAAGAGGCTTGACCTAATATACCTAAAAAACAGACGGTGACTTTTCTTCTTCCTTCCCATTATTGTACAATTGCATTTCACTTTCACCCAAAGATTGTTAGTTCATAAATGTTATATGTCTATCTATATGCATCTATGTTTTATATCTATGTAGGGAATAAATGTTCATTTTAAGAAAAAATATATAAACAGGTAAAAAAAAAAAAAGGAAGAAATGCATCCAAATTAAAAGAATAATCAGCAAACAAGTTGTCAGTATTCATATGTTTATGTCCTTTCAAGCTTTTGTATGATTCTGTTTGTGTTACTTTTGCATAAGGATGAAATTAGGAGATATTCTTTAGGAGAGTTTTTTTTTTTCTCCCCACTATAGGAACATGGCCTTTATATCTATAGATGTTTTGATTGACTTAGGTACAGTAGGTTTTGTGGACAGACTAGAATTTCTTTAACCAATCTTCCACATTTAACATTAAGATAAAATTCAGTTTTATTAAAAGTTTAATTGCACTGAATGTCTTATTAGGGCACAAAAAGGCAAGATCTGCACACGTTATGTTTACTGGTCGCTCCTCAGTGTCTATCTTAGAGTCTACCTGACATATATTCTTCTGGCATGGCAGAATAAATCAATATTTAAGATATCCTTTTCTACTTGTTTGAACATTAGTTTAGAATTGATTCTTAGAGATAAGGAAATTCATCTATTTGAATGGTTTGGGGAACCATATGTATAACACCGGGAGCAGGTAATTATTCCTGATAAATCACAAGAAGAAAACAGATCATTAAATTAACGAAATTAAAAGGTGAAAAAAAATAGTAAGTAACCAAGAAAAAATTATTTTATGTTAGCATGTGAGATTTTGTAATTTAATAATGAAGTAATATCCCAAAACGTTCAATATTTTGTTTCAAACATCTTTGAAACAGGCTTCTATATCCAGTTATTTTTTAAATTTATTTGTTTGTTGCTAGCTTGAAATGTATCGACCTTATTTGATCTCAACATGGCTGTCACATTCTACAGTAATTACTCCTAGTTTTGCATTCCTTCTCGCAATTCTATCCTCAGCACTGTTGTCAGGGTAACATTTTTATTTATTTAAGAAAATTTTTTTAGAAACATAGTCTCACTATGTTTCCCAGCCTAGTCTTAAACTTGACCTCAAATCATCCTCCCCTTTCTGCCCTTTGAGTTGCTGGAATTACAAGTGTAAGCCACCACACTCAGCTAAGGGTAATCTTTTTAAAACCTAATTTGGACATGTCACAAATTAGAGGCTCAAAAAATGTTTCAATTTCTTTTAAAATTAGAATTAAAATACCAGAATAGATTGTGTCTTTATATTAAATCAGTTACAAAATACATTTTTTAAAATTTCCATTCAGCATATTGAAGAATGTATCAAAGAGTAACAGCAACCAAAGTTCTCACTAAGAAATTGGTTTCACTTACTAACAATATTGGTAATACCTAAAATGTTCAATGGGGTATACTCTTGCAAAGGAACTGTACAAAGGTATCATTGAAATACAAGGAAAACAGCCCAAACTGTTATCCCAAGTACTGTGGGATACTTGGGATATCGCTCACCATCCTTACATCTTGTGAAAATTGTCCAAGGAACATTTTCTTGTAGTCACCTCTACCCCACTGATTTCACAGTATCAATTCATAGTGATGCAGTCTGTGGTTGTTTATTTCACTGTGTTTAATCTTGCTTCACAAACAGAGCACAATCCTTTATTCTACTTTCTACTAGAATACTCTTAATATATGACTGATATAGATTTATTTTTAATTCTTTATTCCTTTGAACTTTAGGACAAAATTGATTATCTCTCCTGATCATTGCTGGGTAACTTCTACAAAATTCTGTAGAAAAATAAGTAGTGGCTTTTTTGTAGACTTCTACAAATATTTTAGTGTAAAAACCTGAATGTTTATGATTAATTTATTAAACTCTACCCTCCTAATATGTGCTATGTCCAAATTAGGTTTTAAAAATATTATCCATAGCTGAGTGTGGTGGCTTACACTTGTAATTCCAGCAATTCCTAATAAATTAAAATTACAGCTTTCAGCATTGTATTATTTTTTAATATAAGATAATCTGACTTTAAAAAAATTCTTTATTCTTGCTTTCACATTTTCTGAATATCTTCATTCACTTGTCTCTCGTAAAATTTCAGGAAATAACACTCACTTGAAAATGTAATAATGATGACATATATAATGTTCACAAAATCTCATTACTATCATGTTGACAAATTCTAATATCAAATTGTTATTTACAAAAGCCCGTATTTTTAAAGTGCTTCTTGATATTCAGCTAAAGTGAAGAAATTCATTGTTTCAAAACAAACTGAAGTAACTTTAAAATCGAGAGATATTTTTCTAAAATTTACTTTAAATCTAACACCATACCNTAATCTGACTTTAAAAAAATTCTTTATTCTTGCTTTCACATTTTCTGAATATCTTCATTCACTTGTCTCTCGTAAAATTTCAGGAAATAACACTCACTTGAAAATGTAATAATGATGACATATATAATGTTCACAAAATCTCATTACTATCATGTTGACAAATTCTAATATCAAATTGTTATTTACAAAAGCCCGTATTTTTAAAGTGCTTCTTGATATTCAGCTAAAGTGAAGAAATTCATTGTTTCAAAACAAACTGAAGTAACTTTAAAATCGAGAGATATTTTCTAAAATTTACTTTAAATCTAACACCATACCTCCTTAAGAATAGTTCATCATAGAATGTACTTTTCTAATAGCGGTTAAGAAAATGCTTATGAATTATTGCTCTGTAAATTAAGGATAAAATAAGAAAATTAACATTTAAAAAATACAACCTATTAACTGATAACAGCTTTATGGGATGAATATACATTTTCTAAGATAACCTAAATTTTAATATTTAATTTTGTTATATGTAGAAGTTATCAGAAAATAATGTTATTTTGTTCTACTCATGACATTGTAGAACTCAACAGATGTGTCTATGTTGACACAGGTTTCACACTGCTGAAAAAGTTTGAATGCTATTTTAAATATTTATGTTTCCCAGTGCTAATGACTAGTTATTAACTAGTTCTATCAAGTATACAGTTAGTATGGCTCAAATACCAGTCATTAAGAAATGACTGATTAAAACACTCAAGAGTAATGTGTTGTTTTTCATAAATATGACTTAAGAAGCTTAAGTGAGAAGGTTACTGAGGCTGTAAGTGATAAAAGAACAAGGATAAAAGAATGAAAATAGTAATAAGAACTTTAGAAAAAGTGTCTACTTGTCTATTTTTCTATGTATCTGTCAATCATGTATACATCCATTCATTTATCTGAAAATAGATATAGACTGGACACTGACAAAAGCAGTTTAAGTATTAAGACTATATTTATGGCGGGAGAGTACAAGCTCATTGCTGTTAAACAGGAACAAATGACGTGTGGATTCACGTCCAATTACCTGGGCTTAAACCACCTGCTACGTACTAACCAGAACAATGTACTTAATTTCTCTCTATTTCTGTTTCTCTCTATAGAAAGTAGCAATAAAAACTGTCCCTAACTTAAAGCATTTTATTGCTTTTAAATATATAGTAAGTAGAAATAGCTTACACAAACATAGCAACAGCGTCTATGTCTTCATTATCAATATTATCCTCTTTTCCTCATTATAATGTTACAACAGGACTGTAGAATAAGATTGGTTTAATTTAAATCCCTAATGTTATCATTGTTTCTCTGTAATATTCAGCATGACTGCTACCTTCTATGTGCTTTGGTTTGCCATAATTCAATTGACAATTAGTAGTATCTTTCTTGCACAAATTTTTGGAAAATTTTATATAATATTAGCAAAATGTTTAGTGACATATTTGCACTCAGTCAATTGTAGCTATTTTGGTATGATTACTAATAGTCTCCTAAACTGTCTTCATAATGTCTGTCTTCTGCAACTCTCCTTATCATTTTCATTTCTGCCAGAATTTTCTTGCTGAAAATAAATTGACTCATGTCAAATTGCTTCATAGTTACCTTTAGGATAGGTATACAAAGGGAAAGAAACTAACATAAATATAATGAATTCCTTTTTGTCAGGCAATACGCTAAGCATATCATGTAAGTTACCTAATTTGGTCCTTACAACAGCACTCCAATGGAGGTAACTGTTTTCCCAATTTTAACTGCTGAGATGAAGAAACTGGAAGAAGATGAATCACGTTCTTCCAGCAACATTGCTGTCTCACTTACTAAGACTTATTCTTATGAAAAATCCCTTAGAGATTCTTTCCTCCTGGCAACTAACATTTTAATTTTATTCACTGAAAATAAATAAAAATGGAAACTGTAATCTGAGCACTTTGGGAGGCCGAGACGGGTGGATCACGAGGTCAGAAGATCAAGGCCATACTAACTAACACGGTGAAACTCCGTCTCTACTAAAAATACAAAAAAAATTAGCCAGGCGTGGTAACGGGAACCTGTAGTCCCAGCTACTCCGGAGGCTGAGGCGGGAGAATGGCGTGAACCCAGGGGGCGGAGCTTGCAGTGAGCTGAGATCGCGATACCACACTCCAGCCTGGGCGACAGAGAGACACTCCATCTTATTTAAAAAAAAAAAAAAAAAAAGGAAACTACTAGAATTATCATTTGTTCAATAAGGGTATGGCACAATAAAAATTTCCAAGTATCAGTCAGCAGTTTGACAAAATGGAAATTAATGTTAGTATTTCCATCAATATATCTGGGGATAATATGATAAAAAATGATGTGAGGTGCTTAAAAAGGTTGTAAAACTTTTACAGAGATACAGGAAATCTAATGTTATATTGTTCTTTGAGGTAAAGCAGATATGCTGAACATGTTAAGTTCTAAGATAATTTTCAGAATTAATGCATAAAGTATGATAGTATTAAAATAATTTTAATTTAATAAAAATTACTTATGTGGGATGAATGAGCATCAGCAAGGATAGCTGAACATATAAAGGGCAGCTGAACAATACATGGATAATATGAATGAGAAAAGTTCTGCCAAATTTTTAAATGCGTCATAATAATATAAGAAGGAGGCCGGGCGCGGTGGCTCAAGCCTGTAATCCCAGCACTTTGGGATACCGAGACGGGTGGATCACGAGGTCAGGAGATCGAGACCATCCCGGCTAACACCGTGAAACCCCCGTCACTACTAAAAAATACAAAAAACTAGACGGGCGAGGTGGCGGGCGCCTGTAGTCACAGCTACTGGGGAGGCTGAGGCAGGAGAATGGCATAAACCCAGGAGGCGGAGCTTGCAGTGAGCTGAGATCCGGCCACTGCACTCCAGCCTGGGCAAAAGAGCGAGACCCCGTCTAAAAAAAAAAAAAAAAAAAAGAAGTTAAAGTGCTAAGTACAGGCACAAAACAATAGCTCTATTAAGTAAACACAGCAGTGGAGAACTCTAAAAGGTTCTATTTCCTTTGAAAATTAATATTGTATTCTAACTTTAGTACTTAAAACTATCTATATCATTAACTCAATTCTAATTCTAAGAATACGGCCTAAAGAAAACATTTCTAAGTATTGTATAAAAATTTAGGCAATGTAAGACATTGGCTTACTTGTCAATTATTCATTACTGGGAATGCAAAAATGAGGGATTATAAATTCCACTAACAAGTATGAATTTGTACTGAATGCTATTATAAGTAATTTGCAAAACAAAATTTATTTAGGGGGAAAAATCAAATGAGTGTCAATGAGTCAAAATGTTTCCAAAGATTATATATGTGTTTGCAACACTATTTAGCAAAGGCACTAGTCTCTTATTAATGTTTGGTTCTTCCCTATTTTACTAAACATGTACCTTTAACATATAAATACATATATAGAACATATATATTCTATTTATAAATACATACATTTATAAATATATATGTCTATAAATAGACATAAATATGTATTTCTATTATTTATGTGGGATTAATGAGCATATATGTTTATCTCTATTTATATAGACATATATATTTATAAATTTATGTATTTATAAATAGAGAAGTATAAATGCTATATATGTAGTATATACACCTACACACACTTACATAGCAATTCCTCTTTTGGAGTCTTTTTGATAGCATTTATTTAAGAATCAGTGTTTTTTGTTTTTAATTTTAAAAGAATTTTAAAATTAAAAAAGCTGTAAGATTCTTATGCTTGTATTTGGTATCGTAGATAAATTGGGTCACAGACCAGATTCAGGATATGTCTACGAATGGCATTAAGAACACCAAGGTACATTTGCTATCTCAGAAGACATAAAGACAAAACAAGTGAAAGTAATATAAGAGTAAAAAGACTCCAGATACATGAGTGAGTTCGTATATTCACCACTTCTCTTCAGGTATGTGACTTTGATGAAATCACGTAACATCTCTCAATGTAATATTCTAATGAAAATGAATAGGTTAGTATAAATGAACTATAAGGGAAATATTCCAATTCAAAATCTGTGATTCCCTATTAGTCTCTGAAAACTACTGAAATATTTATGGGAGAACTTCTCACTTAGGCAGGTATTGAAACATCAGATGAATGATAGACCTTAAGAAACTGTGATATAACCTTTGCAGTAGATGACAGGGCAGGGAAGTAATCAAAAATGTAAAAGGTGACAATAATGCTGTAGTTATTAAGTGGTATAAATACCATAAGATATATGTTATATTATTAGAAATGATTCAAAATCTGTTACATATAATCACATTGTAGCTTATCTATAAATAAGTAAATAAATACTACATTAATTTAAAACTAAAAATGCAAGACTGATAAAATATACTTGATACGTCATTTTCCAAATATTCAAAATAAAAAAAGTTGTTAAACGACTCTTATTTTAACAATTTTCTTCCATATACTTACATATATCATAGTTTTCTTTTAAATAACATTCAGATGCTGAAAACCTCACTCAAATTTTTTAAATCTATTAGTTATTGTGGATAAATTAAATTTCAGAAGATAACATAATCACCTAGAAATCCAGGAACTATGTGACTACTAAAAATTGAGCAGGACAGATAATCAAATTTAAAACTGTTTAACGAAAACAAGTATATTGAATGAATTGTTTAAAAGAAATTTGTTATTATACCCAGCTAAAAGTTCAAGGGTAACACTGACTTTGTGAATCCTATTATTGATTATCTCAAGTGAGTTTACAAAGGGGAAGTTTGTCTGTTTTCATTTCTTAGCTTTTTCTCTAGATTTGTATTATTTTCAAACAGTGCCTCCTCTTACAGCAACAAAACTACACTAGTAGTTACAGAGCCGACGTCTTCTCACATTTAAGTTCAATAGGAAAGAGTAATCATATATTTTATATTCCAGAAAATCCCCCCAAAAAGTATTGATATGGTTTGTATGTGTGTTCCCTCCAAATCTCATGTTGAAAGGTAACCTTCAACACTGGAGGTGGGCCTAGCAGAAGGTGTTTGGGTCACTGGGGGCAGATCTTTCATGAATTGATTGATCCCCTCCCAATGATAGTAAATATTGCAAGATATGCTTGTTTAAAAGAGCCTGGTACAAACTGGGTGTGATGTCTCACACCTGTAATCCCAGCACTTTGGGAGACCGAGGCAGGTGGATCACAAGGTCAGGAGGATGAGACCATCCTGGCCAACATGGTGAAACCTTATCTCTACTAAAAATACAAAAATTAGCCGGGAGTAGTGGTGTGAGCCCATAATACCAACTACTCAGGAGGCAGAGGCCAAAGAATCACCTGAACCCAGGAGGCAGAGTTTGCAATGAGCCGAGATCCCACCACTGCACTCCAGCCTGTGTGACAGACCTAGACTCCATCTCAAGAAAACAAAACAAAACAAAAAAGAGCCTGGTACCTCCTTCTCTTTCTTTTGCTCCCTCTCCTGCCATATGACAGACTGTCTCCCCTTCACCTTCTGCCATGATTGTAAGTTTCCTGAGGCCTTCATCAGAAACTGAGCAGATATTGGTATCATGCTTGCACAACCTTCAGAAATGTGAGTCAAATAAACCTCTTTTCTTTCTAAATTACCCAGTCTCAGGAATTTCTTTCTAGCAACACAAAACAGACTAACACAAGTATCATTACATCCATTCAGTTCTTATTGGATCCTATGCCCATCCCTAGTATGAAACTTTGACTCACAGGAATGTTTCTTGATTCCTTTAGGCCAATCTTACCCTGTCTTCTCTAGAAGAGGACTTCAGCGAAACACTTAAACATATGTGGAATTAATGGAGAAATTCTTCATTCTTCAAGAAGCATAGATCTGCATATTGTTTCTGTTTACAGTCATTCTCTTGAGTTTACATAATCATGACTTTAAATATACCCATTTCACTGAGAGCTCCTTAAATGAAATCGCCAGTAAAATTATTCAATGAACTCCACTTTTCAAGTATGTAATATTCTGCCTACTTATATCTTCACATTTAAGACTAATAAATATGTCAAACATAGTATGTTAAAAGTGGAATTTTATACTGCCACACCCTCTCATGCACTCTCCTCCCCTAAAGATATAACATTTTCATGTAAGTGAACATCAACTTAATCTTACTATTTGTTCAGGCTCCCAAATTTGCTGTAAATTATTTCCCCAAAACTTTATCTCACATCCCAAATTTAATTAGTAAACCTGTTTTCTGTTCCTACTCTCAAAATAAAGCAGAATCTGCCCACTTTTATTCGACTGCACTTCACTACCCAATTCCACACCATCATCATTTCTCTCTTGAATCCTGTAATTACTACCACTGAATGTATGTCTCAATATAATAAAATATATTGTGTCTCAAGTTTACACATATAAAAATGGATAAATCTATGATCCAAATCATAAATTATAGAATATAAATCACAAATCATAACATAAATCACAGATAATGCAAATATATTTTTGTTTAGAACACAGCATCACTAAAGAAATGTGCCATGATTTACAAATCACAAAATTAACACTTGAAAATAAGCCACTACTTCTCAAGACAACCATGCACCCCAAGAACTTGGGGCACAAATGGGATACTTTCACTTATTTTGCTACCAGAGAGCAATGTTGTTTTAAGAAAATTGTATTGCTTTGTTGAGAATAAAGGAGAGTGACAAGGAATAAAACAGGGAACAAGTTGAGTTTTGCTTTGAGTGCACAATTATTGCTAATTTTCCAGCCCTATTTGTTGGAGTGACTCCTTTCTCGCAGGTGTGTGGGTTATTGCTATCAATATCTATCATATCACATATGAATATATTAATATCTGTGATAATATAAATATGATAAACTAATTTTATTACCAATATACAAATTTAAAAGAATTTTAAATCAATTTTTATTACTGGATTTTAAATAAGTCCATTACATATAAAGATACATATTTGCATGTAAAACTACATTTTGAAACAAAAAATTTACTGAGGCAAGCAGAAATATTTTACATTGTTTCAAAACTCATTAATACTTACCTTAAATACAACTACATTTATGTATCTGCTTGTTCCTTCAATCTGTTGTATATGATGTTCTTGTTGAAGAATTTGATAATTTGGACTCACATACATATGTTATCAGGAAAATGAGAGAAATTGCAATAGGCATTTCAGATAATTGTTAATAGTCTCCTTTAATATTACACAGAAATTCCACAAGAGGTTACTTCTTAAATTGTATTTATAATTAGAAAATTATAATTTTATTCTGTTATATAAAATCAGTGAATCCATGTTGCAACTTTTTTCCTCATGCATACATTTTTTTTTAACAATTTTCACCTGTCATTTGGAAAGTATTGGTTTACAAAGTTGTGCACAACTTTCAAATCCCAACACACTGTATTATATGGTATTTCTGAGGTCACATTTATTAATATCATTCCCAATTTTGTCAGAAAAATATTTTTGCTGAGGAGCAGTCAAACATAAAATGTTGGATGCATGTTTTCTAAAATTCTAATTTTCTCTTGAAAACTTACACTGTTTTATTGAAGCGACAGGACTCTTTGTTATTTTTCAAAACCAAATTCTGTCAAATAATCAAGTAGGTATAACCACAAATTTTCTGTACATTATTCTTCAAATGAAAAGCATATAAAAATAGTAGCTAGTAAAAATCGCAAATCAAATAATCACATAAGTACTTTTCATTGACATGGACATTATACTTTAGTATACAGCACAAGTGCTTTAGGCATACTTTTCATTATGTCACATAATATATTAAAATCCATGTACTCAAGGACAAATATTTGATAAAATGTATAATAGTTACTGTTTCATCAGACATTCTTAAGTAAAAGTGGATTATTTATAATACCATCACAAATATAACCAGGAACTATATTCATTAAAGTTATTTGATGGCATCCAAATTATTCTATATGTATATGAATAAGATAAGTAGCCAACACCAAAGTAAATAATGAGGTGGGTGGAAAATATTGAGTTCATCATGAACGTCATCATTGACAATATTCACCTTGAGTTTTGGTAGATTCAATATATTTATGAATAATCAACACATACACAAACTGCAGACAAAAGGTCTTGTTTTGTTGGTAAAATTTACTATTGAAAGTGTGGAATCACTGAAATAATCTGAATATTAAAATAATGGATAAATATAACTAAGCAACTTTGTAAAGTAAAAAAGTTATCCATATATTAAACATAGCTTTGAAAAATATGTAGTGATACAATGCAGGCCAATAACATGTGACATTAAATACTTAAATATGAGCAGTGAGTGCATTACACATTCTGGCAGATATCTGGCAGATTACAGAAGCTCTTATTGTTGAACTTTATTCAAACCGTTATTCATTTTCTAAAATGTTGATGTATCATGTTTGGTAATTATAAAAATAATTATGTGAGGGAATTTTCTAAGTGCAGAAAAAATATTACTTTATAGATAGTATTAATTTTATTAGTGTATGTTATGGGACATACATATAACTAATTTACATTTAATAGTTGTTTGATACTTCATAGATGCTAAATACAGCTTACAGTATTTATGTATACACTAAAATTGGCATTATACATTACTTGAACTTATATAAAAAATACTAGAGCTGATAAAATAGTATAAGTAATAATTGAAGCTTTGAAACTGTAGTAGCTATTAACTTTGATAAAATCATTAATAGCATTTCACGCTAAATTTTTTTGAATATGGACAATGTCACACAAAAGTAGAATACTATCATCAATTTCAAATTTCTTTTTTTTCCAGGAATCACATATTTTTTACGTAAGAAAGGGAAGACTACTCCTACTCCCTCCTTTATTAGGTGATAGCCTACAGTTCTGTAGGCTGTACAAGCATGACACACATATCTTCTTGGTTTCTGTTGAGGGCCTCAGGAAGCATACAATCATAGCAGAAGATCAACGGGGAGCAGGCATATCAGATGGCTAGAGAGCAATGAATGGGGAGGTCCCACACTCTATTAAACAACCAGCTCTTGTGTGACATCATAAAGTGAGAACTTGCTCATTTCTTAAGAGCATCAAAACACTCACGAGGGATTCACCCCCATGACCCAAACATCTCCCACTTGATTGTACTTCCAATATTGGGGATCACATTTCAACAGATTTGGAGGGGGCAAATATCCAAACCGTATCCGTTAATAACAGAACAGAGAATATATTAGTATTTGGCTGATATTACTCAAATATGGGATGATTTATACAAGTGTTCTGAATAGAGAATAATATCTAAAGCTTGAAGAAATTGGTGTGGCCAGAAAATCATGTACAGTGAAAGAGCCAAATGATTTCCAAAAGTTTTCAGCTGCCTTTTAGATAGTTTCAATATGTATGTGTGTGTGTATATATATATATATATATATATGCATGTATATAAAATATATTAATATTTTATTTAGGTTATATACTTTTAACAAATAAAATATATAGACAGAATCTAAATCATTTTCCATATATTTATTGGCAGGAATAAATGTACAAAATGCACTAAAATCCATAATAGGATTGCAGGCAACAGTATGTTGATGTGATGCTATAAATAGCCATTTATGTCAAAAGAAATCCATGAGAATCTCTAATCTCCAAGTGAAGAAGTCCAGTTATCAACTTGCATTGCTATAGTAAAAGAATGCATGCTATTGTAGTTTAAAGAACTAAAGAATGTTTACTGTGTTGTAGTTTTGGTTGTTTTCTCTGAATTTTTTCAAAAGTGCCTCTTAAATGGACATATCACATACGCAGGAAATAAAGTAAATTACTTGTGGTGGGTGGTAACTTTCTTTCTGGTTCTTTGGTTTTTCCTATGCCTATTATTGAGGACAGGTTCTCGAAAAGTTATTAACATCTTTAAAACACACATTGAGACCGGGCGCGGTGGCTCATGCCTGTAATCCTAGCACTTTGGGAGGCCGAGGCACATGGATCATCTGAGGTCGGGAGTTCAAGACCAACCTGACCAGCATGGAGAAGCTCCATCTCTACTAAAAAAATACAAAATTATCTTGGTATGGTAGCACATGTCTGTAATCCCAGCTACTCAGGAGGCTGAGGCAGGAGAATCACTTGAACCCGGAAGGCAGAGGTTGTCATGAGCAGAGATTGTGCCATTGTACTCCAGCCTTGGCAACAAGGGCAAAATTCGGTCTCAAAAAAAAAAAAAAATTAATAAAGCTATGGTAACTTTTATGTAAGTTTTTTCCACCTTCTTAGAAATGTAAATAATACTTACTTTTCTCTGCCATGAATGTAACACCAGAATTCCAACTGCTACCATATTTGCAGAAATAAGATATTCCCATCTGATCACAGTGGAAGTTTAATACATTTTATTAAAATTTTCATAGCATTTATTACAAATCTTATTTCCATTAATTATTAGTAGAGATCAATCTGATTTTAGATTATTTCCTGAAAACTTGTGCTTAAAGCAAATAATTGCATATTTACATTTTTTCTCATATTTCCAGATGTGCATGTATAAGAAAAGTAAATTTCTGCTAAAAGTGACAAAAACTACATTTATGATTAGCTGAAAGGTACATTATGCAACTTTCAAAGAATGCTATAAGTATGTGAACATATAACTACATTTGAGCATATATGAATAAGTATTTTAAGTATATACATATATACATGTGTATGATACAATAAAATACTTGTGATGTTCTAGAAAACAGAACTGTCTAGGGGAATCTTTTAGGTTCAGTAACACTTCAAAATCTGAATAGAAAATCTGAAATAGATATATCCTTTGTCTCTCAAAGCAATACCAGCCAATATAAATAAAGAAAATGTCTAACTTTATAATTCCTTTAATAGCCACATTTTATTTTTTGAATACTTTAAATCTTCAAGACTTTGGATCTCATATATCTGACCTTCCCACAAGCAGCCCTCCAACGGCCTTTTTAGATCACCAAAAAAGGTCATATGGTCTCTGCTTTAGAAATTTAAAATGAGTATGTAATGCTTTGAAAGGGAAATATGATTGCTAATTATTTAAAAGGGATTGAGTAGATATTAAATGAAAATTTCAAAAATTGAAGATTGAGTATAAGTTAAAATGTACAATACAGTAACTTCATATTTCATTTGATATTCTGACTCCATGAAAAGAGAATACTTAAGACATTCTAATTTCAGCTGATATCATTAACTGAAAATGGTACATGGAGCTGAATTTTTTGGACTACTTAGGTTATTAATTGTGCTAGATTTATTAAAGTAGTTAATTAAAGATTTAATTTAAACATACTTACATATAAATCGGATGCTTTTAAACAAAATCACCATGATCTTTCTTTTATCTTTATGTTTGGTCAGGCAACAAAACCAGAAGAGGGAAGAAATGAGAAACAATATTCTGACAAGCAAAATTATATAGGTAATGCTACCTATACATGGCAAATATTTATAAAGCATAAGCTTCAAATTCTGTGAGATTCATGGACTACACACAACCTAAGATCCTACAGTTCAATAAAGCCATTTGTATCTAACACTGAATATAATTATTAAGACACCAAGACTTCAGACTTTTAAGAGGCTCTCAGCTAGCGGTTTATTAAAAATGATTACTCTCCTCAATGTTCTTAAGTTTTGCTCACATAACCAGTGACAAAGCAACACCTTAGGAAAATAGAAATTACATTATGATAATTTAGGGGGCTACTCAAAAGTGTCTACTTAATCATGACTCATATAAATGCCCATGAATTTTAACACTCACAGCAGAGATTCTGAGGGTCATTTGATAAGAAGAGATAGGGAAATGAATAATCAGAGATTCAATTCATTAAGAATATTTTATGTAACAAATCTCACATTATGAATAGTTGTTCTCTGCCTTCTATGTGTAACAAAATAACCTAGAGACATTTTGAAGGAATACTGATACCCCAGCACTATGAAAATTCTGATTCAATTGGTTTGGAATGGGGCCCAGCTCACCTTTTCTCCCTTTCCTGCTCTCTCTGTGTCTCTCTCTCACATTTGCTTGCTACCTGCCTGGTAATTCAGGTGCATAGGGATATTTTTTAATATTCACATGCACCTTATAATTATAATGTGTCTTGAGTATGGATGAGGACAACAAATTAGTTTAGCAACTAATGGTATCATATGTAAATATACCAAGAAGTACTAAAATTAGAATTCAAATTCATTTCTGCATGACTTTTCATACATGTTTGTAGTTTTCATTTTTGCGCATAAGTTTAATATAACTATGAAAATATTTGAATTTACAATCTGATTTACCAAAGACCTACAGGGGGTAATTATATAAATATTCTCCCTCTATTCTGTGATATTCACAGGCAATGGCTGAAGGTTTCCTACTAGTAGTCGTCATTATCGTCATAAGTAAACACTGGTACTTAAAAATTGCTTAATATTTTGCACTTGGTAGTCTCTTCATTTGAAAGGAACACTGCTATGTGCTTGGTAGATTAGAAGCAAAAAGGAAAAAGAAAAAAAAAGGAACAGTACTAAGCAATATTGTATTTTCTCTGCCCCATGGGTGACAAAGCAGGCTTGAAGTGGGGTGCCTGCATTTCCTGGGGCTTCTATAACAAAGTACCACAAACTGAGGGGCTTACAACAACAGAAATGTCTTCTCTCACAGTTCTGGAGTTCAGAATTCCAAAATCAAGGTGTTGGCAGGGTTGTGGTCCTTCTGAGACTCCTTCCTTGCCTCTTTCTAACTTCTGGTGGTAGCCATCAAGCCTTGCTATTCATTGACTTGTAGCTGTATGACTCCAGTCTCCCTCCATCTTCACGGGGTTTCCTTCCTGTGGGCCCAGTTTCACATCATCTTCTTACAAGGACAGCAAGCATATTGGGATACAAGCCCACCCTAAAGAATTCATCTTTATTTTTTCATTGTGATGAAAACATGGATATAACACTTACCATCTTAGCCATTTTTAAGTACACAGTATAAAAATGGTAACTACATGTACATTGTTGGACAACAGATTTCTAGAACTAATTTATGTAGTAACACTGCAACTCTATACTCATTGAACTATTTTACTTTTCCCCTTCCCTAGTCCCTAGCTACTACCTAATACTATTTTCTGTTTCTAAGAATTTGACTATTTTAGAAACCTTATATAAATAGCATCACACAATATGTTTGTGTGTGATTGGCTTATTTCATTTGACATAATGTCCTCAAAGTTCATTCATGTTGTAGCATATGAATGGATTTTCTTCCTTTTTTTAAGACTAAATAATATTCCACCGTGCTTATATGACACATTTTCTTTATTCATTAATCCACTAACAAACATGTAGGTTGCTTATGCAATTTGAATATTGTAAACAATGTTGTAAAAAAATAAATATGATAATATCTCTCCAATATCCCGTTTGTAATTCCTTTGGATATATACCCATATGTAGGACTGCTGGAACATTATGGTAGCTGTAAGTTTAATTTTTTGAAGAATGCACCATTTTGCTTTCCCAGCAACAGTACATAAGACTTTCAGTTTCTCCATATCTTTTCAAATATTTGTTTTCTTTTTGGTTTGGTTTAGTTTGGTTTTTAAAAAGGAGTATCCATCTTAACAGTTGTGAGGTAGTATTTTCTTGTGGATTTGATTTGTATTTCCCTGATTATTAGTGACAATTAGCATATTCTCATATGCTTGTTGGACATTTGTATATCTTCCTTGAAAAAAGGTTTGTTCAAGTTCTTTTCCCATTTTTAATATTTTGTTGCTGTTTTTGCTGTTGCTGTGGTTGTGGTGGTGGTTGTTTACTTGTAGGAGCTCTTTATATATTTTGAATTTTATGCTTTATCATATGTATGGTATGCGAATATTTTCTCCAGTTACGTAGATTGCTTTTCACTCTCTTTAGTGTTTCCTTTGCCATGCAGAAGTTAAGTTTGGTGTAGTAGCATTTGCCTATTTCTGTTTTTGTTGCCTGTGCTACTGGTGTCTTATGCAGGAAATTATTGCCAATACCAATGTCAGCAAGATTTTTCTCTATTTTTTCTTCTAGGAATTTTATAGTTTTATTTAGTACATTTAGGCCTTTAAATCATTTTGAGTTAGTTTTTATGTTTTTAATTGTCTAACTCGACTCTTTTCCAGGTAGCTATCTATTTATTGGAAAGACTATCCTTTCCCCATTTTATGACTTGGCATCATTTTCAAAGATCATCTGACTACATCAGTGTGGGTTTATTTCAAGGTTCTCTATTCTGTTTCATTAGTCTGTATGCTTGTCTTTATGTCAGTACCATACCTTTTTGATTACTTTTACTTTATAATATCTTTTTAAATTAGTCAGTGTGAGAACTCCAGTTTTGCTTTCTTTTTCAAGATTGTTTTGGCAATTTGGGATCCTTTTAAGTTCACATTATGATTGTTAATTTTACATGTCTCCTTGACTGGTTACCCGGATAGTTCATTGATGTTACTTCTGGGTGTATCTGTGAGAGTGTTACTGGAAGAGATTAGCATGAATCAGTAGACTGGTAAATTTGGTGAGCATCATCCAATGCCTTGGGTGACCAATTTGGGTGAGCATCATCCAATGCCTTGAGAGCCTGAATAGAATAAACATTTAGGGAAAAGGTAAACCTTTATTTTTTCTCTTGAGCTGGGACATGCATCTTCACAGGCTCTCAGACGTCAGAATTTATTATTTTTCCAAATAAACTTTCTTCTTTATTTTTTTTTCTCTTCTCCTTGTGAGATACCGATAATGAATACATTTATCGGCATGCTGGTGTTCCATGAGTCCTTTGGACCTCTTCATGCTTTTCATTTTTATTGTCGTTGTTCCTCTGACTCTATATTTTTAAATGACCTATCTTTAAGTTTAATGATTTATTCATCTGTTTGATCAAGTTTGCTAATGAGTCCTTCCAGTATTTTGTAAAAGTTTATATTCTCCAGAATTTCCATTTGGTTCTTTTTTATAGTTTCTATCTCCTTCTTAATATTTTTATTTTCTTCATGCATCATTTTCCTAATTTCATTTAGTTTTCTATCTGTGTTATATCATCCTTAGCTCCTTTAGAATAATTACTTGGAATTCCTTGTTTTATATTTCATAGAACTGAATATATTTAGGAGCAGTTTTGGAGATGTATTTTTTTCCTTGATTGGGTCATGTTTCCCTGCTTCTTTGGGTGTCTTTTTATTTTTTGTTATGATTCTTGCCTTTTTAAAAAACAACCTCCTGTCTCAGGCCTTATGAACCAGTTGTATACAGGGAAACACTTGCATAAATAAGACAAGCTAGAAATTCTGGGGACCTCTCAAATTTTTTATGGAGATTCTTCTTCTCTGGGCTTGGAATGCAGTTTCTGAATTAGAGAGGTTTGCAGGGTTTTTTTTTTTTTTTTTCCTCTCTCTCTCTTCTTCTTCCCTTTTATTTTATTTTTTCCTTTTGAGGACTTGTAGTTTCTTACTTTCCCTGTTGTCTAACTCTGGCATTGTAGATTCTCTGGTGCTGCAACAAACCCATTGAGCTCTCTTTTGTGCTCAGCAACCACAGGCACAAGTATGTGTTTTTTCCGTCAGTGCCATGAAACAGATGAGACAGAAATCACTTCCTCAGGCATCTAACCCCCAAAACTAAAACATGTGAAGCATGCTCCACTCTTTCCTTTCCCTCCTGAGGAAGCAGCCACATGCTGGGCTTATCCTCCTTAAATGTGAGCTGTTCTGCTTTGAGGGAGAGACAGAAAAATTTGAAATGAAATGATGTTCTTGTTCCTTTAAATAAGGCCATTTCTGGATTTGAGCTTACCTGGTTACTATTAATACAAAAGTTATTAAGAAATTATTTTTAGGCAGCTAGAAAGGGTAAAAGAGTTCTCAGTGGAATTTTCCTTTAATAAAAAGCAGCCCCCAAACCATTTCTGTCCTAACAGAAAGCAGCCTTAAAAGTCAAGCTGCAAGCATAGATATGCAAGCTAGAGGCTTTCATATGTAAATGCCAACAGCTCTACCTAGAAGCCAGTTACATTAAATATGGTAGTTCCTGCTTCTTTTTTCTTGTCACCATGTGCGCAGGTGTCATGGCACCAGCCAGGTCAAACCACGTGTGTAGGTGTCATGGTGACCTTTAGGTAGAAGCCACATTTGCATAATAAAAGATTAGGGTGAGAAGGCTAGTCTTTCTGTGGACTATGTAAATGGCACACCTGGTCAAGCCAATCCCCAGACCTTATGTAAAACAATTACTGCCTTCTCAAGCCTCTGTACAAAATTAATTGTGTTCTGTCCAAAACCTGGAGACGTTCTCTTGGGCAACTTGCTTTCTCAGCATGAGGAAGCTTTCTCTCTCTTCTTCTTTGTCAATTAAACTTTCTTCTCCTAAACCTACTTCTCATGTGTATCTGTGTCCTGAATTATTTTTAAGCGTGAGACAACAAACCACAGGTAATTCCCCAGACAACAAAGCCGTTTCATTTGGGGACTCTTCTGGGATCTGGATCAGAAGGGAGATCTAAACATTGGAGTGGTGAAGATGGAGCGAACCTCATATCTGTCCTTTCGTCTCAAGACTCTCTTTGAACAAATTTTCTTTCATAGAGAACCTTGACATCATGTGTGGGTGGGAGAAATACTGGAGCAACTGAGGATTTTTGACCAAAGCACAACATGGCATTATACAAAGGCCTCCAACAGCCCATCTGGGTGTTGGTCATGGATCTCCAGATCACAAAAGTTTCCTTCTTTTCTAACCACGGTTGCTATATCTTGTATCCTCTCTGTTTATGCAATGTGCAGGAAGTTTTACAGTTCATGTAAACAGTTCTGTTGAGAAAATGCCATAGTACTGGGGAGCACATGGTATTTCTCAGCCAACACCACCACCTAATGGAAATAGCAACCCTCTTGATGGCGTACATTGCAGGTCCTTTGCTTTAACACCGCAGCTTCCCAATTCTCTCTTTTTGTGCCACTAGAAAAGCCCCTTCTATGAATGGGAAAGCTCTGCCTTCAACAGTTAGGAGTAAAATGTCCTTTGTAGCCAAATTTTAGTTCCAATACTGTCCTATCTACAGGAGAAATTGGCATTAGGCCTCTATGTTCATTTCAGGCAACCATTCTGTCTCTAATTAAAACAGTACTTGATTAGGTAAGGGGATTTTAAGTTTAGAATTTAACTGGAACCATTTTCCTTAAGGGCGAATGTTTTAGCACATGCCATAATAGCAGGCGACTAGCACATCCCCTCCGTTAAAGTAGCCTTGCTCAAAAGTGACTATTACAGTCTCTTCAGAGATCTATTTTTTAGGGAGCCAGGCAGATCACACAAGTATAGAAAAGCAAAAGGGGTTCACAGGAGGATAACTAAGGCTGTGTGGGTAAAGCTTGGTTAAATCCCATTACTTAGTTCATCCACTTCCATGGCTTGGAGAGCCACACTTGCAACCATGGCCAGGACATTTAACGTGGTGCCAGGACTCAGGAACCAAGGAGAGAAAACAATCAAGCGGACGCTCCCACTGTATTCTACTCCACCCTGGGTCACAGTGAAAGGAGGGAGACTAAAAGGACACTTTCATTCTCATTTATTTTTCTAGATAGGTAACAAATCAACTTCAGCTTGCACTCCTCTGGAGTGCACTCTGAAACACTGGTACTCCTTTAACTTCAGGACTTTGAAGCGAAAAGCAACTCATTTGCCTTTGCACAAAGACATGACATTTCTACTAAACCTTTGCAAGCATTGTAAGATCAACCCAGCCTTTTTTAACAGGCATATCAGACAGGCCTATAGAGAATAATCCCCCAGAATTAAAGTAGCAACTTCCAAGGGATTCATTTGAGAATCCCCGTTATTTGGGGCCACCTCAAGTTCCCTTCTCATTACAGGACCTTAGGCAAATAAAGAAAGACTTAGACCAATTTTCTGACGACTCCAATAGGTATATAGCTTTTCAGAATTTAACTCAGATGCTTTAACTCAAATAGAAGGATGTTACGCTGCTGCTACCCAAACCTTAACCACAAATAGAAAACAGGCAGCTCTGCAGGCAATAGAGATTTCCAGAGATGAGCAACATATGTCCTGTAATACACTAAAAGGGAAGAAAGGAGATAGGGAAAGTGAAGAAATAGCAGAAAATCCATTCCCAATAGGAAGTGAAGCAGTTCCTCTTGACAACCTTGGTTGGAACCCCAATGGCTCTGCAGATAAATGGAAAAGAAAGGACTTTTTTAAATGCCTATTAAAGGGAATACGAAGAACTAAGGCCAAACCTCTCAATTATTCTAAACTGTGTATGATAGACCAAAAGTCAGATGAAAATCCTGCAGCCTTTATGGAATTGGAAAGACTGAAAGAGGCACAAATAGTGCCCACCTCCTTCCTCCAATTCAGTCAAAGGACAGCTCATTCTAAAGGACAAATTTATTGTACAGGCAGCTCCCGATATTAGAAAGAAACTACAGAAGCAAGTTATAGGAGAGCACCTTAGAGAAATTCCTGAAGGTGACCATTTTGGTCTTTTATAGTAGGGACCAGAAGGAGGCCTAAGAGAAAAAGAGGTAGCTCAGGAGAAAAACAAAGGCTCTAGTAGCTGCTTTGCAGGATTACAAAGTTCAGGATCCCTGAGGTACATCGGCTGGTTGCTATCAGTGTGGCAAGCAAGGGCATTTTAAGGAGTGCCCAAACAGCAAGAGAAAGCCACCTTGATCCCATCCAGCCTGTGGTGGAGACCACTGGAGATCAAACTGACCCCAGAGGTAGAGGTCACCAGGTTCAGAACCAGTTTCACAGATGTTCCAGCAGTACTGATGGGTGCCAGGGCTCAAACCCCTGACTTCAGCAGCTCAAACTACCATTACAGCTCAAGAGTCCTGGGTGATTCTGTAAATTGAAGGAAGTAAACTAGACCTCCTTCTAAACTGTACAGCTAGTCTCTCTCTCTTCACTTCTCTAATCCAGGCCTCCCCTCCTCCCATAACACAACCACAAGGGGCAACTCAGGAAAAACTCTAATCCAATATTTTTCTCAACCTCTTAGTTACAGGTAGGAGAACCTACTGTTTACACATGCCTCCAAGCCATTGTCACGATGGTTCTACTAGTCAGAAAAGCCTCAACATTAGCCTTAGGAAATAACTGTTTATACCCGACGTAATGTGGCAAAATTACTGTCCTGTAGGGGGAGCCCTTAGCTAACAAACAACCAGTAAAGCAAGCGATGCATAAGGCAGGATACGCACTACTCACTCTAAATAACGTCTCTCTCCAGGCACAAGTGCTCTATTAGTTGGACTAATAGCTCTTACAGAGCAGTTAAATTAAGCACGGGAAAGGTAGTTAACATTCACACTGACTCTGAGTATGCTTTCTTAGTTCTCCATGCTCATGCTGCCATTTAAAAGGAAAGACATTTTCTTACCACTAATGTATCTTCTATAAAATATCACCAGGAAATAAGGTTTCTTTATCCTTATTATTATCCTAAGTTTTCCTTCCATAAGAAATATCAGTGATACATTATAGGGAACATCAAAAGTGCACAAATAAAGCAGCCAAAGGAAATAGGTTAGCTAATCAGGCATGTAAGTGAGCAGCAAGGATACTTCAAGGCAGCAGCCCACTTCAAGCCCTTCTAATCTAGGAAGGCTCCGTAAGACAAATTAAACCTCAGTATTCCCCTGCAGACATAAAATAGGCCACTTCTCAAGGGTATTCCTTCCAGCCCTTAGGATGGCTGCAGTCAGAGGATGGCAAACTCCATTTGCTAGCCTACAGCCAATGGAAAGTCCTTAAAATTCTTCACCAAGCTTTTGACTTAAGTAAGGATAAAACTTATCAGTGTGCTCCGAGATTGTTTTCAGGAATAAAACCTCTAAACTGGTTAAGCTTGTGTAAAAATTCTTTACTGATATTTTAATGGAAAGGTGAAAAAGAATTATTTACACACTACTAGACTGATGCTAGTCCAATAAAGATAGAAATAACTTTAGTTATTTCCTGTCCAGGTGCAATAAATTGGTAATGAACACTCATGTACAGTTGGCCAACCATCTCCTTAATGTACAGTTATTCATATGACAATTGATCTATTCAAAAAATAAATATTTACTGGCCCACTTTAGTAGATTAATAATTTCTCAAAAGAGAGATGCTTTGGATCCCAATTGTAACATTAATTTCTTTTTTTTTTTTTTTTTTTTTTTTTTTTTTTTTTTTTTTTTTTTTTTTTTTTTTTTTTTTTTTTTTTT
>NW_016810178.1:1886576-1902161 GCF_001698545.2 Rhinopithecus bieti
TGCTTACAGCGCAGTATTGGGGTGGGAGTTACCCGATTTTCCAGGTGTTGTGTGTCTCAGTTCCCCTGGCTAGGAAAACGGATCCCCTTCCCCCTTGCGCTTCCAGGTGAGGCGATGCCTCGCCCTGCTTCAGCTCTCGCTGGTCAGGCTGCAGCAGCTGACCAGCACCGATTGTCCGGCACTCCCTAGTGAGATGACCCCAGTACCTCAGTTGAAAATGCAGAAATCACCGGTCTTCTGTGTCGCTCGCGCTGGGAGTTGGAGACTGGAGCTGTTCCTATTCGGCCATCTTGCTCCGCCCCCCTGTAACATTAATTTCAAAGCACAAAATACTACAAAGAAAGATATACAAGATATATACTTTTGTACAGACTACAAAAAGTGCACACACAATGTGATAAACCAGGTAGATAGACGGATTATAAAAGAAATACAATATTAGGATTCAATTGTTACAGGAAATAAATTTTATCCTAGGGATTTTAGATTTAAATTTGCAAAGATTCAAATAAAGGGCATGTCAAACACAGAAATTTAGAAAGACACAGTGAATACTCAGAGACTAGGAATAATTTAGTTTGGTTCATACTTGCAGAAAGAAGATTAGAAAGGTTAATTGAGGTTAGACCTTGAAAAATTATTATTTCTAAAGATATTTTTAATTTGTCTTGTAGATGATAAACAAATATTACAATTGTTTAGTAGAATATTGGTACACCAAATTGTTAATAGCTGCCACGTAAAAGACACTCTATAAGCACTTTAATACAGTACTTATTCAATCATCATGAAAACTCTGTGAAGTCTTTATAGAGATCATAAAAACTCTATGCAGGTTTTCAAAGGTGACAGTTGAAGAGAACTAAAATAATTTAGAACAAAAAATGGTTTCCATTTTAATTTTCTAACTTTAATCAACTCAAATTAATTTCATATCATCAGAGTACAGTAATTTTCAAATTGCATTTATCAATTTGATAATTTGTGATGAAAATGTATGTTGATGATATATTAATAACCAAACAGCTAGTACTTGTCTTCGAATGAACATTGATATATACAAAACTGGCTGCTTTGATTGAATTGCTATTTTAAAAATAAATTTTAGATCTTTTATTATTTTATCATTTTTTATTTGAGAAATCATGTGTAGGTTTGTTACATGGATACATTGTTTAATGGTGAGGTTTGCGCTTCTAGTGTACAAATTAAAAAACAGTGAACATTGCACCAATATATTTTAAATTGTTTGTATAACTTCACAATATTGGGCTTTGTTTAGACAGCAATTTCTCTGAGTTCCTTCATAATATAAAGGTATTGTTCTTTTGTTGTTTGTTACAAAGCAACTTAGCCTTCCTGTTTCTGTCAACTAAGCACATAGCTTTTTATTTTTAATCTCAAACTTTCCGTATAACATATTGTAGTTTGCCAAATAATTTAGGAAAAAAAAAAAAACTGAAAACATGATAAGATGAAATGATGGAGTAGAGGTCATTTTTGTTATCAATCAGGACAAACTCCAGGGGCAACAGAGGCAGAACCCATCTCTAATAATAACCAACTACATGTATCTGGTCTCAAGCACTGTGCAAGGCACATTAGAGGAAACAAAACTCCTTAGCAATACATGAAGCATTGATACAAAGGACACTAACATACATTTTGTATAAACCTGAGAAAAGTCTAATCCACAATGTAAAACACAAAATAAGGATGGCAGTGTCCAATTTGATTCCAAGATTTTAGAAGCTATGCATTCCCCAACAAACAGCCATATCATATTAGTAACTGAGATTAGGAATGAAATTAAAACACTTTTTAATTTGCTTGCTTATTTATTTATTTATTTATTTATTTATTTTTTAAAAGGCTATTTGGTCACTGGTAATTATTTTAATGCTTAAAAAATAGCTCATGTTCTGGTGAGGATGAGGAACAACTGTAATCTTCATTCATTACTTCTGGGTTGCAAGATAGTATAGCCACTTTGGAAAACAGCTAACATTTTATTTTACGATATATTGTGCACTCACCATATGACCCAGTAATCTTGCTCTATTTACCTCAGGATAATGAAAATGCATATTCATACAAAAATACATGTGTGAATGTTTAAAATGCCTTTATTCACAGTTACCTAAAACTGATAGTTACTGAGATATCTTTCAACTGTTGAATACATATACAATACTGTTTCACATGTATATAATAGAACTCAGCCACAACAAGAGGGAACAAACAGAAACTATTGATCAATAGAAAAATATAGATGAATTCCAAATGCATTATCATATGTGAAAGAGGCCAGACTTACAAAAACTTCCTACTACATGATTCCATTTATAGGACACTGTGAAAAATGACAAAATCGTAAGGACAAGGAACAAATCAGTGGAGGTGGGAAAGACACTGAGAAGCCTCAGAGTGCTGATGCCTAGACCCAGGAAGAAGTTCTGCGATGCTCCGTTTTGATGCTGATGAAGTGCTAACAAGAGCCAGGAGTACAGAGAAAGAGCAGTTAAGCCCCTTCCAAAGATCTTCCCATCTCCAACAAGCACTTCTCACTGTCAGAATTTAACTGGTGGTCTGGAAGGGTATCTGGGAAATATAGTTTTCAGGGATCTCAGCTCCCTACTCTTATAAATATAGAAAAACAAAAAAGAATGGAGGGAAAAATCACAGAAAAGTGACCTTTATACAATGTTATTTTCTGTTTTCTGGAGACTTTGAAAAAAAAAAAAAAAAACAGCATCAGTCATATCACCCTACAACAATGGGACAAGATACATAGATATAGAGATAGAAATATTTATGGATATTTTACTGTACATATATGTATATAAATTTATTTTTTATTAGTTGGAAAGAGCATTCTTAATTTAGATATAGGTTTAAATATCTAAATTATATTATTCTGCAGATATGAAGAGAATACATATTTTCTTAGCACTATATTCTCTTCACAATATCATGTCACTAATAATGCTAAATATTAATTACTGTTTAGAAAAAAATTATTGATAGATTTCTAATCAAACTGTGATGTCATTGATCCAAATGCCCAAACCTATCTGGAAACCATTTTAGCTGACATGGAAATTTTGTGCACTATAACTTTTTAATACTTAGATAAATTAGTCCTTGGAATGTGTGTAAATTTGCTTTTCAAGAAATAGGCATAAAATTGGCTGGGTGTGGTGATTCATGCCTGTAATTCAAGCACTTTGGGACACTGAGGCGGGTGGATCCCTTGAGGTCAGAAGTTCGAGACCAGCCTGGCCCACATGGTGAAACCTCATCTCTGCTAAAAATACAAAAGTTCGTCAGGTATGGTGGCAGGGACTGTAAATGCAACTACTCGGGAGGCTGAGGCAGGAGAATCGCTTTCACCTGGGAGATAAAGTTTGCAGTGAGCCGAGATTGCGCCACTGCACTCCAGCCTGGGTGACAAAGTGAGACTCCGCCTCAAAAAAAAATGCATAAAATTGAAAGACAAAAATGTGTAAATGAAAGTGTAGTAACTCAGTAACTAAGGTAGCAAGAGAGACTTATTTTGTATTGTATACATTTAAGGAGTACCACACAATGTTTTGAGATACATATCCATAGTGAAACAATTACTACAGGTAAGAAACTTAACCTATCCATCACCTTCTAGAACTATTTTTTTTGTGTGATAAGAGCTCTTAAAATCTACACTCAGCATATTTTCAATACACAATTTAGTGGTCTTATTAACCAAGTAAAAGCCATATGTATTTATAACGGAAGCACTGGGATCCACTAAATTCATATTCTCTCTTATGTCCCTGGGATGTCTTTTCATCACTGGAAAAGAAACAGTGCTTCTATTTCTACCTTAAATTTCCTCTCCTATTCTAATTATGAAAAATCTTACATATGCAGTTACCCAATTCATCAGCTGTAAGAAGTTGTTTTGTTTTCACCCCTGCAAAACCAGCTTAAAATAAAGTTGAATTACAATGCTGACAAATGGACTGTGTTTAGAAACTTCTGATGTTAGTTCACTACAGTGAAGAGCAAACATACACAGAAGTGCATTGGTGACCACTGTAGGGTCATGTAATCACATCTAGGTTATTCTGCACTCAAGAATGGAAAACAACCATGAACCTTTGTGGACTAAGCTAAAGCTCCATTGGCTTTGGTCCCTCATTGCCAAAGATGCAGGAGGAGTCACATTCACTCATGCCTCAGGTAACAGGTTCAATGACTTTGATCACATCTGTGGACCTGGAAACAGGCTGTGATCCAGCTAAAGCCTTCTGAACTATGGTTCTGAAATACTCCTGTCCATTCAGGAACCTGTTGGAAGACACCATCCATGTCCTGGGAGGGAAACCAGCCAACCTCACTTCAACTGTAGATCCTAAGGCAGCCATGTCACTTGGCTCTAGCTTCTTTCAGCTACAGATCAAGAGCAGTTCTTCCCACTCAGAGACCCAGCAGGAGACACACTCCTACAACAAAGGCAGGCCTACCAACCTTGGTTAGAGTGTGAGTCCTGAAACAGTCTTGTGACCAGGACACAGTCCCATTCAAACATGAAAAGATAAAGCCTCCCCTGGACAAATAAAAGCTGAGTGAATTCTTCACCACCACACTCAATCTTACAAGAAATGCTAAAGAGAGTTTTTAAATAAAGAAAAAGGATAATGTGCAAAAAACCCAAAAACAAACAAAAAAATTTGAAAGTACAAAACCACTGATAAAAGTAAGCACGTGAACAAACTCAGAATACTCTAATACTGTAATTGTGGTATGTAAATCACTAAGGTCTCTAGTATAAAGACTAAAAGACAAATCTATCAAAAATAATAGTAACTAGAGCAACTTGTTAAGAGATAGGCAATATAAAATATATAAATTGAGAAAACAAAAAGCAAAAATGTTGGGGATGGAGACTGAAGTTAATGTGTAGATTTTTTCTTTCAATCTTTCCTTGTTTGTTTCTTTTCTTTGTGATCAATAATTACTTGTCTTTGTTTTAAAATAATGTGTTACATATGTAAGATTTTTTTTTTTTTCTAAGCCTGTGATAACCACAAAGGAAAAACCTGTGATGGATATACTAAAAGTAAAAGGCAACAACTTAAATTTTATCATTATAGAAGATTACTTATCCACAAAAAAAAGAGACAATAAGAAATAAAGGAAGAGAGGAATTACAAAACAACTGGAAACCAAGTAGGAAAATGGCAATATTATGTCGCTTCCTATAAATAATAACATTGAAGGCAAAGGATTAAATTATCTAATCAAAAGGCAGAATAGCTAAAGGATTTTTTTTTTTTTAATGACGTAACTGCATGCTGCCTACGAGAAACACACTGCACGTATAAAGACAAACATAGACTGAAAGAAAATGGATAGAAAAATATATTTCATGTAAAACCAAACCAAGAAAGAACAGGAGCGAGTATACTTAGATAAAATAGACTATAAGTTGAAGACTTTAAAGAGACAAAGAAGATAACTATATAATGATAAAGGGGTCAATTCAGCAAAAGGATATATGAATTGCAAATATATATACACTGCTATAGTTTGGACATTTGCCCCCCAAACCTTGTGTTGAAATTTGATCCCCAGTGTTGGAGGTGGTGCCTAATGGCAGTTGAAGTCATGGGGGGTAGGTCCCTCATGATGATTTTGTACCACTTTTCTGAGTAAGGAGTGAGTTCTCACTCAGCTCCCATGACAGTTGCTTATTAAAAAGTCCCTGAAACCTCCACATCCCTCCTTGCTTCTTCTCTCACCATGTTTTCTCTGCACACACCAGCTCCCCTTCACCTTCCACTAATGTAGCCAAGAGATCTCTGTACTCCCATGTTTATTGCAGCGCTACTCACAATAACCAAGATAGGGAATCACCCTGAGTGCCCTTCAATGGATGACTGTATAAGTAAAATGTGGTGTATATATACAACAGGATATTATTCAGCCACAAAAAATAAAATGCTGTCATTGCAGCACCATGATGGAACTAATGTCATTATGTTAAGTAAAACAAGCTAAGTACAGAAAGACAAATATCTCATGCTAATCACTCATATGTAGAAGCTAAAAAAAAGTGTATCTCATGAAGATAAAGGGTAGATGGGCAGTTACTAGAGGCCAGGAAAGGTGGTGGAGGGCGGGATGGAAGGATGCAGAGAGATTGTTTACTGGGTACCAAAAAAAAAAAAAAAAAAAACCACACATAATAGAAATAAGATTTAATATTTGATAGATCAGTAGTGTGAATATAGTTACCAATAATCTGTTACATATTTCAAAGTATCCAGAAGAGAAGGATTTGAATGTTCCGAGCATAAAGAAAATTAAATGTTTGGGGTAATGTGTATCCCAATTACCCTAATTTCATCATTGCACGTTACATAAATGTGTCAAAATATCACATGTATTTTTAAAATGTGTACCTCTATTACATAAAAATGAAAAAAAGTATCATAAACCATGATCAAGCAAGATTATTCTCAGAATCCAAGCATGGTTCAACATATTCAAGTTAACAAATATGATACACTACATTTTAAAATGATAAAAACCATATGATTATTATTACAGATGCAGAAAATACCTTTGAAAAATTTTAACATTATTCATATCAAAGGTAAATACCTCAACACAATTAGGGCCATATATGACAAGCCCACAGCTAACATCATACTCAAAGGTAAAAATGTGAAATCCTTTTCTTTAAAAGCAGATACAACTCAACGGTGCTCGCTCTTGCCATTTTTATTTACCACAGCAGTGGAAGTACTCAACAGATAAATTAGGCAGGAAAAATTTTAAAAATGAATCTAGACCAGAAAGGAAAGTGTTTCTGCTTGCGGAGACCATAAACTCAAATGTGGAAAACCCTAGTGACACTACCAAAAACTTAAAAATAATATACAAATTCATTATAGCAGCAGGATACAAATTCAACATGCAAAACTCAGTTTTGTTTTTCTATATTAGCCACAAACTTTCTGAATAAGAAATTTTTGAAAATTTAATTTACAATACCATTAAAAAAATTAAGTACTGAGAAATAAACTTAACCAAGAAGGTGAAAGTTATGTACGTGGAAAACTGTAAGATATACAAAAGAAATTAAAGAACACAAATATATGAAATGATAACTCAGGTTCATAAATTAAAATAATATGTTTAAACATCCATAGTACCAAAATCAATCTACATATTACATGCAATCCCTGTAAAATTCTTATGGCATTTTCAGAAAATAGAAAAAATTCTAAAATGTCTACAAAATCACAAAGGGCTCTAAATAGCCAAAATATTCTTAAGTAAAAAGAACAAAGCTGGAGATGTCATATTTATTGATTTTATAGTATGATACAAAGCAATAGTAATCAAAAAAGTATAGTACTGGAATGGAATAGTCACAGACACATAGACCAATGGAACAAAATAGAAATTCTAGAAATAAACTCATGCATGTTGCAGTCAACTAATCTTTGAGAAGAGTGCCAAGAATAAACAGTTGAGAAAGAGTAGTCTTTTCAATAAATGGTAATAAGAAAACTAAATTTCCATATGCAAAAATATGGAATCGGGCCCCTATTTTACACTACTTACAAAAATTAAGTCTAACTGAATTAAAGACCTAAGAGAAACTTAAATTCCTAAAGGTAAACATAGTGAAAAATCTCCCTGTCTTTGGCCATGGCAATAATTTTTTTGGATATGACACCAAAATCGTAAGCAATGAAAGCAATTATAAATAAGTGGCACCACATTTAACTAAAAAGTTTCTGCATGGCAAATGAAATAAAATGAAAATGAGACCTGCAAAATGGGAGAAAGTGTTTGCAAACCATGTATCTGTTAAGGAGTTAATATCCAACATACGTAAAGAATTCATACAACTCAATAACAAAAAATAAAACAAACAAACAAAAAAACCCCACATAGCCCAATTTAAAAAGTGAGCGAAGGATATAAGCAGGCTTAAAAAACAAACAAACAAACAAACAAAAAAACCATACAAGTGGACACCAGATATGCCAAGGTACTCATCACTAATTATCAGTGAAATGTAAATCCAAACCACAATAAGGTATCATCTCACACTTGACAGAATGACTATCACCAAAAATCCTAAATAATAAGTGCTGGTGAGGTTGCAGAGAAAAGGGAATATTTGGACACAATTGATAGAAATGTAAATTGATAAATCCATTATGGAAAACAGTATGGTAGTTCTTCCGATAATTAAAAACAAAACTACTATGTTATGCAATCCAGCAATTCCACTTCTGGGTGTATATCCAAAGAAAACAAAATTAGAATATTGAAGGGTATCGGCATTTCTATGTTTACTGCAGAATTATTCATAATAACCAGATACAGAAACAACCTGCATATCTAGAAATAAATAAACAAAATTATATACATATACACATATATTAATAAAATATTATTTAGTCATAAAAAAGAAGAAAATATTGCCATTTACAACAATATGGGTGAACCAGAAAGACATCAGGTTAGGTAAAATAATCCAGGCACAGAAACACAAATTATGTATGATCTAGAACAAGGAGATGCTAGTCAAAGCATGCAAACTTTCACTTACAAGAATAATAAATCTTCAGTTTCTAAAGTACATTATGGTGACTGTAGTTAGGAATACTGTATTACATACTGGAAATTTGCTTAAAAAGTAGAGTTTAAATGTTTTCACCACATACACACAAATGGTAATTACGTGAGTTAGATAGATGTGTTAATTAGCTTGATTTGCATAATCATTTCACAATGTATAGAAAATCATTGCATTAAACACCTTGACTATATACAGTATTTATTTGTTAATTACACTGCAATAAATCTGGATATCAACAACAAAGAAATAGCCAAAGGAGATGAATGAAATGTTGACCCTCAAAGGCTACTCTAAAGACTGTAAGCACATTTGATGTGTCAGATATTTATGCCAAATGATAGAGCTAGACACAGAACAGTGAGGATTCACTTTCCTTTTCTAATTTATTACTGTCTTCCATTTTCTGAGATGCAAGAAGAAAAATCAAAAGATTTTATAGAATCAGAAGGAAGTCTGTACAGTCCCCAGAGTATTTAAAGATACCTGTCCTCATAGATCTGACTTCAAATGCTGACTCTAACATTTACTATGTGACATTGACCCATTAAAAGGAATCAAATCCAATTTTGAAAATTGGAACAGTTTCTTCTTGCATCTAGGATATTTAAGATATATAATCAATCGAAATAACTAACAACTTTCACCAAAAAAACTAAATCAAAGAGCAAATTAATGACTACATAAACATACCATATGTATTTAACTATTCTTTAACCTTCCTAATGCATAGGTTAAGAAATAAGAAGCTCATATTACATACTACTAAATCATCATTTTATTTAAAGATAATTATTTGAAAATATCTGATTTAATAACAGTCGCTATTATTTTTATCCATCCTTTTCAGATTCAGAAATATATGATCTATAAATAATGAAATGTGTAAAATATAACTGATAATTAAAATGATAACAATTGCATTTATGATTAGTGTAAAATATTTTCATTAATATTGACTTCATCTCACTTGATTATATGTTAGTTTACCAATATTAACAGTTGTTCACTTATTTTCACATATGAATAATACATAGATTTTAACCATAAGCTATTCTTTGGGAAACACAGATATATAGTTTAAAAGCTTTTAATGAATTGAGGTTAATTGAAGAACAACCTTAAATAAAGGAAAAGCTTAAAACAGAACATAAGCAACAGAAGTTCAATTCTTTCTGAAAATGGATATTAAATTGTTAGCAAATCTAAATTTAAGGATCATAGCAAGTTTGGGGATTCTTTCTAATAATTGAACTACTCTCAAAGAATGGTTAATAAATGTTACTTAGTTTTAAAGACAAGCTTTGCATAAAGTCACAGCTATTTAATCTTGTTAACAATATGTCACAATACGTTTTCTTCCCTTATAATTAGTTTTGTGCACAAATATTTTGATCCTCCAAAAGGAATAATGGTTATGACAAAAGTTACAAAAAATGTAATCTTACATTGTAATCACTCATAAAGATTAATCTGCTGGCATAAAAAGTTGAAAAAATTTTGGCAGCCTAGATACGTTTTAGTTGAAAGGAATCTATGCTGACAAAAAATATTAATGACAGTGACCAAAAATGAAGATTCCTTCATTATTGCTTCCTCTAAAGTAATGTTTCTGAAATGAGTTTAAGAAATATTAAATCAGTTTCGATTTATAGAAGCGCTTCATTTCCTTTAGAATTGCATTATATTTTGGTTCCTGGTTGTTTATTTGTAATGGAATTCATCTACTTCAAGAAGTATATATAATAGTATTATTTTATGAAGCTTCTACATGGCAGTGAAAAATTAAAAAGAAAGATGCCAGTTGTTTATGTTGTAGGAAAATGGCTTCTGTTGCGCAAAGAAACTTGAGGTAAAACAGCAGGCAAAATTGAAATTGATATATTGTTTTTAATTGAGAAAATTCTGGGATGGAAAAATCATATTATATTCATGATTCGCATTATTTTACACAATGCTTATCTGGAGGAATATTCATGTTGGGCGATCTATGTGCTACGATACATAGACACAAAGGATGCTTTGTGCTCTTACTAAGAAATTGAATTCTGAATTGGCTTGAAGAGCCAGGCATTTTAAATTTTATGTAGTTAAAATTGTCAGCACAAAACACTAGAGTTCAAATGCAGTGTTGTAGAACTTTTAGTTTTATTTCTGATCATACATTGCTACTTCTTCCTTCTATTTTATACACATCCCTTTAAAATGTACTTATTTCTAAAAATAATTTTAGCTCCCCAAAGATAACCAACACTCTCCTTTCATTGTCTTCTTAAACAAAATGCCTGTCTACCCTCAAAAAAGAGAGAAGCCAATAAGAATGCACTGCCCATTTTATCTCTTTCTCTCTTTTACTCTCTAGTGTACTAATCTGCTAATTTTTAATTATTTGTTTTTATGTCACATATTTTAAGTTCCAAAGGCCAAGATTTTCATTTTATTTTATTATTTTATTTTATTAAGTTCTGGAATACATGTGCAAGATGTGCAGGCTTGTTGCATAGATAAACACATGCCATGGTGGTCTGCCACACCTATCAACCCATTACCTAAGTATTAACCCATTACTTAAGTATTAACCCAATCATGCATTTTTCCTGATGCTCTCCGTTCACACTCCCTCTGCCCCAATAGGCCCTTGTGTGTTGTTCCCCTCCCTGTGTCCATGTGTTCTCATTGTTTATCTCCCACTTATGAATGAGAACACGTGGTGTCTGGTTTTCTGTTCCTGCACTAGTTTGCTGCGGATAATGACTTCCAGCTCCATTTATGTCCCTGCAAAAGACATGGTCCTATTTCTTTCTTTGGCTCCATAGTATTCCATGGTGTATATGTACCACCGTTTCTTTATCCAGTCTATCACTGGTGGGCATTTGGGTTGATTCCATGTCTTTGGCATTGTGAATAGTACTGCAATGAACATACGTGTACATGTAATAGAGTGATTTATATTCCTTTGGGTATATACACAGTAATGGGATTTCTGGGTCGAATAGCGTTTCTGGTTATAGGTCTTGAGGAATCGCCACACTGTCTTCCATAGCGGTTGAACTAATTTACATTCCCACCAACAGTATAAAAGCATTCCTATCTCATGGCAGCCTTGCCAGAATCTGTGTTTCTTGGCTTTTTAATAATCACCATTCTGACTGGGATATCTCATTGTCGTTTTGATTTGCATTTCTCTAATCATCAGTGATGTTGGCTTGTTTCCATATGTTTTTTGGCCACATAAATGTCTTATTTTGAGAAGTGTCTTGTTCATCTCCTTGGCCCACTTTTAATGGGGTTGTTTGGTTTTGCTCGTAAGTTTTTTATGTTTCTTGTAGACTCTGGATATTAGACCATTATCCAATGGATAAACTGCAAAAATTTTCTCCCATTCTGTACGTTGTCTGTTCACACTGATGATAGTTCCTTTTGCTGTGCAGGTCTTCAATTTAGTAAGATCTCATTTGTCAATTTTTGCTTTTGGCGTAATTGCTTTTGTCGATTTCATTATGAAATCTCTGCCCACGCCTATTACTTGAATGGTATTGCCCAGATTTTCTTCTAGTGTTTATATAGTTATAGTTTTTACATTCAAGTCTTTAATTCACCTTGTGTAAGGAAGGGGTCCAGTTTCAATTTTCTGCATATGGCTAGCCAGTTCTCCCAGCATCATTTATTAAATAGGGAATCTTTTCTCCATTGCTTGTTTTTGTCAGGCTTGTTGAAGTTCAGACAGTTGTAGATGTGCAGTCTTATTTCTGAGTTCTCTACAGTGTTCCATTGGTCTATGTTTCTGTTTTTGTACCAGTACCATGCTGCTTCAGTTACTGTAGCCTTGTAGTGTAGTTTGAAGTTTGGTAGTGTGATGCCTCCAGCTTTGTTCTTTTCGGTTAGGATTGTCTTGGCTATTTGGGCTCTTTTTTGGTTCCATATGAATTTTAAAATAGTTGTTTCCTATTCTTTCAAGAATTTCAATGGTAGTTATTGGGAATAGCATTGAATCTATAAATTACTCTGGTGGTATGGCCATTTTCATGATATTGGTTCTTCCTATCCATGAGGATAGACTTTTTTCAATTTGTTTGTGTTCTCTCTGATTTCTTTGAGCAATGGCTTGTAGTTCTTTCAAAGGTCCTTCACTTCCCTTGTTAGATATATTTGGATATATTTGTAGGTATTTTATTCTCTATGTAGCAATTATGATTGGACTCTCTGCTTGTCTGTTGTTGGTGTATAGGAATGCCTATAATTTTTGCACATTAACTTTGTATCCTGAGACTTTGCCAAAGTTGCTTATTAGCTTAAGAAGTTTTTGGGCTGAGATGGTGGGGTTTTCTAGATATAGGATCATGCCATTTGCAAACAAAGACCATTTAAATTCCTCTCTTCCCATTTGAATGCCCTTTCTTTCTTTCTCTTGTCTGAATGCCCTAGCCAGCACTTCAAATACTAGGTTGAATAGGAGTGGTGACATAAGGCATCCAAAGGTAGAGGTTTCATCCAGTTTTACAGTTTGTATTGTATATCTCACATCCAGTAAACACAAAACAAGCAACAATAATAGACAAAATGTAATTTTCTTTAATAATTTTAATATTAGTACTGATAGATAAAATTATAATTCTTCTGAGAAAAAAATACTAAATTATCTATATTACCATAGTTCCATAGCTGACATGTAGCAAAATGATTAAAGAAATGGATCCGTTTCTATATGTTCTTCCTGTATTCACATCCTCTGCAATATGACTTTGCAGCAACTCCTATCAAGAGTTGAAGTTTATTTTATGACTTCTTAAATTGTGAATAGTCTTATGACTTGCCTTGGCCAAGAAAAGGCAGCAGATGTGACAGTGCACCAGTTCCAAATATAACACTCCATGGTCTTTGCACACTTTGCATGGTTGCTCTTGGACTCTTGCCTCAGTGATAAGAATAAGCTACTGCCATAAGAGACCCTATGGAGCAGAAACAAATTAGAACACTAGTCCCAACTAAGGCTACAGACATTTGTTATCAGATGGGATCAACCATGCCCAGCTAAGGTCAAAGAACTAAAGAACTCACATGTTCGTAAGTAATAATAAATATTTTTTATATGGTTAAGATTTGATTAGTTGGTGTGTAGCATTATTATTATAGATAAATAAAGCAGTAAGAAAAGTAACCCAAATAATGTTTATCTTGTTAGAATAAAAATAAAAAGTATCAGATTAAGGAGAGATTATAGTCTACTCAAATTTATGCAGAAACAATTAAGGCAAATTTTGACACATATGGCTCAAGTCATCCTTCAAACATGTAAAGTAATTATATAGAAATAATTCTAAAAATTATTTCTCTCCTTTTTTAAATGCCAATCCAGGAACTTAAGTCCTCAATCTCTCTTAAGGGTTGGGTTCAAGAAGATGCATATTTATTTTTTTATAAATGTTATCTAAACTCTGCAAAGATTGAGTCTTTCTTTTATTTTCATTTATAATATGCAGGTGTTCAATAATCTAAAATGCATTCAATTCTGAATAGCATAGATTCTAAATCATTTGCAGAGTAAAGCAGTTGAAAATGATAGCATGAACAAAAAAAGTTTTGAATTGATATTCGACATATATAAGGACAGCCTCACACAATTGAAAAATATAAGTTTAGAAACATGTAATCTGAGGATATGCATCAATCACTTATTAAACATAATGATCTTTTACACATTAACTCCCTATACCAGCTGGGCGTGGTAATGTGCACCTGTAGTGGGGTTGGGGTCAGGGGTGAGGCAAGAGGATCTCTTGAGCCCAGAAGGTTGAGACTGCAGTGAGCCACGATTGTGTCACTGCACTCCAGCCCGGGTGGCAGTGAGACCTTTTCTCAAAATAAAAAAGTGACAGTGGTGTGAATGATAATTTTAATTAAGCCATCATTGCTCATTTTCCATTGATCCATAATTATTTACTATGCTTGCATATAGTTTTAAATAGGGGCTTACTATTACAGTTATATTACTCACACTTTGAGAAATAAATATAAAAAGAGTGGTGATAATTTTTTTTTTTTTTTTACATAGTGATCTTATTTTAATTTACCGGTAGTGTAAAAATGATTTATTTGATTTTTCCAGTTGATCAACTTACCAAATATATTTATTCAATAAGTACTTTCTTTCTTACTACTTTTATTTATTCTATTATTACATATCACAAAGTATTTCAAAGTATGAAAAAAGTCTGTTTCTGGGCTATAAATCATTCTTTATATTGATCTTCTGTTAACTTAACAATGGGTGATAAATTCCATCTTGGATTCAATACTGATACAAAACCATTATTCAAAAATAATTTGAAAAAAGTAAAGTTTTATTTATAAACTAAAAAATGCAATGTTGTAACTATTACTTTATTAAATTTTATGTATATTGAGCTACAAGAAAAACAAAACTAGTGATACTTACATAGTTTTTATATTATCTTATTAATTACAATTTAAGGTTCTTTTGTACAGTAAAGTCATCCCATTTGTGGTTTTGCTTTCTGTGATTTTTGTTACTTGCAGTCAATTGTGATTCAAAAATGTTAAATAGAAAATTCCAGAAATAAATAATTTGTAAGTTTTAAATTGCGAGCCATTCTGAGCACTGTGATAGTATCTTGCAGTTATTCTCCATCCCACCTGGGGCGGAATCATCTCTTTGTCCAGCATATCCACACTGTAGATGCTACTTGCCTGTTAGTCACTTAGTAGCTGTCATGGTTATCACATCAACTGTCACTTGTGTTCAAGAAATCCTTATTTTATTTAATAATGTCCTGAAGGAACAAAAGTGGTTATGCTGGCAATGTAGATATGCCAAAGAGAAGATATCATGTTCCTTCTATAAGTGAAAAGGTAAAAATATTCAACCTTAATTAAGAAAAAAACAATGTATGCTGACGTTGCTAAGATCTACAGTTAAAAAA
>NW_016810178.1:1904745-1915284 GCF_001698545.2 Rhinopithecus bieti
ATACAAAACCATTATTCAAAATAATTTGAAAAAAGTAAAGTTTTATTTATAAACTAAAAAATGCAATGTTGTAACTATTACTTTATTAAATTTTATGTATATTGAGCTACAAGAAAACAAAACTAGTGATACTTACATAGTTTTATATTATCTTATTAATTACAATTTAAGGTTCTTTTGTACAGTAAAGTCATCCCATTTGTGGTTTTGCTTTCTGTGATTTTGTTACTTGCAGTCAATTGTGATTCAAAATGTTAAATAGAAAATTCCAGAAATAAATAATTTGTAAGTTTTAAATTGCGAGCCATTCTGAGCACTGTGATAGTATCTTGCAGTTATTCTCCATCCCACCTGGGGCGGAATCATCTCTTTGTCCAGCATATCCACACTGTAGATGCTACTTGCCTGTTAGTCACTTAGTAGCTGTCATGGTTATCACATCAACTGTCACTTGTGTTCAAGAAATCCTTATTTTATTTAATAATGTCCTGAAGGAACAAAAGTGGTTATGCTGGCAATGTAGATATGCCAAAGAGAAGATATCATGTTCCTTCTATAAGTGAAAAGGTAAAATATTCAACCTTAATTAAGAAAAAAACAATGTATGCTGACGTTGCTAAGATCTACAGTTAAAAAAAAAAAAAAAAAGAAAAAAAGAAAGAAAACCTTCCAGTGAAACTGTAAAGAAAAAAAAAGAAACTTGTCCTAGTTTGGCTGTCACACCTCAACGTGAAAAAGTTATGGCTACAGTCCATGATAAGTGCTTAACTGAGATAGAAAAGGCATTATTAAATTTGTGGGTGAAAGACATGGACAGAAATGTTTTCACTGATGGCTCTCAGGTTTGGTACTATCCCTGGCTTCCAGCCTCCACTAGGGGTCTTGGAATATATCTCCCATGGATAAGTGGGAACTAGTGTGTTTCTTATAGGCCTTACAATACAATTATATACATATTGTTTTCTACAATTCATTTTAAATCAGTTATGGAAAGAGAAAATAAAGTTACGCATTTATGCCATTTGTTGTAATTACGTGATTGCCTTTACTGGTGTTCTTTTTTAACTTTTTTTTCTTTAACTTTTTTTTGTTTTTTGTTTTTTAATAGAGATGTGGTTGCGCTATGTTGCCCAGGCTAGTCTCAAACTCCTGGGCTCAAAGGATTCTTCTGTCTTGGCCTTTCAATGTGCTGGGATTACAGATGTCAGCCACCATTTCTGGCCAGCTTGTAGACACATGCTGTGGTGGTTGGATTTGAATTTTGCTCTCAGTTTACTTGCTTTCAGCTTAAAAATACTTCCTTGAATATTTCTTGTAAAAATGGGACTGCTAGCAGAAAATTCTTTTGGTTTTTATCTTGGCATGTCTTTATTTAGTCTTTATTTTAGAAAGACAGTTTTTTCATACATCAGATTCTTGATAGACAGTTCTTCTTTCAGCATTTTCAATATGTCATCTAAATGGTTTTTACCCTCCATTCATTCTGATGAGGTGTCAGCTGTTAATCTTATTGAAGAATCCCTCGTAAAGTAAGAATCTTTTCCTTGTTGCCTCAAGATTTCCTCTGACTTTGATTTTCATCCTTTTTTCTGGCATGTGGGTTTGAACCACTTTGCATTTATCGGATATGCACAATTTTGAACTTCATAGATATGCAAATTAATGTTTTTCAGATTTTTTTCTAACCATCATTTATATTTTTTCTTCATCTCCATCTCCTTTCTTTCTGATATTCTCATTATGAATATGTTGGTGAAATTAAAATTGTCCCACATATCTCTGAGACTTCTTTTTCATTTTCCCATTGTATCCTTCAAGTTATATAATCTCTATTTATATATCTTAAAGCTTTCTAATGCATTATTCTGCCATTTCAAATTTACTAATAAGGCTTCTACTTAATTTTTCATTTAACTTATTGTAATTTTCAACTTCAGAATTTTCATTTTGTTCTTTTGTTTAGAATCTCTATGTCTGCTATATCTGTAGTGATATTCTGTATTTGATGTGACGTTTTCATCATACTTTACTTAGTTAATCATGGTTTCCTTTAGTACTTTGGACATATTTATAATGACTACTTAGTGTTAAACCTGATATCTGGGTCCACTCTCAGGCAATTTCTGTTGGCTAACATACAATATTTTCCTATGTGGAACACTTGTTCCCCTTTCTTCACATGTTTAATAATTTGTTGAAAACTAGATATATTAGTTAATATATTATATCATCTGTAGATACTACTTTCCTTCTCCACTCTTTAATGCTGTTGCTGTTGTTCTAGTTTGATTCTTTATTTGCTTTACAAATAGACTAGGTTATATTAGTAGAGTCTAGTAAGCAGTGAGGTCTTAAAAACACTCCTTGGAAGGCATAGACTTGAATGTGTGCCATTATCCTGGATGACAGAGGATTTAGCAGGGATCTCTTTGACTTTCCTTCCTTGATCTTTCTGTTACCCTGTCTGGATCTTTTGATATTACATGAAGTCTATGAAGCTTCACTTACTGCGAATGCATTATGTATTGTTTTTCACAGTGCTTTTGAGTTACATTGCTCATGAGTCTGATCCAATTAAATTTGGTCAGGGATAATTTTGAGTCCAGTTTTGTAATTGGTTCTGACCCCAGAAAGACTCTCTTTAATTATCTCTTTCCCTGGTTCTTCCTGGTTAACTAGTTTAATTTGTGGTTTGACTTCTAATTAATTAAGATGTCTTATTCTTTTTGAGAGCACCCTTAGGACCTGACTTCCCACAATCTGTTTCAAATAACCTCAGTTACTTTTGGGACAACTTCTCAGATCTCTTTTTCTGTGGACTGCCTCTCCTGGAAAAACTCTCTGAATAGCTACTCAACCATCGTCTTTCTGTGCCCTTGTAGAGCCTTTTATCTGTGTGCACATGGAGAGAGAGAGCTCTGATATCTCTTCTTCTTCTAAGAAAACGAGTCCTATTGAATTAGAGCCCACCTTATGACCTCATTTAATCTTCATTACCTCTATAAATGCTTTATCTCCAAATACAGTCATATACTGTGATAGTGCAGCTTAGTACTTCAACATATGAACAGGAATGACGAGGGGCACAATTCAATCCATAACAATGACCTAAAAGCTCAAATTATATTGAATGTTGCAGACATCAATGTCAGTAACAAACTAAAAAGGGAGGATTGTTCAGAAAAGCTTATTTAGGTCGTGGGTGTACTTTTCCCAAGAATTTCCAACACTCAATGGCTTGAGCATATAATTTTGAAAATAATATGTTAGAAATAATTATAACGAAATTGATTCATTGTTACTGAGGACCTTATGATGTTCTAATTACCCAATGTAGGCTCGCAACCGGTGGGAAATCTGAATATCATGATAAAGGGTATTCTAAAAGATAAAAATTACTCAGTGTATAGAAAGGTATTAAATCTGCTAAACAAAAGGCAAAGAGGCAGTACAGGCAGTGGCAAGAGTAGCCTGGAAGAGGAAGCAGGAGCTTATAGAGGCAGTGTGACCAGAAGTGCATGCTCATCTTGTCACCATTTGTCAACTATCTCTTGTCAGAGATAATTTTCTAAAATTTGAAAATATCATGACATTTTGGATTGAGTTATACGATTCATAGCTTTTACTTTTGTACATCATGAATTTATGGATTTTTGTGATACATTTATTCTAACTTGTAGTTTTTCCTTTTTTTGGTCACGTGGCTAATGTCAACCTTTTATACAATCTACTAAACTCAGAAAATACTCCTTCTGACTCCATTTATTTTCATAAACTTTTAATTCTGAATCTCTACAATGCCATTTTTCCAGGATTAAATTCAGATTGAACTACACTTTGAATATTCATGTTAATTGTAAGAAGGGTAATATGTAATTATAATTGATTGATGCATATACACTTTCCTTTAAAAAAACAGCATTAAGTGTCAGAAACTTGCTTACCAGTACAACATATGCTATAGTTTTATAACATAATTCTCTGAAATATTTTAATTCCTATGTTATTCTGCCATTTGGATGGGAATTGGTGATCTTATTGAATATATACCAAGAGAATATGAGCTAAACAAAAGGAAATGTTAAATTCATAGATTAGCAATTTTACTAAATTTTATAATACAGAGTATATGTATGTTTGTATTTTTAATGAGGTGGTAGTCTAGGTATAGTTAATGTGACATTATACTGCTTATTCACAATTAAACATCACTTTTAACAATATTTAAGAAAAAATTATTTTATGCAAAATAGAAATACTTCATTTTATTGAGAACAATATTAAGTTCAGTTAAAGAAATGCATGGTAAATTATGCTTTCCATTTAATGCATTTAAGTAGGCTGAGTTTTTGCTTAATTTATTTGAACAAATCGTTTACTCTTGCTACAGTGTCTGAGAAATTCTGCATTAAGATGATATTTCTGTTACTCTGAAAGTCACTAACGAGTAATTTTTCAAATTAAGTTGGTGATCTTTGAAGACCAAAAATAGCCTGGCTCTTTGTTATATATGCTTTATGTGTCTTTCTTTATAATAGACTCACAGTGTATAACAAAATGTGTTGATTAAAAGATAAATGATTACATACTTGGTGATGTACATACTCATGTTTAGAAATAGTTTCTATAATCAATGTTCAAGTAAACCTTGACCCAATAGGAAAAACTACATTAAAGAATATTTGAGCCATTTTGACTATTTGCAATTATTCAAAATCTTTTTTCTAAATTAAACATATCACAAAATTAAAACTCTCAATAGCATATTTATTCAAAAAATTGATACATGAGTTAAATAATATTTATAGAACGTATGCACTGCCTAAGGATGTCATCTATTTTAATGTCGCATTTTAAAAATATTTTAAAAGTTTTACTTTAGACAGAAAAACCTGAATAGCAATCACATAGAACACTAAAGTAATATGGTTAAAATGAATTTAAAGGGTTATGAGAGAAATCAGAATGACATTGGGGCAAAAATTAAGTTGGTTTTTTTTTTAATATTCAGCATTGAAAGAAGTAATGATGAAGAAACATCTTTGATCCATCTTTTCTTCAAGAATTATAGTATGCATTTCAATAGTGATTATACTTCTCTATGAAATAAAACCCTGCAACAGAAATAGACTGAAATATTTAAAAAAAAAAAAGATATGCTGAAATAAATGTATATAGTGTCATAATACATTCTAAAACCAGAAAATGAATTAGGGTGATGTTGTTTGATGAAAATGTATTTTGGTAAATATGCATGGAATTATTTTAAATGGAAAACACTTCATTTGCAAAAGACATGAGTAGGCTATCATGGAAATTTTAGTAATACCAGCAATAAACGGGAAAGAATGAAACGAAGAGAAATGGAGAGTAATGTTACGATATACTGATAGGGTTTTTCATATACGACAGAAAAGACTGGGCTGACTAACAACCAGTGAAGAATCAGAAGACTGAGGCTGCAATCCCATGTCCAATATTTATTTGTGTGATAGTGGGCAGACGACATCATCTCTTTGTGCACCCATTTATTTCTTCATCTAGATACTGCCAGGAAGTTGTGATTAGATTCCTTTGACAGTCTGGTTTTCTATAGAATTAATTACCTATTTCTTTTATTTGCCTGTGTAGAGATAATTTCAGGACAGAAGTTCTAAAATGCCTGAATCATGAATAGTAACAACAGCAACATTTACCTAGACAGTACCTAAGACATATCAGACATTGGGAAGTTTGACAGTTATCAAATCATTTGATTCTTACCACAGTACAGTGAGGAGGACTGTTTTTATATTCCCTCCTCTATTTAAAATTAGGTAAACTGAGACATAAACAGCTTAGTTAATGCATACAAGATCACACAGCCTTCCCGTAAGGCGAGTAGACTTTGAATTCCAGCAGCCTGGCTCCATGTTTCTTCTTAACTCCCATTTTATACAACCCCTCAACTCAAGATGCTTGCTCTCATCTTAATGCGTGTGTTATGGGATGATAGACTTATATTTTTGAAATTAAGAACCATTATGGAAAGTTTAAAATATCTGGTCTCGTCTCTTTTCCTACAGGTAAAGTTAGGAATAAAAGTAAAAAAGAATATACAAAAAAAGAAACATAAGTGTCTTCAATTGCAACTTCAGTCTTTTTTTTTCTTCTGCCTATCCTTTTAGAAGTGAAATACCTCAGTTGCCAATATATGAATGCAATAAGGATGATTGGTTCCTTCAAACTTTTAAAATAATTTCAATTGAAAATTATTTTTTATTTAACAGGTAAGTGATGAATTTGCTATTTTTTGTGATCCTTTAACAAACTTTGAACAGGTTACGGTTAAATTACAGAATAAGTGCTTTCTTTCTACAATAACATATTGACTAAAACTAAAATAAATGATTTCATATGTAATAAAATAGATTTTTTAAATTGAAAAACTAGTGGAATAAATTAACAAATTTCTTAAAAATTGTATATAATAATAGCTACACATTGGAGTACTTCTCAAGTAGGACTGCTGATTGGCAGTTTGTCTATGGATTCCTTGTGTTCTTTCAAATTTCGTAGTATCTAAAAATTTGTATTTAGAATTTATGCTTTAAGTGCACAAAAGTTTGTGATAAAAAAAATTTTTTTAATGTTTTTAACAGGAGAGAAAGCTCTTAAAGCTTTCACTTCCTGTTCAGCAATGTACCAATGACTATTTTAAAAGCAGATATGAACACACAGAAGCTTTTTGACCTTTATGAATATTATGGTATATATCTACATTACTTGCAAACATTCAAATGATCACTTTTTTATCAATATATTATTGCTTATTATTAAAATGAATATTAAGGATTTCCTAATCCATAGAATATTTGGCTCTTTCTTGAAGAGGTTGTAAATCTGGTGACAAAATTTATAAAGAAGACAATTTTTCAAGTGCTGTAAATTCTGTTACTAAGCAAAATAAAATGAGATTAAAAAAACTTTTCTATGCAACTGTAAAAAAATTAACATCATTAAGCAAACCAGTTTAATGATATTAAACTTTGTTTGTGAATTTTGTTTGTAAATTGTAGAATTTATAAATTGAATCATAGGCATGGCTTTAATTTCTACATATAATTCCTTAGAAATATAAAGTGTTCCTTTTATGGCAGGAGATATTAACTTTTTTCTCCATAAGTTTCACATGTACTGTGCACACATATATATATTTATATAAATGAATGAATTCATAGAATATTTTTTAGATCTCAAGCATTTTCTTCACTCTTTATATTTGTATTAGCACACTAATTATTGGTAATTAGAATAAAGCAATGGAGACAGGACATAATGAATTGGCTACTTAAATACTTCACACTGAAAACAGTACTCAGGATTAGAAGATAGTGATTGTTTTGAAGTATTTGTAAGGTGAGAACAAAATACATGCTATCATGACTTAATTTTATTTTTTTCATCACTATATGTGTATCTGCAAGTATTATATATGTGTGTTTTCCTTAGTATAAATTATGTTTTAAGAATATATACAACTTGACGAGTTGATGGGTGCAGCACACCAACATGGCACAAGTATACATATGTAACAAACCTGCACATTATGCACATGTACCCTAGAACTTAAAGTATAATAATAATAATAATAATAATAAAAACATTAAAAAAATACAAAAAAAAAAATTAGCCGGGCATGGTATCGGGCACCTGTAGTCCCAGCTGCTTGGGAGGCTGAGGCAGGAGAATGGTGTGAATCCGGGAGGCAGAGCTTGTAGTGAGCCGAGATTGTGCCACTGCACTCCAACCTGGGTGACAGAGCGAGACTCCGCCTCAAAAAAAAAAAAAAAGAATATATACAACTTTATGTCTAACTTTGATGTTTTTACAGTTTAACATAATGAAATCAACGCTTTTCAAGTTTATGCTAACAGTTTTACCCTATCTTAAGCCACTTACGTAAGATTTAAAATCGGAAAGATATTTTAATTCATAATTTAAAATCACTCCTAGTTGGACACTCTTGTGCTTATATTATTGTGTTTTGTATACTAATCTCTACACACACACTATGGATAGTCTGATGGATTACAAATATTTTCACAAATTCAAAAACTTTTAACAGTGTAACTAAAATATGTCTGTATACAAGTATTGTGTACCTCTTGCACATTTCCATGCAAAGACACTTTTAGAAATCCTTATATAATCTTTTGAAAGTTCTCTATATTTTAAACAAAATGAATTAAAATACTCACAAATTACACTTATTTTCAGCTAAGTGAAACAGAGTGAGCACCACATTAAGAGAGGAAGGCATTTGATTTTTCCCATATTGTCACTAATTAACTATGTAAATACACCCAACCACTGCACTTTTCTGTGCCACAACTTTATTATCTGTGTACTGTTAAAACTTTGTGTTATTATATATCTATATGTTATTGAAACTCAAATATCTGTTATTTCTCCCCATAACATTTTGCATTTTTGGTACATTGTAGAGAGATGTTGTGGTGAATTTAAGAGTTTTCCTCTCTTGCAAATCCAAAAATAGAATGATTTTGATAAGTAAAACAACATCTCTTTTGGAGGTATTTTGAAAACACATTGTAATAATGCAAAATATTGAAGCAGTGGATTAAGCGTCGTACATCCATGCATGTTGAATCATAACCTGTTACCGCTTGGTATATTACCTTTCCTAGGACTTCTATAAAAAGTTACCTCAACCAGGGTGGCTTAAAACCAACAACAGCAACAAAAATAATTCTGCCTCAATTTTGGAGGCTAGAAGTCTGAAATCAAGGTTTTAGCAAGACAACGATTCCACTGAAGGATCTAGAGAAGAATCCTTCCTTGCTTCTTCTAGCTTCACCTGGCTCCTGGCAATCCTTGGCCTACCTTGGTGTGTAGGTGATGAATCAATCCAATGTCTACCTCCATCTTCACATCTTCGCTTCTGTGTGGGTCTTTTCTTCTTATAATAACAGGAGTCATTGAATTTGGGGCACACCCTAATCCATGATCACTATGACCTCATCTTGAAATCTATAACTAATTACATCTCAAAGGCCCTATTTCCAAGTAGAGTCACAATCTGAGGTCCCAAGTTGGGAATACATTTTTTGGGACACCATTCAACCCACTATACTGGCGCTATTATTAGGCTAGCCTTTTTTCTCTTGAAATCAATTTTATTAAGGTATAATTTATAAAAAATTAAACAAGTCCATAATGAGTGTACAGTGTGATGAGTCATGACCCCAGTAACCACTTCCTGAATCACCCCCAAAACACCCTTTTTCCCTTTGATAGTGCATCCTCACACCCAGGTCAAGGGAACCACTAATCTACTTTCTTTCAGTATTGACTAATTTTGCCTGATGTGCATTTTCACATAAACATAATCACACAGCAAATTTTTAACTTATATTCTTCAGTATATTTTTCCTGGTTCTTCTATGTTGTTGTATCATCCACTTTTATTGCTGACAGATTTCTTATTAATATACCACACATGTTATTCCACTCACTATTGATATACATTTGAGTTGCTTCTAATGTACAGCTATTATACATTAAGCTGTTAAAACATTTCTGTACAAAACTTTCTGTGAAAATATGTTTTTATTTATTTGGAGCAATTACCTTAGAGTTCAATTGCTGAATATTATGGTAACTTTTCTTTAAAATTTATAAGAAACTGCCAAACTATTTTTCAAATTGGTTGTACTATTTTATATACCCAAAAGTAATATTAAAAGCCCAATAACTTCACAAAATGTTTTAATGCTTATACAATTATATTGTATATAATACAATACACTTATTATTAGATTAGTGTAATCTAATAATACAAAGTAGGGGGAATTTTTAAACTTATAAGTAAAAGCTTTAAATAGCCATCAGACAGTTATTAGTAAATAGTTTCAAAATTTTGTGGCATTTTCTTCTATAAGAATATGTATGTATCCTATTGATATTTAAAAGTTAAAATTGATATTATTTTCTATATTTTGTGGTCTTTCTTTTCACTTAAGATTAAAACATAACTATTTTTCTATAAAATTAATTTATATAGAGAGTTAGTAACTAGTACTTAATGTTATTATCATTAATAGTAGTATTTGAAAATTGTTTTTAACGGTTATATAACATCCTCTTTTGCACATGTATCAAAATTTATTTGGAAATACCCTAGCAGTTGATATTATAACACAACTGTTTTCCATTAGTAACTTTTTTTTATATGAAGTTGAATTTTTTTCAAAGTTATAGAGGTTTCACACTTTCAGATAGTCAGCAATGTTGAGATGCTTTCACCAAAATAAAAGCACAATTGACTTTCCTTCAAAAGAAGAATGCTTATTTCTCTGTAAAATATAGCATGTAAACACCATAACTGAGTCTTCCTTTGCCTGGGAGATTCATAAATACATTTGAACATAACACCAAGAACAGAATCATTTCTAAGGGATGCACTCATATTAACTGTTGAGAGAGCTGAGCTTTGTTTTATAACAAACAACAGCTGCCACATCTTTCTGGTCTCTA
>NW_016810178.1:1917414-1926872 GCF_001698545.2 Rhinopithecus bieti
GTTATGTTATGTTATGTTATTTTTCAGAGACAGAGTTGCTCTGTCACCCAGGCTGGAGCATCATAGCGCAGTCTCAGTTCACTGCAAACCTCTGCCTCCAGGGTTCAAGCAATTCTCCTGCCTCAGCCTGCAGAGTAGCTGGGATTACAGGTTTCCACCACCATGCCTGGCTAATTTCTGTATTTTTAGTAGAGATGGGATTTTACCATGCTGGCCAGGCTTGACTTTTAAACAATAGCCATTTTGACTAGTGTGAGATGGTATCTCATTGTGGTTTTAATTTGCATTTCTCTAATAATTGTTGATGTTGAGCTTTATTTCATATGCTTGTTGGCCACAGGTATATCTTCTTTTGAAAAGGGTCTGTTCATGTTCTTTGTCCACTTTTCAATGTGGTTGTTTGTTTTTCTCTTGTACTTTTTTTTTTAAGTTCCCTATAGAGACTGGATAGACCTTTGTCAGATGTATAGTTTGCAAATATTTTCTTCCATTCTATAGGTTGTCTGTTCAATCTGTGGATAATTTCTTTTGCTGTGCAGAAGCTTTTTAGTTTAATTAGATTCTATTTGTCAATTTTTGCTTTTATAGCAATTGTTTCTGGTGTCTTTGTCATGAAATCTTTGTCCCTTCCTATGTTCAGAATAGTATTTCCTCAGTCGTCTTCTAGGGTTTTTATAGCTGGGGTTTTATATTTCAGTATTTAATCCATCTCGAGTTGATATTTGTATATAATGTAAAGAAGAGGTCCAGCTTCAATCTTCTGCATATGGCTAGGCAGTTATCCTGGCACTATTCATTAGATAGGGAGTCTATTCCCCAGTGCTTGCTTTTGTCAGCTTTGTTGAAGATCAGATAGCAGTAGGTGTGCAGCCTTGTTTCTGGGTCCTCTATTCTGTCCCGTTAGTTTATGTGCCTATTTTTGTACCAGTATCATGCTGTATTGGTTACTCTAGCTCTGTAGTATAGTTTGAAGTTCGGTAACATGATTCTTTCAGCTTTGTCCTTTTTGCTTAGGATTGCCTTGGCTATTTGGGCTCTTTTTTGGTTCTATATGAATTTTAAAATAGTTTTTCCTAGTTCTGTGAAGAATGTCATCGGTAGTTTGACAGGAATAGCACTGAATCCTATAAATTGCTTTGGGCAGCAGTCTCATTCTTAATAGTAAAGATTTTTAACAAATTTAATGAATTTTGCTAGAAATTATATAGTAAACACACATATATGTGCATCTGTATTTTCGCTTATATCCTTTGTTTATAGTTTTATTTTAAATACATGTTAATTATCATTGATACAAAAATGTTGTTATAATTTTTTGTTGTAATTAATTTATTAAGGCAGATATTTAATCATTTTTTTGTTGTTGTTACTTTGTCGGTATCATGACTTTTTTTTTCCTTCATAGTTAGGTTTCCTTCAGTGACTGAAATAGGACCTGGCTCATGGGTACTGCTGGATAAATTCTGTGTTCATTGACTAAATTTGTAATTTTTGCTGGGGTATATCTAGGCCTGCTCTAATAACATTGCATCTTCCTAGAATATGTTCTTTCCTAATTTGCTAACTAATATGCTTATTAGAGCTTAAATGTTTTAATCCATGAAACTTTGATCATGCTGCTTTTCTCTGTATTCTATTTTCTCTTTATAGGATTTCTCTAATTTTTATGTTAGGTCTTGGCTTCAATATCTATCATGTTTTTTCCTAATAATTTCTTATATTTTTTTCTATTTCTGAGATCATTTTACTGTATTTCTTAATTTATTTATTTTTGCAATATGCATATTACATTTTCTTTCTCTTACCCTGATTTGATATAATATCTCATCTCAGCTGGTTCTTATCCAAAACTGCTTGCTCATGTTTTATGATTGCTTGGAAATTTATTGAAAACATGAATAGGGCACATCTGAGCACTTAATTTATTTCTTAAGAAAAATCTGTTCAGATGATAGAGTTTCTTGTAATATATTTTTTTAAACAGTATTTCTCAAAGTGTAGCCTCCTGACTCCTGGGAAACTCTGAGTGCTTTAAAGGTAATGTGAAGTCAAAACTATTCTCTTAATAATATAAAAATTAATTTGCTTTTTTCACTATCATTCATTAACTAGAGTACACGTGAAATTTGCAGAGGTTATATGAAATACATTATCACCACACATTTAAAAATGCAGAAAAAGAATTAGAATCCAGCTGTCTTTTCTTAAGCCAGGTATTAAGGAGATTTGCAAAAATTTAAATGAGTCTCACCCTTTTCTCTTAATCTTGGGAAAATACAATTGTTTTCATAAATTAGGACAATTATGTTAATAAATATTTTAAATTTCTTATTTTCATATCTAATATTGTAAATAGTAATTAGACATAATCACATAAAATTGTTCTTTGAGGCGTTCTTAATAGTTTTTAAGAGTAATGCAATGTTGCTAAGGGCCAAAAGTTTGAAAATTGCTGCTTTGGAGTATTTCTCATTCTTTTCTATTATAGTGTATATTTTTTTTATAATAAGTAATACCATTGCAACTCTCTGTAATGACTTATGAGGGTGGACTGAAACGTTTTTTGTTAAAAATTTTGAATATGTGTATCAAATAAACATGGGTATACAGCCATTACATATTTAAAATTCAGGTATCTGGAAGCCAGGTGCAATGGGCACATGCTATAGTTCCAGCTATCCAAAGTTAAGGCTGAACGTAGGATGATCACTGGAGCCAATTCTGTCCGGAAACACAGTGAGATTTTGCTTCCACAAATAAATAAATTTAAGAATTAGGCAGTTAGGAATTCATAGAACTGCGTGTTTTTAGATCAGAAGATGAAGGTGTAGATGAGTTATCCACATGTAACATCAACTCTATTAAAAGAAATATCTAATTTCCATAAAAATATCTCTTGTGATGATACAGCTAATGGGATAAGGAATCCTTAGCTTCTAAGGTGTTCTAATACATGTCTGCTAAGATTTTCATTTATTCATTATTAGATTCATTGCTCTCTGATGATGGTGCAAGCAGGAAGTTATTGGAGAGAAGGAGTGAGAATTTAACGCTTCACAAAAAAATTTTGACACCCTTCTTCAGGTTACCAAATATTAGAGAAATTTCATTCTTACAGTATCACATGTATGTGACATATACAGCGCCTTCATTTCTGGCATAGATATATGCAAACCCATAAGTGTTTCCCCAGTTGTGTGTTTAGTAGAAATTAAGAGAAAGAGCCAAATGCCTCTGGCTCACAACATCATCTTGCTATACTCTGAGAATGACTTTTAGCTTTCATTGTTAATGAGTATTTTGTTTTTTTTGCATTTCTTTTTTTTTTTTTTTTTTATCTATACTTTAAGTTCTAGCGGTACATGTGCATAACGTGCAGGTTTGTTACATCATGTATACTTATGCCGCTATGTTGGTGTGCTGCCACAGTCAACTCGTCAGCAAACCCACTCAATTCATCATTTATATCATGTATACTCCCCAATGCAATCCCTCCCTCCTCCCCCCCTCCCCCCTCCCCATGATAGGCCCCCAGGTGCGTGATTGTTCCCCTTCCCGAGTCCAAGTGATCTCATTGTTCAGTTCCCACCTAATGAGTGAGAACATGCGGTGTTTGGTTCTTCTGTTCTTGTTGATAGTTTAGCTAAGAATGATGGTTTCCAGGGCAATGATGCCCTGTTTTGGAGAATACTTTCACAAAAGACTTTTTTTTTTTTTTTTTGGTTTCTTACCTTCTGAAATCTCTCCTAATTTCTCATGTTCAGATTTAATAAGGTCACACTGGTATTCACAAATCCTTAGCCAATTAGACATTAATCTGAGGCCTGATATAGTATATTCTAAAAATAAAATAACCAGATATGAAGCAATATTTGTATAATGCATTCATATTTATACATTTACACAACTTGCCTGTTACCTAAATTGGTAACAGGCAGAGAAACTTGGGATATTAACCAATATTTTTCTTATTTGAGTCAAAGAAAACTCCTGGCAGTTTTCTTTTGAGTTAGTTCCTCGGTCTAATGTTGGTAATTATAGTGACTTTAACTCTGTATTTTTTTAATTGTCCAAAGCATAAATAAGAATGTGATCATGCCTCAACAAAATTTAGTTCCCAAAACTATGTAAGGCAGCCAGTAGGATCTGATCCTTCCCTGAACCCACATACATCTAAGAAGACAGTAAGTCAGTGAAATCATTAATGTGATTTGTTCTAAGTGTCAAATTGTGAAAGAAAATCCCTGCATCAAACAAATGAACTGCAATGTGTAGCTTTATACTTATTATATGTTGAAAGAGATGTGAGAGTGCTATAAGATCCTATATGCATGTGAGAAAATATTCTGTTTTTCAAAGTTTGGTTTGATATCTTGCTTGCCCAGTGGAGTTGATTGGTAGATGTTATTGTTCATTTGCTTTTATGGAATGTGTCTGGGGCAAAACAAAATTTTCATGAATAATTACCCCAGAATAAAGCCTTGTACAGAAAGACGATCAAAATATCATAAAAAGAATGTTAAAAGCCACAAAGTATTATTATCTCACTCTCTCAGACACTGTAGATTCAGAAATAGTAAACATCTGAGTTATGAGAAATAACAGCATCTGACATTATTGTTGTTAGTGTTTGTTTGTTTGTTTGTTTTTCAGACAGAATCTGGATATGTTGCCAGACTGGAGTGCAGTGGTGCCATCTTGGCTCACTGCACCTCTACCTCCTGGGTTCAAGCGATTCTCCTGCCTCAGTCTCCCAAGTAGCTGGGACTACAGGTATACACCACCACACGCAGCAAATTTTTATAATTTTAGTAGAGACAGGTTTTCACCATGTTGGCCGGGATGGTCTCAAGCTCTTGACCTCGTGATCCCTCTGCCTCAGCCTCCCAAAGTGCTGGGATTACAGGCGTGAGACACTGCTCCTGGCCATGTTTTCTTTTTCGTAAGAGTGACACCATAATTTCTATTACCTTTCATAACTAAATAATTCATAATGCTAGTACTTACCTTGCTTTTGTCCTTCTAGTTGTTTCGAAATTTTTTTAGATATCTAATTAAATATAAGAAAATAGGAAGGGAAAAAACAGCAGATTACTCGGAGATAAAAGTGTGACTATTCTGTAAAATTTAATTAGAGAATTAAATTTATCTTTACCTCTGCAATAATAATTTTATATTAAATTATAGAAACTGATTTTAAAATAAACGTATGCATAAAACTGAAATAAACTTCAAAATAAATGTTTCTATTTTCTGATTTATTTTTTACTGTTTTAAAATTTAAAATTGTGATCTGTACCTGATCACAGTCCTTAAAGTAGAACTAAAATACTATTCTTCCAACAGGACTGTGACATAACAAATAAATATGATGAAATAAATTAAGTGAGAAGGAAATATTGATGGAGTTTTCTGGTATATTTTAATTTAACGCCGGAGTTTGTATTTACATGCCTTTATGGTCTGCCAGATGGAGGACCGGAAAGAAAGAAGGAAGAAATCAAATATCATATTTCCTGGTATCTAAGACACAAGCAATCATAAAACACACTATAATAGTATATATCACCAAATAAATTATTTAAAACACCATCAGTCAAATACAAAACACCGTTCTCTTATGTGAAATTTTATTTTAGACTTTTTAGACTTGTTTTAAGAAATTATTATGTGTCACTCTGGGATGTATGTAAAACAGGAAATTAAGGTCTTCTAGGTCTTCTGCATATTGAGAGCCCAACCTCTCTGAGTCACCTTTCAATTCATGTCATGGACATTCATGTTGTTTCTCAGTACGTTGCCTTCAATGTCATCACTAATGTTGGTGATGAGGCATTTCTCAAAATGTGGCTCTGCTATTATCTTCAGGATTATCTTAACAAACAGCAGCTGACAATGATTTGCAAGTTAGAGTGTGAGCATAAAGACAATGAAAACTATGGTAAATGCTGGTCCTACTGCCTAGTCAATAGCAATTATAACATGAACCCCCACTTCATAGACATTAAATGTATTAGAATCAGTGAGATAAGAAGTTCTTGTCTTTTTCCTTTCATATACAACGATTAAAGGTTTATATTTTCATATATTTAACAGTTTTCTCCTGCTTAATATGCTGTTTGGGAGGAAAAGCACCTCAAGTAATCAAATAATGGACTAGTAAATGAGCATATCTTAAAAGTCTTTCATTTGCAACTTAGCCTACTAATCTTGAATGAGTGTCCTATCTCATTGAAAGAGCATAATGAAAGGTATTGAATACTCTGAATGTCAATAATATCTTGTAATTAGAGAGACACCTGAACTAAATCAAACTGTAGTAAACAACTTTACAAAGCATTTAATAGTTCTTTGTATGTTCAATTTATTTCCTGCAGCAATCTACAGGTTTCCAATTGTGGTGAAGTATAAAGCATAGTGGCAAATTGCTTTCAGAATATTCAGAAAGTGTTCATTTGGTTTAAAAACTGTCCTTGTCCTTAACATTTGTTTTCTGAACTTTTATTGTCCAAATATATCTAGTATTTGATTTTTTAGTAATATTAAGGCAGTGTTAATAATATGGTTCATTATCTCTATCAAAAGCTAAGGTTGTAAGCTTACATTAATACTTGTGAAAAAAAGTTATTAAATTGTGAAATTAGTTTTCTATATTTAAAAGAAATAAAAATATACAAACACTTGCTTATTTTTAATAAGTAATTCATGCAGGCTCCTGGTCTACAGAGATACATTTACTGATGTCTCATATTCACTCAACTTCACAAGAAAAACAAAACATTTCAAAAGAATACAGTTTGATAGACAAGACAAATGTGCAAGGCTTACTTCATGTAATACTTTGTATTACACAAACTGTCGATAGGGACAACAGAAATTCCACCTTTATATTTTCACATTCAGGATAATTTATTGATGTTTTCCTTACAAGGTTAATTTTTGACCTGAAATCTTATCCATTCTCAGTTACATTATATATTAAGCCTATTCTACCTCTGTTTTCCAAATGGAGAGAATTAACATGTGGATTCAACAACAGCAACTATTTTCAGATAACAAATGAATTAAAACAACCAAAAGTATCAGTATGTTGATTTGTAAGTATTAAGTACAGATAAAAGTGTAGGAAGTAGGAAATCCTTGATAAATACCTTAATTTACCACCAAAATTGATCTGTAAAATGTCCTTTTAATGTCTATATCTAATTTATTCTGTAATTTTTTTCCATTTCTATTTTGTATTCCAAATGATTAACAACTCTTGCCTAAATAAGTCTTCTTGCTTTATTATTATTATTAATAACTGAATACAATTATTTTGTTTATAATTTCTTCTTTATTATTGATTTGCCCTCAGTAGAATATCAGTTCCATGTAGGCAGAGATCTTGTCTCTCTTTTTATCACTTGTAATCCCAATATCAAAATTAATGTCTGAAAGATAGTCAGTACTTAGTTAATATTGGTTTAATTAATAAATATGTGAATGAAAATTACTGAGTTTGTCCACAATAGCAATTCTATTAAATCTTGTATATGACTTTCACATTTCTCTTAATCATTATTTCAAATAAAATCATTAGAATAAATCTAAATTCTGCCATATTAAAAGATGTTATTCAGCATTTTTCTTGCACAGATCAGGCAGTTTCTAAAGTCTGAAATTCGAGATTTAAATGTTTGTTTTCCATATGCTGTATGTAGTTCTGAGTAAATTATTTAATCTCCCCCAAAATACAGTTTATTCACCTGTAAAATGCTATTCCTAGCAGTACTTATGTATAGTACAGCATAAGCTAGTTATGAGAATTAACTGCAATCATGTGTTTAAAATACTTAGTTCAGTGCATGTAAATATTAACCAGCTATGTTCAGTTTGTTTGTTTGCATCTGTCTATATGACTTATAGTTTTTATCATCACATTGCATCACAGGCAAAAACATAATGTATATATTTTGCCTTTTAACATGTAATTTTGGTTTAGTTCTTAGGTTAATACATTAGAAACATGATTAAATTTCAAATCTTCTATTTTAGGGTAAACATTTGGTACAGTATTTAATGTTTAGTTCCTTCTAAATATTGGTTTCTTCATATGTAAAGCTGAGATGATACAGTTGTTTTGTGATTAAATGAGTTAATTAATGTAAAGCACTAAGCAGTGTGCTTTGTATATTATTTATTGAATGAGTGATAGATAACATTGATAAATATTATTACTAGCCAGGTACTTTATATAGTGTACTTTCCTTTTTATACTCATATCTTATTCCTCTACTACACATTGAGATCTGTCATTATATTCTATAATTGGTTAAAATTATTATGATTATGACAAAGTCAATGATTTAATGCTAATTCATTTACTTAAAATTCAATTTTTGTCTCATGTTAGTTTTGGAGTGCTGGCATAATTAATCTTTCAGGGACTTGGTTATCTTAATTGTAAAATGAAATAAAGAATACCTCAAGGTTTTTGGAAGAATTAAATTATGACAGAATATGTGAAAATATCTTACACACAGTGTTATATGAAGTTATTACATACTTCCTCCTCTACCATACATGCCAATCTGATCAGTTCTCATTTGCTCTACCAAAATGATTAAATAGAGATTTTGAATGTGATGGTCTTCCTTATAAATTATGATCAACTCATGTCTTTATTTTCTAAGAAAATATTGGCTCCTTAAAATGTTTCAAAGTGTATTTTATGTAATAAAATACATATGGTCTTTCATTCAAAGACCATAATAGCCAGCAGAATATTAATCCAAAAAATTTAAAAATATAAATCTCCTTTAGTAATTAAGATCTTTGGTTACAGGTGATAGACATCAATTCAAACTAATGTTTCAAACAGTTGTTTTTAAATTATCATGAATCATTAAGATAAACCATGTTCAAGTAAAAGAGTAAAATAACTCAAATGACATTGATCCATTCAAGCCATCAGAACTTTCAGTTCATATTTATGTGTCCCTTCATGAGCTTCTCCTTTTCTAGATGCTCTGTTATTTCTCTGGTTCACAAAGCAGGAAACGTGACCGCCTATATATTGTAAGCATTCAACATGAGAAACACTTTTTCTTTCTTTAAGTAGAAATAAAACTCCTGAGAGAAAATAATAGTGAGCTCAGCTTGAATATGATTTCTACTTTTGGAAATGCAGACCCTCGAGTTACAATATGAAAGAGTTAAAGATATTACACCTAGAAAACTGAATAAGAGAATACAAAATTTATCGCTGTTCACTTTATATCTTTCGGAACTCCATAACATTGATTTTTTCAAAACTTGATTCTGCTCCATCTTTAATTTTTTCCCCTGCAAGTTTCAAAATGTATACTATTAATAGTAAAATCCCCAGTAAAGTGAACAACCACTTTTCATAGTTGCATGGCTGACATTTGGTGTAACATTTCCAGCACCAAAATAAAACTTCCCTCAGAAAATAT
>NW_016810178.1:1929045-1934571 GCF_001698545.2 Rhinopithecus bieti
TTTTTTTTTTTTTTTTTTTTTTTGTCGACAGATTGGTTAATGTAGCAGGATAAAAGCAGATATTTTGAGATTGCTGTAATCATAGAACATTGAGGGTTCAAAACACCTTAAGTATCATCCATTCCGTACCCTTTTTTGGTAAGTGGAAAATAAAATAGACACATAAAGACGTCTTATAATGAAGGGGTATCTCTTCTAACTAAAATAGTTCTAAACAGTGCTTAGAGAACTGGAGCAAAGGCATGAATCAACAAATATATTCTTGGTATTTAAATTTGAGATTCTTCAGAAAAAAATTGTACTAAAGTCGAATCTCTGCTCTCTTTCAGAAACAAATGCAAACCATTTGCAGGTGTTTAGTTCATGCCCCAATTAGACAAACTATTCAGCTATGGGCGAATAGTTGAGGATCAAAATAGCTTTGGGCCATGATTAATAATGAGCAAGAGAATGGGCTAATTAATAACGCCATGACAGTGTAAGTCACTTCACTGGAGCTTAAATTTTGGATGCCAAGAGTTGCACACAAGTGATTAATATTCACTATTTAAGGTCAATAAAATTTATTTTTAATATTAAGGAATCCAATTTTATACTTTATAAGCAGAGAAAGAAGGTGAGACTAAAGAAGCTTATAATAATAAGGATACAATGCAATTTACATACTCTGATAAGAGAAAATGGTGGATCTCATTATTATGGAAATAAGTTCAAAAGGAGTTTTCCTATTAACACATAAGACATTTAAAAATTAAAGTGACATAGTGAAATCATAGATTCTAACATTTGGTTCAAAATATAATTTACCAAATTTGACATACTCACTGCTCCTTTTGGATTTAGAATTTTATAACACATGAATGTATAGTTAAAGTTTAGTTTTGAAAAAAGAAATATAACTGTTAAGATTTCACAAAAGTTTTCTGTTTATTAAGAACCTTGACAAATATTATTTTTCTCAATTTCTTCTCATATCTCCTCAATTATTTGCTTCCCATCTTTATCAGGATCAATAAGGACATATTACAATATTTGAGTCTACTCCTGATATCCAACTATAGTTATGGCTTTAGGAAAACAGTCTCACACACCCTCTCCTACAGACTTAGATTCTCCATCACTATCTCTATCTCATTTTCTCTCTTTCTCTGACTCTCTCTCTTTCTTACACTATTGCATTAGTTAAAACAAAACAAAAAGCAAAGACCAAAGCCATTAAGTGCATATAAAACAGTAAAGGTGAAACATCCAGATAAATATCACATTTTTTATTCAGTCAACTCAATATACTGACATGACTAAAATCTTCCTTTCCCTTAAAGTCAACATTTCACAAATTTGCAAAGCACACAGATGCTGCTTCTCTTCTTTTAGTTGTAACTAAGAAAAAATTATATGGCTGTTAAGAGGCAAACTACAAGGCCTTGCAATATCAACCAAAGTCTAATTGACCATGAATGCTTTAATAATTAAATTTAAAAGAATATTCAAAAAGAATATGCATCTATTTTCAAGTATATTTTCTACAAACTGAATTATTTAAAAACTCATTCTCAATATTCTTTTTTACATATTTATTGAAGTATAATTGGTATATAACAAATCTGAACATGTTTAATATGTATAATTTCTTGACTGTGGACATGTGCAAACACCCTTGATATCATCACTGCAATAAAGGAAATAAGCATATCCACCATCTTCAAAAGTCTCCTTATGTCCTTTTGGTTTTTTGTAAGATCATCTAACATGAAATCTACTCTTTTAAGAATTTTTTAAAAATGCAATACTTTATTGTAGGCACTATGTTGTACAGCAGATCTTTGGAATTTACTCATCTTTCATAACTGGAACTTAATGCCCATGGAGCAACAACCCGCCATTTTTTTCCTTTTCTCCTGCACCTGGCAACCCCATTCTATTCTCTGCTTCTAGGAGTTTGACTACTTTAGATATCTTGTGTAAGTGTATCATGCAGGATTTGTTCTGTGACTGGCTTATGCTACTTAACAAAATGTTCTCCAGGTTCATCCATTATGTTGCAAACAGTAGAATTTCCCAATTCTATTTTACTTATATACCACATTTTCTTTATCCATTCATATGTAATTGGATATTTGGATTGTTTCTATAACTTGGCTATTTTGAGTAATGTTGCAATGAACGTAGGAGTGTGTGTACCTTTTTAAGATCTTAGTTTTATTTCTTTGGACATATACTCAGAAAGGGAATCACTGTATCATATGAAAGATCTATTTTTAAATTGTTGAGGAACCTCTTTGCTGTTCTCTACAGTGGTTTCGCCATTTTACATTTCCACTGAAGTGTAAAAGATTTCCAATATCTCCACATCTTCACCAATCATCTTTTTGTATTTTTTTAAAATAACCATCCTAGAAGAAGTGAGGTGATATCTCATTTTGGTTTTAATGTGTGTTTCTCTGATTAGTGAATATACCTGGTGGCCATTTGAATGTCTTCTTCAGAGAAACATCTATTCAAGTCCTTCATTCATTTTAAAGAAAATAGAGTTGGAGATCTCGCTGTGTTGCTCAGGCTACTCCAGAATTCCTGGATTCAAGCAATCCTCCGGCTTCCTCCTCCCAAAGTGCTGTGGATACAGGCATAAGCTACCATGCCCAGCCTCTTTGCCCAATTTTTAATCATTTAAATTCTTTTTTTTTAAATTATTATTTGTATGTTGTTTGTGTGCTGTTGAATTACAGGAGTTTTGTGATGGTTAATATCGTCAACTTGATTGAACTGATAGATGCAAGGTATTGTTCCTGGGTGTGTCTCTGAGATTGTTGCCAGAAGAGATTAACATTTGAGTCAGTGGACTGGGAGAGGAAAACCCACTCTCAGTGTGGGTGGGCACCATCCAATTGGCTGCCAGCATGGCTAGAAAAAAGCAAGTGGAAGAAGGTGAAATATGCCAGCTTGCTGAGTCTTCTGGCTTTCCTCTGCCTCCTGTGCTGGATGCTTCCTGCCCTTGAACATCAGACTTCAGATTCCTCAGCTTTTGGACTCTTGGACTTACACCAGAGGTTTGCTGGGGGGTCTTGGGCCTTCGGCCACAGACTGAAGGCTGCACAGTCAACTTCCCTATTTCTAAGGCTTTGAGACTCGAACTGAGCTACTACTGGCTTCTTAGCTCCTCAGCTTGCAGGTGATTTATCATGGGACTTCACTTTGTGATCCTGTGCGTCAATTCTTCTTAATAAACTGCCTTTCATATATACATATGTTCTATTAGTTCTTTCTCTCTGGAGAATCCTGACTAATGTAAGTTTCTTATATATTTTGGGTATTAATTCTTTAACAGGTAAGTGGTTGCAAATAATTTCTCTCATTCCATAGATTGCCTTTTCACTCTGTTAATTGTTTCCTTTACTGTGCAGAAGCTGCTTAGTTTACTTTTTTCTATCATCTCCCTGTGCTTATCCAAACAAACAAACAAACAAACAAACAAATCATTGCAAAAACCAAAGTCAAAGAGCTTTCTTCTACTTGTTTCGTGGAGAGATTTAACAGTTTCAGGTTTTATGTTTATGACTTTAATCCATTTTTAGTTTATTTTGTGTATGGTGTAAGTTAGACGTCCAGTTTCATTCCTTGCATATAGATATCCAGTTTTCTCAACACCATTTGTTGAAGAGGTTATTCTTTTCCCATTGTGTGTTCTTGGCACCTTTGTGAAAGATCATATGACAATATATGCATGTATTTATTTCTTGACTCTCTATTTGGTAATTCTTAAATAATAACTTGGCTACCTCCTTGAAGTGCATAGCACTTACTATTTGAATTATTTAGTAAATATGCATTGCACATTATGTATGTGACAGGTACTGAATCTAATTTCTCAAACAGCTTAACGCCTTTTTAAAATTATCTCAATTTTTTTACATCTCTTTTCCTCACCTAAAATACAGAAAAGCACCATTTATTTTTAAAGTCAATGCTTTTAGCAATGATTCTTTCTCTTCCAAGGAATTGCATCATTTGTTTCCCAAAAGCTTTCCAGATGGAGCCAAGCTTTACCAGTTACCTAGTATTGCTACACTTAGGGAGCTAAAAGACTTAGGTTATAACTCAGGTGTTAAATTGTGAATTGAATTTGCTTTGGAAATCTTGGATTTCTCGTTAAGTCCAGATAATGTGCCACTTTAAAACAAAATGGTAATTGGTGTATTTTGAGGAAATGTGATGGGGGGCTATGGAAATAGAACTGGAAATTGATTACAAATGTAACTTTTTGTATCTTGACTGGAGGTGTGCTTAGCATTATTCTATTAATGTTGGAAGGCAACATGACATAAGTAATAATTTCCTAAGATTCTATAAATCAGACTAATCTCTGTTTCTCTAAATTACTTTAATCCCAATAGGCTTCGTTTATCAAAAGGAAAATCTGCTTTCTGACCACCCTTTTAAATCACTAATAGTATCTTCATATCCTTTTCTTTTCTAAAGAAAATGTTCTTTTTTTATTTTGACTTTTAAAATTATTGGCAATTATTTCCACTGCCACCTCTTAATTTAGAACATTATCATCTTTTATATGGAAAAACAAACATGATAAAAGATGGAAAAGGAAATTTATTATCAGGCTTTGAAATTTTTGGGGGGGGGGAAGTACCCTTGAGAGATTATTTTTGTTTTTTAAAAATTTAAGTAAAAAATCTTCATTAACTATATTTCTATAAGCATGACTATATCTGTTCTCAATTCATTACTATGAAAATTGTTTTAATTCTGTGGTTTATCTAGGACCTCTCTTCTCAATGTGTTCTCTTTAATATTCAAAGTAGCGGTTTATAAATTGAGCTTCAGTATCCAAAAAATGAGTATTTCAAAGTGTAAGTTAATGCTTATAAATAGTGCCATTTTGCTATAGTATATTATCTTATTTGATGACCCTTAGATTCATAATTTCTAAAAGAAAAATAACAATACTTGTTGTTATACTGCATTATAATATTTGAATTAAATATCTGCTTTTCAAAAATATTTATCCCAGTCTCTAGTCAATAATAATTGCCAAATATATATTTATTGATACCTGACACAAGTGTCTAGAATTTATTTGATGTTCAGGAAATATTTACTGTCTAGTATTTTCTATCTACCAGTTAAATTAGAAAAGACTCCTCTTTCTAGGGGCATGTTTTTTGAGATTAATTATGTCAATTCCCTTATTTTTGGCAGAAAATTAACAATATCCACATGGAATTCTAGCTCTCTGGACATTTTCAATGCTTGATTCCATTCTTTACACATGAGTCAGTGCTTATGAGCACAGGCTGGAACATAGGATTGAGTCTTAAATCTGAACTTGCATGAATTTCCTAACATCTCGATGCTTTGATGTCTTATTTGTAAATGAGGGTGATGGCTACCTCACAGGGCTCTGAGCAAGTTTTATTTATTTATTTATTTATTTTATTATTTCTATTATTATTATACTTTAAGTTCTAGGGTACATGTGCATAACGTGCAGGTTTGTTACATATGTATACTTGT
>NW_016810178.1:1937403-1954690 GCF_001698545.2 Rhinopithecus bieti
GAATGAACTTCCATTCACAATTGCTTCAAAGAGAATAAAATACCTAGGAATCCAACTTACAAGGGATGTAAAGGACCTCTTCAAGGAGAACTAGAAGCCACTGCTCAGTGAATTAAAAGAGGACACAAACAAATGGAAGAACATACCATGCTCATGGATAGGAAGAATCAATATCGTGAAAACGGCCATACTGCCCAAGGAAATTTATAGATTCAATGCCATCCCGTCAAGCTACCAATGACTTTCTTCACAGAATTGGAAAAAAACTGCTTTAAAGTTCATATGAAACCAAAAAAGAGCCCACATTGCCAAGACAATCCTGAGCAAGTTTTAAATGAGATAACATGTTAGGGCCATTATAATAGTATCTATCATATATTAAGCACTATCTAGACTTTAGCTGTAATGATCTACCTATGTTATTAGACAGTCTCAACTGAAATATCAACAATTAATTTAGAAAGCACTCTATAAGGGCCATTTAATTGTCATCAGATATAATTCTTAGATGCCCATAAGTTAGGATAACAAAAAGACTCATAACAATAAGGTGCTTTACCTTAAATTTCTCCTTTCTGATCTACATTTAACATGAATACACATTTCAGCACTAAACAAACTCTTTGCCTCAAAACATTTTAATGTTTACCCAACAAAGTTAACGCATTTTAGCATGACTTTTAAAAGACTCCATTGTAATACAGCAGCCTGTCTTCCTTCCTATCATATGTTTCTCAGCTATTCTCCTCTATATACCCAATATTATTTCCAAAACAGAACACTATTTGTCATGATTTAACATTATCAGTGTTCTTTTTTTTTTCTTTCTAAAACACCTCACTCCCCAAATGGACAATTCATATTGCTAATTGGAAATGACACCACCTCTAAATACAAAAACCAAAATCCAACAAGCCAGACCTATATAGTAACCATACAGTGTTTTGTTTTTTTTTTTTTAAATTGTTTTCTCATTTGCCCTGAGAATACTCACCGGCAGTGCTTTCGACTGCAGTGTTTGCCCGAGATCACTTTGCATGAAATATCTTGCTTTTATTATTTTTTTTCACACTGTTCTTATATGCCAACTTCAGAAACAAATGACTTCATTCCATTTATAACATTCTGGGGTTTTTGTTTGTTTGTTTGTTTGTTTGTTTGTTTTGTTTAGTTTTTCTTCCTGAGTCCTGCTCTTCTTGCCCAGCCTGGAGTGCAGTGGCCCAATCTTGGCTCACAGCAACCTCTGACTCCCAGGTTCAAGCAATTCTCCCTGCCTTAACCTCCCTAGTAGCTGGGATTACAGGCACCTGCCACTGCACCAGGCTAATTTTTTTCTGTACTTTTAGTAGAGACGGGTTTTCACCATGTTGGCCAGGTCTTGAACTTCTGACCTCAGGTGATCCGCTCACCTGGGCCTTCCAAAGTGCTGGGATTACAGGCGTGAGTCATGACGCCAGACCAGTTCATATTATATTGATCATTAAATGGTTTCATATTATATGGATCATTGAATAGTTTCTTTAAAATTCTGTTTAAGAAGGCATATAAGAGTTGTAATGTATTTGGGGAAAATAACAATACTTGTTATACTAAATGTAATAAACAAAAAAAGCTATGCGCATTGTTTAGAAAATTTCGCTCTATTTTTCATTCCATGATGAATATAGTGAGGACAGTAGAATTATACCACCATTACACCATAATTTATATATGAACAAAGCTTATATAACACTTGTATTTTCTCCCTATGGTACTTGTGTTTACTTCAAGTTTACTATGTTTAGTAACCATTTAAAATAGCAAAATACAAACAGAAAGCACAAACATGCAAAAATCATGGTTGGAGAAAATATAATGGAAAAAGAACACTTGTTTGTAGTGTAAGAGATGAAGTAAGAAGACAATGCCATGTTGTTTGACCTCATCTGGGAATGTGCATCTCAGGTGACAAAGTATTCACTGCTACGAGCAATTACATTTCTACAAGTGACTGAAAATTCACCATGAATATCGATTTGAGGGTTACAAATAAATTATAGTTAGTAGGTAGATCTTCAAATACAGATCTGAAACAAATAAGTATTGATTGTACCATTTTGTTAGAATGTTTTCTATGGAATTTCGTTGTTTTCTACGTAGTGACTTTGTCTGATGATATTTCTTTTGTTGTTAGAAATTGGAAAGAGTCAAAATGATCCTTCCGTCTCCAATTATTATCCAACCAGGTTTTGCTATATGTTTTTTATACAAGTACACACTTTCAAATGACAGAAAAACTCCACTATTTAATGAAATAATTCAATATATTTCCTCAAGCTTTACAGCTTTGTAAGTTCTGTTCCCACAAACAAACTTAATTTTAATTATTTCAGACACCTACTCTGTTGTTTATTCTCATATTATTTATTGATGTCCACACTAACTTCGTAGGTGTGGTAAGGTGGAAAAAGATAGCACTTTGTTTTGATGAGCATGTATTCAGTGGTGCCTAATCTGCAGTTGGAAATACATATCAAGTCTGCATCTAGGTACTATACATAAACAGACTTCCTGTGGAGGAGAAGATTGAATTATTAAAAAAAACTCCAAACATAAAACACAAAATGTTCTGAACACAATTTAAAAATTACTTGTCATACAAAGAAACAAAACAGTGCAACTGGAATGAGAAAAAATAACAGACTGATGCCAAGATTGAGATGAGTCGTATAGTAGAATTATGTAGCAAATATTTTAATAACTACTTCTATAAAGGTTTCAAAAATTATAAAAATACTTGGAACAAATAAAAAATGAAAGTATAAGTAAATGAATGGAGATAAAAACAGAAAACGGAAATTTTAGATGAAAAAATACAACAATTGGAATGTAAGAAAACCATCAGATTGGCTAATAAAAGATTGAATATGACTAAAAACAGAATAAGGCAACTTTATGAGCAACAAAAAATATTCAGGCTGAACAACAGAGAAGAAATAGACTGGAAAAAAATAACCTCATGAAGGCGAGATAATATAAAATCTGTTATTTGTATAATTTGATTTCCAGAATAGCTAAAATTGTTCCAATATGGCAAAAAAAATAAACCTACAGATGCAAGAAGTAGAAGAAATCCAAAAAAAGAAATCCAAAGAAATCCATGCCAAGGCATATCACCATCAAATATCTGAAAACTAAACACAAATACAAATCTCAAATATGGCTACAGAAAAAAGAAATATAGAGAAACACCAAAGCAAATGGCAATGGACTTCTCATCTCTAATAATGAAGACCAATAGAAAGTGACACACATATTTTGAGTGCTGAAATAAGGTAACTGTCAACAAACACTTTCATATTTAGTAAAAATATTCTTTAAGTATGAACATGAAATAAAAATAATCTCAGACAAAAGGAAATTCTCCAAATTTGCTATCAGAAACATCCTAAAAGAATGGTTAAAAGCAGTTTTCCAAATAGAAAAGAAATAATAAATAAATATCTGTGTAACATCAGAAAAAAATGAAAATAATAAAAAGTATAAAAAAGTATAAATATAATACATTCTCATTCTGGTTTTGTGTGTTCTATATGGTATTAGATTGTGGATGTCAAATTAATAACATTATCTGATATGACTCTTATTGTATATAGAGAAAATATTTACTACTATACTAAAAAGGAGAGAGGGCAAAGAAACCTAAGTGGAGGCAAGGAATGTATTAGTATTGTTATTTATTTATTTATTTTGACACTAATGTCTTGATAAGTTATGCATGTATAATAAAATACAGTGACTCCTAAAAATTTACATGGAGATATAGCAAGAATCTCTAGAGATAATCAAAAACAGAATGGAAAAAAAAAAATCCCACACTAATGAAGGAAAAGTAAAACAGAGGAATGCAAAACAGAAGAGATAAATAGAAAATATACAATAAAAGGATAAACATAACCCTAATATATGGATAATTACATTAAATATAAATATAAATGTTCCAGATGCACCATTTCAAAGTCAGAGATTGAGATAGAGGATTCAAAAAGTATGAATCAGCTATATTCTGTCTACAAGAAACTGATTTGAAATATAAGAATAAAATAAAATATATACTAAAAAAAATTTCATCAAAAGCAGACAGAAATGGCTTAATAATGTTAGAATAAAATACAATTCACAGTAATGAAAATTTTCAAGGATGAAGAGGGACATTAAGCAATAATAAAAGTGTCAATTCATCAAAAAGACATAACAATCTTAAATGTTCCAAACATCAGAGTTTTCAAGTATAATACAAAAAAATAACTGATGGAAATAAAGTGAAAATTTAAAAATATAACCAGATTTTTTGAAAAAAATACTCTCAAAACGATTGACAGAACTACAAAAGAGAAAAACAGCAAAGATACAGAAATGTAAAGACATTATCTACCAACAGGGTATAAATGGCATGTACAGCACACTTCACCCACCAACAACAAAATTAACACTATTTTCAAGTGTCCATAAATGGTCACCAAGACAGACCATATTTTGGCTCATAAAATATATGTCAATTATTTGTATGAGTTAAAATAATCTGGACTATATTCTCTAACCACATGAAATAACATTAAATGTCAATAATAGATAACAGAAAACTTTCAAAAACTTTGAAATAGAACAATTTTAAAGTGCATGAAAAGTATAAGTGGGTCAAAAAAAGAAGTCTCCAGTGAAGTTAAAAACAACAGAACAAATATAACAACAAAATAAAAACAACATTTCAAATTTTGAGGGATACTGTAAAAGAAACATATTTATGCTACTAAAGGCTTACAATGGAAATGAGAGTGACATAAGCAAGATGGCTCACTAGAAGTGTCCAGTGCTCACCACCACACAAGAAGAGACAAACAACAACAAATAATAACTAAAATTTGACTGGAGTGTTGGATACAGAGTACTAGAGTACAGCAAGATAATGCAGATGTCACTGTGGTACTTAGAAGTCCAGGATGACTATGAAGAAAAGGAAACAAGGCATCTGGCCTCTGCTGTTTCATCTCTCCTGCAGGACTGATTCAGAATCAAGATTGTGAGGAAAAGGTAGACAGATAAATTCATCTGTCTCCCATTGCCACTAGGTACATCTGCAGTTCTTACTACAGGAGAATCACACAGTCTTCACAAGCCATGAGCTCAGATTGAGAAGTTGCCTGGAATTCATGCAGCTGCACTGCTCCCGATATGGGTCACAAATTGTGCCCCAATCCACGACCCAAGCTGCTACACAACAGCCTAGCAGAACTGCCCTGAGCAGACATAACTTTGAGTTAGATGAACCACTACATATATAAGTCCTAGACTGGAGTAACAGCCTAGTATCTCCAACCCCAGCAAGCCAGTCCCTGAGCTGGCAGACTCTCCAAGCACATGCATGTACCCAGCCTGAGGGACAAACCGGTGAGTCCAGCCCTGGCAAAGCTATTCCACCACGACTAAAAACTCCCACAGTCTTTGCCACTGAGACACTCACAAACATCACCAAGACATATTACAGTTAAATAAACTACGCAGAGACTACACTACCATCATCTACCCAGAACTAAAGCTAATGCACCCCACTCTATCCACCTCAGGATCCACTTATAGGAATAAGTCTTTCCCTATTAAACATACTTTATATAATTGGAAGATGTAACTATTCCACCAGATGTGCAAATATCAATATAGGAACACAATAGACATAAATAAAAAAGGTAACATACACTTCAATAGGAACTCAATAATTCTTAAGTAACAGACCCAAAGAAATAAGAAATATACACAATACCAGAAAAGGAATTCAAAATAATAATCTTAAGGAAACTCAACAAGATATAAGAGAATACAGAAAGGCAATTAAACAAAATTAGAAAAAAATATAATCCAAATGAGAAATTCAATAAAAAGATTTATATAAAAAAGAAGCAAACATAAATCAATGAGTGAAATAAATATAATCGAGAATTTCAACAAATGACTAGACTAAGAAGAAGAAACAATCTCTGAACTTGAAAACATATATTTTGAAATAGCCCAGGCAGACAAAGAAAATAAAAAAAGAAATATAAAAAGAATGAAGAAAGTCTACAGGGACGATGAGTCACGGTTAATCAAATATTTGGGGAGTCTATGTGGATTCCACAAAGAAAAGAGAAAGAAAAGCTATAGGAAACATATTTAATAAAATAATAACTGAAAATTTTCTCAAATTTTGGGAGAGAGATGAACATTCAGACCCAAGTAGTTCAAAGATCTTCAAATGTATCACACTCAAGCAGATTCTCTCCAACTCATTATACTCAATCTATCAAAAGTCAAACACAAAGAATTCTAAAAATAGCAAGAGAAAAGCATCAGATCACGTATAAAGGAATCTCCACTAGACTAACAATGTATTTCTCAGAAATCTTAAAGTCTTGGAGACAATGGAATAATATAATGAAAGCATTAAAGAAAAAAAATAAAATAAAAGAACTTCTCAGTCAAGAATGCTATACCCAGCAAAAAACCATTCTTCAGAAATGAAGGAGAAGTAGTTTTTCACAGACAAGCAAAAGCGAAGGAAATTAATCATCGTTAGATTGGCCTTACAATAAATGCTTAAGGAAATCCTGCATCTGGAAGTGAAGAGATGATCACCATTATCATAAAAAGATGCACAATTATGAAACTCACTGGAGGAGCAGATATGTAGAGGAGAAAGATAAAGGAATCAAACCTCATTACTAAAACAAAACAAAACAAAACAAAAGCAAACAAAAAAATAAAACATCACAAACAATGAGACAGGATTTAAAAAACAAAAGAATACACCAAATAAAATCCAGAAAACTATAAAATGATAGAGCACGTCTTCACCTATTAATAATAACCTTGCATGTAAGCAAATTAAATTCTCCCATTAAAAGATATAGACTGGCCAAATGGGCAAAAAATAAGACCCTAAAATATGCTGCCAATAAGAAACCCACCTCTCCTGTAAGACATGCATACACTAAAAGTAAAGGGATGGAAAAAGATATTTCTTGCAAATACAAATCATAAGTGAGCAAGAATAGCTATACATATAGCTATTAAAATAGACCTTAAATAAAAATAGACCTTAAATAAAACCTATAAAAAGAGATAGGAGGACGTTATGTAGAAATAAAGGGGTCAATTCAGCAAGAGGATATAACAATTGTAAATATATGTGCACCCAGCACTGGCGCACTCAGATATAAAAAGCAAATATTAGATCTGAAGAGCCAGATGGACTCCAATACAATAATAGTTGAGGACTTTGATACCCCACTTTCAGCATCGGATAGATCATCAAGACAGAAAAACAAAGAAACATTGAATTTCAACCATACCCTAGACCAAATTTATCCAGCAGATGCTTGTAGAACATTTCACCCAGCAACTGCAGAGCACACATTATTTTCATAAACACATTAAATCTTATCCAGGTTTGACCATATGTTAGCACATAAAGCAATTCAAAAAATTTTTAAAATTCAAAATAATATAAAATATACTTTCTGATCACAATGGAATAAAACTAGGAGTCAATAACAAGGAGAATATTTAGGAATGCACAAATACATGGAAATTAAACAACATGCTCATGAAAGACCAATGAGTCAAGTAAGAAATTAAGAAAATGTAGAATTCCCTAGAAATAAATAAAATAGAAAGAAAGCATATGGGATATCACCTATGAGATTCAGAAAATCAGTATTTGCAGACAAGTTTATAACAACACATACCTACATCAAAAAAAACTAGACAAATTTCATATATACAACCTAATGATGTACCTCAAGGAGATAGAAAAGCAAAAATAAACCAAACCCAAAATTAGTATAATGAAAGAAATGATAAAGATCAGAGCAGAAATAAATGATATTGAAACTATGAAAAAAAATCAACAAAATTAAAAGTTAGGGGTTTTATTGGAAAAAAAGAAATGATAACATGTCTTAACTATATAATCTAAGCTCTCACCTAAATAGAACTGAAATACTAAAAGAAAATAAAGCCAAAGTGAACAGAAGGCAGAATATATTAAATATAGGATCAGAAACCAGCAAAATGATTTAATTAATAAAACAAAATGCTGATTCTTTCAAAAAAGAAATTCTTAAAATTTTAGCAAGACTGACAGATAAAAATGAGATTAGACACAAATTGCTAATATCAGGAATACAATAGGAGATCTTATTATAGATATGACATGCAATACAATAAAAGAATACCATGAACATCTCTAATGTAACAACTTAGATAAAATAGATCACTTTTATGAAAAGCACCCAATATGAAATAAATAACTGAGTCACCCTGTAAAACAAAGCAAATTAAATTTTAAAAGCATTTAAAGTTTGAAAGCATTTATATATATACATCTATATCTATATCTATATGTATATATATATCTATATATGTGTGTGTGTGTGTATATATATATATATATATATAGAGAGAGAGAGAGAGAGAGAGAGAGAGAGACATCCATTAATGGAACACAGTAGAGAACCCAGAAATAGATTTGCAAATGCATGATAATTTTGACAATTTTACCAAACTAAATAAGAAAAGAAATAACTTCAAGTACTTGTGCTAAAGCAATTAGAAATTTGTAGTCCATAATAAATAGAAATTTTTACACTTCTCACCATATTTAAAAATTAGTTTGAAATAAATCATAAATTTATATGTAAAACAAAATACTCTAAAACTTTTAGATATAAATATAGACAAGAGGAAGTTATGATCCAGAACTAAGTGAATAATTCTTAGACACCAAAAACATTTTACATAAAATAAATTTATATATTGAACTTTATAAAAACTGAAAACTTTTGCTCTGAGATTGTAAAGAGGATGAAAATACACATTACAGATTGAAAGTATTTGCAATCCATCTATGTTAAAAGACGTGAATCTAGAATATATAAAGAACTCTAAAAAGTCAACTATAGAACAAAAAATCAATACAAATTTAGAACATGAGTAAAAGACAATCATTACAATTAGAACATGAGTAAAAGACATGCATAGACATTTTATCAAAGAGAATATGCTGATTTTAGGTAAGTAGGTACATGAAAAAAGATTTAATATCTTCAGCCATTGCAGAAATGCAAATTGCATCCCATGAGATATTGTTATATACTTATTAGGACAGGCACAACTTTTTTTAATAAGAGAATAATATCAAACGTTGATAAGAATGCAGAAAACCTGAAACTTTCATGATGTTTCTATAAGAGAGTGTATCTACGCTGGAAAACAGCAGTCCGTTTATTTAAATGTTAAGTACAGTCACGCACCACATAACGGTATTTTGGTCAAGCGCAAATCACATATCTGATGATGGTCCCATAAGATTGTAATAGAGAGCTGCACATTTCTATTACCTAGTGATGTCATAGGTATTGTAATATAGTGCAAAGCATAACTCATGTGTGTGTGGTGATGTTGGTTTAAACAAACCAACTCTGCTTGTCAGTTGTATAAAAGCATAGCACATATGATTATGTACGGAACATAATACTGATGGCAGCAGCAGCAGCCCATCTGGAGTACCTGCTGCAGGGATGCCAGCTTCAGAGGGGGAGGCATGGCTGAGGCTGTGTGCTCTACAGAGCCAGAGGGGGCTGGGTTGGGGTGTGGTGGCAGGCCAAGAGCCCCATGTTCCTGGGCTCAGCTGCAGCCACCCAGCTCTGGCTCCAGACCCAGACATCCCTGTGCTCTCAGGGTCCTGGGAAGTCCCCCAAACCCTGTAAGCTCAGAAGTGCCTGCTCCTGCTCTTCTCTGCTCCCAGCACCAGCTCCAGTTTTGGAGCAAAGTTGAAGACAGGCACCTGCCCCAATTTTGGAGCACAGTTGAAGATGAACGTGGGGGCTGCTGCAACCCAGCCAGGTGTGCGCACACTCATGCAGTGCTAACCCTCTACCTCCTCCTGCTGTGTCAGCCCCCTCTGAAACTTTGGGCACTCAGGAGCTCAGGGAGGGAGGCCAGGGTTGGGAGCTGAGGGCGACTCAGTGCAGGCCTGCCGGCACCCCTTGGCGCAAATAGCCCAGATACCATAGATGATATGTTGGTGTGAGGCAGATGGGTTCCTGGGCTAAAAGGGGCAGGCCTCCAGTGAATTCCCATCTTTAAGCCAGAGACAGTCTGAAACCTGGGGTGCTGGGCTCAGTTCTAGGTGAAGTCCACGGCCTGGAGTGAGAACTTATGGTGCTTCTTCTGGGCCTGCCCATGTCTGCCCATGGACCAATCAGCACACACATCCTCCCTTCTCAGCCTGTAAAAAACCCAGACTCAGTCAGACTCAAAGAGATGTTGAATGACCTGCCTGGTGAAGGGAGCTACCTACTGCGGGTCTCCTGAGAGCTGTTCTGTCACTCAGTGAAGTTCCTCTCCCGCTTGCTCACCTTCCGGTTGTCCACGTACCTTATTCTTCCTGGATGTGGGGAAAGAACTTGGGACCTGCTAAATGTTGGGACTGAAAGAGCTGTAACACAACAGGGCTGAAACGCTGCCCCACTCACCACGTTGCAGGTTATGAGAAGGAGAGAATAGCTGCAGTCCTTCAGGAAGCCCAGACCTCAGGGCTCCCCGAGCCAGGGCTGTGACACCCTCTTTGGGTCTCAGCAGCTTCTGGCATCTCCAACCCTTGGGGCGCCACCGCATTCCCCTCATCCAGACCCTGGTACCTACAGTGGAAACCACTTGTGGTGCATCTGGTCCAGCCCCCGCCTCACACAGAACGGGCACCTGTGCCGGTGCCTGCAGCTCCCCACCCCACCACAGCAGCTGAGGCTCCTGGCTACCTGAGTGCGGCACGGCGACCCCGTGTTCACTCACTCACTCATCCCCTGCTGCTCCGGGACTGGCGCACCCTTGGCTGGTGTGAGACCCGTGGCATAAGCCGAGCACAGTTGCTGGGCCTAGTGGGCGAAACAAACGCAGCAGATGTGAGCAATACCAAGGCAGAAAGCACCACTGGCTACAGAGGTTTCTGGCAGGTGAGCGATACCCCAAAGATCCTGTGACAATACTTGATAATAAACAACTATGTTAGAGGTTTATGTATTCACTGTACAATACTGCTTATCATTATTTTAGAGTATTTACCTTTTGGAGCAATGCAAAGGATGAAAGATATAATAAATATCACCCTACACATTAAGATACCTAGCCTATAGTTTAGAAACTTATAAAATACTACTCTGAGAGTTTATATGGGAAAGGGATAGCTCTTCCTCAACATCCACTTCAGAGAAAGAGGAAAACCTTTGCTCAGAATGTAGACAACAAATTCTCCTTGGGGCTAGATGGTAAGAAACATAGTTTTTTATTTTATTTTGTTTTTCTATTTAAACTACAAATAAATGTCTCCAGGGTGAAGATAAGACAAGAGTCACCCAGTTTAAATCCCATGGAATGTATCCATGGCTCCAATCTCATGCTGCTTTGAAATACAAACATCTACCTTTGGAAAATTAAATATTTTATCAGTAACTTCCAAGGCTTCTTCTTTCACCCAGGTCCCAGTAAAACTTGTTTGGAAATGCTTATCCATGAAGAAATTATATATATATATTTATGTACACACACACACACACACACACACACACACATACGGTCCAACCCCAGCCTCACAAAGAACGGGCACCTGTGCCAGTGCCTGCAGTTCCCCATCCCACCACAGCAGCTGAGGCGCCTGGCTGACTGTGTGCAGTACCCCGACCTTATGGAGATATATATATATATCTCCAATTTTATATATAGTGTATATACATACACACACATATAGTTATATGAATGTTATGTGTATAAATATATATTTTTTATCTATGGCACCACACTTATGTTTACACCAAGTTTCATACAACAATGTCCATAACAGATTTGTAGTCTCACATGAGATATAAATGCCTTTCAATGAATGACTCATTAACTTGCAATACTACTCAACAACAAAAAGGAACACACTATTGACACACACAAAACGTCTTGGATGAATCGCAAGGAAATTATTCTGAGAGAAAAGAGCTAATATTGGAAGATTATATACTATATAAATTCATTCATATAAAATTCTTGACATGATTGAATTTTAGACATAAAGGACCAGTTCGAAATTGCCAGTCATTAAGGACTATGGAAAAATAAAAGGAGATGAGCTGACTACAAAATTATCCAATAGTTCTTTATTTTGATTGTGATGGTGGTTACAAAACTCTGTACATAAAATAAAATCGCATACAACAACACAAAGTTATGCATGTATATACAAATGAGTGCATGTAAAACTGGTGGCTTGAATGTTGTACATACAAATGTCATTTTCTTGGTTGTGATGTTGTACTATTTGTGTAAAGTGTTGCTATTGGTAGAAAATTGGTGGAAGATTTGCAGAAATTCTGTATAATTTTTCAACATTTTGTGAATCTATAATTCTTTCAGAATAAAAGCTTAAAAGATCATATGCTTATGGACTGGAATTATTATTTTCAATACCTATATGTGTAAAACAAAAGTTTCAAAATCATATATATAGAATCTCATTAAAGATAAGTGTTAATAGATAAACTTTTGCAATGAATTTTAGTAATAGGAAACATATTTTGAACTGCTTTTAAATAAAATGTTTATTCCAAAACAAGTTTGATTTTTCTCATTAGTAGACCTGTATTATGAAAACTATGCATATACTATTATCATTTTTAAATTTATAATTTTACCATTAAAACGTTGTGAAATTTGTTTCTCTCTTGTTATATAAGTAACTGTATGATATCCTTTATTTTGCCTCTTGAACTGCAAATGCCTAAAATAATTGCTCTCTGGCCTGTTGCAATAGAAGTTTACCCACCTTTTGATTAGCTCTTCCATTTGAAGATGTAATGTCCGCTATATTTTTCAAGGTTTTGTTTTGTTTTTGAAGGGACTTTTCTTCCAATTAGTCTTCCAGTGAAGAAGCTACAGATTTTCCTGTTTTAGATCATGNTTGCAATGAATTTTAGTAATAGGAAACATATTTTGAACTGCTTTTAAATAAAATGTTTATTCCAAAACAAGTTTGATTTTCTCATTAGTAGACCTGTATTATGAAAACTATGCATATACTATTATCATTTTAAATTTATAATTTTACCATTAAAACGTTGTGAAATTTGTTTCTCTCTTGTTATATAAGTAACTGTATGATATCCTTTATTTTGCCTCTTGAACTGCAAATGCCTAAAATAATTGCTCTCTGGCCTGTTGCAATAGAAGTTTACCCACCTTTTGATTAGCTCTTCCATTTGAAGATGTAATGTCCGCTATATTTTCAAGGTTTTGTTTTGTTTTGAAGGGACTTTTCTTCCAATTAGTCTTCCAGTGAAGAAGCTACCGATTTTCCTGTTTTAGATCATGAACGTGGGGTTAATGTGTTAGAAGCCAAGGAACAAAATTAGGTGGCAGAGCCTCCCCCTCTGATATGAAGCCTCTCATCTAAACACTTCTGCTAGAGGAAATCACTCAAATTTCCCTGAGTCCTAAGTTTAGGCTTTCATGAAGGAATAATTTTCTGACCTTTTCAGAAGTTTGGGATGGATTGTATTCAAGGACTTGCTTAAGGAATTTGTAGGTAGTGAAGATTTAGTATTTTAACTGCTTCTTTCACAGACTGTCATGTGATAATCCATTCAAAACTACACTTTATCCTCATCTTTCAAGGTTCTCTGTGTTATTCATTGCTGAACTTTTCAGGGATGCTGCAAAGAATCAGCCTTTTTCTCCTTCATAGTATCTTTTGTGATTACTCTGGTATCATCATTTTTTACTGAGATAAGCCAGTTATGAATCATCCATCTGCTTTTTATCTTCTAAGAAATGTATTGGCATTTCTTATCTACTTTTATTCCCTCCCTCTTTGTCCATAAGGAGTTATATCATTTTTATTTATTAATTATATTTTAGGAAAATTTTATGATAAATGACTTTTTCGGTAATTATTTTCCATGTTTTATGGGAACTCATTTTCTTTAAATTTAAAATAGCTGAACACATAGGGAAGACCATAATAGCTATTATAACTTTCTTTCAGTGAATAAAAGCATTTCATCAAAATGGTTTAGAATAATTAAATACTTTCTGTTTTTGTATGTAATATTAAACAAATGAGCCTAGATATCAGATGATTTATGTAGATTCCATATTGTTAGTCCTGGAGTAAAAATGTAATGCAACTTCTCTTTCTTTTACAAAGACTCACCAGAAATAATTCTGTTACTGCTACCTAAAATTCAAAAGCTTAAACATTTCTCCAAATTTTATATTCACACTTCTGGATATAAGTTGCCTCTTATAGGTTCAAATTGTGAGAAAACGTATGGAAAAATGTAAATCTTAAATACTGCTTATTCTACCAATAGAAATTATTTAGCTATACTTCTCTTTATTGTTTCTGGATTCGTAAGGCGCAGATATGAAAAAGCTAAAAAATGAAGAAAGGGGATAATATCTGGAGTGGATATTCTATACAGAGTCACAGGATACGGCCAAACTCTCTTCATGGCTTCTACGCTGCTCAGCCCCTGGGGGATTTACATTGTCTTTAAGACAATCTTAAGATGAAAATGCTAGAATGTGTTCAAGTGTAAGTGCATGCTCAGTTAAGCACAGAATTGTCAGTCTGGGGCAGCAAGTTAGACCCGTCTTACTGAAAAGGAACCCTACAAAACCTGTCTTCTGAGGCAGTTTTTATAGGAGCCTAGCTATACACTAAATGTACCACTCTACTGCTATAGCAAGATTGTGCAGAATTGTAAAGCTCTGGCTCAAAGAAATGTAGAGGTGTAAAATTTAAAGGGCAAAGGGACAATGAGACCAAGTTAAAAAAAAAAAAACAAACCATATAGCTCAGGGATTTTAAAAAATCTTTGCGCGTGGCAAGCCATTTTGATGGATTGGTGTTGCAAGTTTTGTGCCCCAGAGCATACAAATGGAAATTTTAACCTCTACTAAAATGATATTAATCAGTGATCTGATATTTTAAAATATTGAAATATCTCCACCGAAATGAACTCTCTTAAAGGGAATTCTTACAAAAGCCAAAAGTTAGTGGCTGTGGAATGATTTTTAAATATTCCTATAAAAGTATTACATTCAACATTTATATAATGAAACCTAGAATTGAATATGATCCTTTCATATTTACAGTGAGGCACATAAGTCGTGTGGGCCAAATTGAATGGGCTTGAAATTGTTAAAAAGAATTAGGCATAGAGTAGGAAGACATGGCATATTGAAATTTAGTAGTGTCTCTTAGAGAACAGAAATCCATGTTTAAAAAAAAACCTCTTAAATCAAGGGAGTCCAAAATTAGTTTAATTTAGAACTATGATTGATTAGTTCAGTGTTTAGAATATATTAATAGAAAATGTAGGATTGGCTGTTACTGTAGAGTTCATTGACAAGCTGTTTTTCATAGGGATGATCAAAATGAGGAAAAAGTAGTCATTTTGTTGTTCCTGTTCTTAGGCATAATGGTCTAAACTTCTCTTCTTTCTTTCCTAATTAATGCCTCCTTTTGAAAAATAATTTATCTACCAAATAATGCTTTCTTCCCTCCCTCTCCTCCTTCTACCTTCCATTTTCCTTCCTTTCTTCCTTTGCTCCTTCTCCTCTTTCTACTTCTCTCACTTGTTCTTCCTTTAGTCCTTCTTTATGTTAAATACAAGGCTAGAAGTAATTGAAATACAGATTTAAATTTTTTTAAAAACAATTAAAAGAATTATTTGAATTGGATGTAATTTTATCTTAGAATGTTCTTCTGAGCAATACAGATTCTATCATTTAAGTTCTTAATTCAGGGCTGGTAAATGGGCGATACTCAAGACATGATAAATATTATTTTATCTTTTTATACAGTATTATCTTGGTATTTATCCTCTCTTCAGCTCTATTAAATCAGCTATCCTTAAATTCTACAATATCACCTAGTAACCAAGATACTCAGTTTTATATAACAGGAAGAGATCTAATTTTGAAATGTAATGACTCTGCTGTGTGTGTAAGAGAATGAGTCACAATTAGACAATCCATGTTTCAATATGAAATGCTATACAGACTCTCCTGATAGTCTTTATGCAATTAATAAGTTACCACCCCAGTCCCTCAAAGAAAAATAAAACTAATGTCTTTCTAGAGCCTTCTTAATTAAGATTGGCATGGAGAACTAGTCGCTTAAAGAATTCCAAAGTATTTTCCCAACCTATCTTTGCTGAATCAACAACACAAACCTTGAGAATCTACTAAACTCATAGTTCTGTCTTTCCAGGAATATACCTTGAGCATTTTTTCCTACAATGTCTTACTTATGACATACTTTTGCCCACAGTATCCTTTATTTACCCATGTAATACCAATAATATTAAGTTAATCTACACCAAATCAGGGCATTAATTATATCTGATTTTTCCAATATTTGGTCAGGGAAACATTAGTATCAAAACCACCTTTGAAATTCAGTTAAACTGCAAAACCTTGAGTCTTACCTGAGAAATATTAAATAAATCAAAATGGAGGTTGGTGTTATTAAATTAAGCAATTCTATGGGATCCTGTATACACTGAAACTTGAGAACCACTGATAATAGAGAGACAGATAGATAGATGATTGATGATAGATAGATAGATAGATAGATAGATAGATAGATAGATAGATAGACAATAGATAGATAATAGGCAGATGATAGATAAATAGAGATAGAGGTAGAAAGAAAGAAGAAAGAAAAAGAAGAAAGAAAGAAAGAAAGAAAGAAAGAAAGAAAGAAAGAAAGAAAGAAAGAAAGAAAGAAAGAAAGAAAGAAAGAAAAGAAAGAAAGAAAAGAAAGAGAGAGAAAGAAGAGAATAGACAGATTGTAGTTTCTTAAGGCTGTTGCAGCAAAGTACCACAAACTATGTAGCTTAAAAGAACATAAATTTGCCCTCTCACAGTTAAGGAGGCTAGAAGTCCAAAACCAAGCTGTTGGCAAGATCGGTTCCTTCTGGAGTCTCTAAAGTAGAATTTGTTCCATGCCTCTCTCCTAACTTCTGGTAGTTGCCAGAAATCCTTGGCATTTCTTGGCTTGTGCCGGTATCACTTCAATCTCTGCCTTCATTGGCACGCGTTTTCTCTTTGTGCCTCTAAATCTCCAAATTTTCTTCTTTTTCAAAAGACATTAATCATTGGATTAAGGCCTAACCAAATTTAGGTTATGCTCTGGAAGCAAAAAAAAAAAAAAAAAAAAAAA
>NW_016810178.1:1955440-1966236 GCF_001698545.2 Rhinopithecus bieti
AGACTCTCCTGATAGTCTTTATGCAATTAATAAGTTACCACCCCAGTCCCTCAAAGAAAAATAAAACTAATGTCTTTCTAGAGCCTTCTTAATTAAGATTGGCATGGAGAGCTAGTCGCTTAAAGAATTCCAAAGTATTTTCCCAACCTATCTTTGCTGAATCAACAACACAAACCTTGAGAATCTACTAAACTCATAGTTCTGTCTTTCCAGGAATATACCTTGAGCATTTTTTCCTACAATGTCTTACTTATGACATACTTTTGCCCACAGTATCCTTTATTTACCCATGTAATACCAATAATATTAAGTTAATCTACACCAAATCAGGGCATTAATTATATCTGATTTTTCCAATATTTGGTCAGGGAAACATTAGTATCAAAACCACCTTTGAAATTCAGTTAAACTGCAAAACCTTGAGTCTTACCTGAGAAATATTAAATAAATCAAAATGGAGGTTGGTGTTATTAAATTAAGCAATTCTATGGGATCCTGTATACACTGAAACTTGAGAACCACTGATAATAGAGAGACAGATAGATAGATGATTGATGATAGATAGATAGATAGATAGATAGATAGATAGATAGATAGACAGACAATAGATAGATAATAGGCAGATGATAGATAAATAGAGATAGAGGTAGAAAGAAAGAAGAAAGAAAAGAAGAAAGAAAGAAAGAAAGAAAGAAAGAAAGAAAGAAAGAAAGAAAGAAAGAAAGAAAGAAAGAAAGAAAGAGAAAGAAAGAAAGAAAGAAAAGAAAGAGAGAGAAAGAAGAGAATAGACAGATTGTAGTTTCTTAAGGCTGTTGCAGCAAAGTACCACAAACTATGTAGCTTAAAAGAACATAAATTTGCCCTCTCACAGTTAAGGAGGCTAGAAGTCCAAAACCAAGCTGTTGGCAAGGTCGGTTCCTTCTGGAGTCTCTAAAGTAGAATTTGTTCCATGCCTCTCTCCTAACTTCTGGTAGTTGCCAGAAATCCTTGGCATTTCTTGGCTTGCGCCGGTATCACTTCAATCTCTGCCTTCATTGGCACGCGTTTTCTCTTTGTGCCTCTAAATCTCCAAATTTTCTTCTTTTCAAAAGACATTAATCATTGGATTAAGGCCTAACCAAATTTAGGTTATGCTCTGGAAGCAAAAAAAAAAAAAAAAAAAAAAATTGTTTTTTTTTCTGGAAAAAAAAAAAAAAAAAAAAAAAAAAAAAAAAAAGTTGTATTGGTTTAAAGTAACAGAAATATATTTTTTACCTACTTCTACTGTTCTATCATGAGACTCAATCTGACCAAACTTCTATAACCTTTGATCATCATTAGTCACTGTGTCAAAGCAAGTGGGAAAACATATGCTGTTCCTTAAATTTTGTTGCTTAAAAGTGGCATGTTTGTTCATCATCACCAAAGAATCAAATGGCCACATACAATTTACAGAGATAAAAACAAAATTTGCAATGAAGGTAAATCTGGCCATATACCTGAAAGAAGGAGAGTTTATTCAAGAAAAATCATGATAGAGCCATTTGAGTTAATTGTGTACACCTGCACTTTAAATTACATTTTACTCTAAGTTAAATTACAATGCAGAAAAAAATATTATACTACTTTATATTTCTGAGTGTTTTGAGCTAGCAAGATCTTAATATGTATTAACTCATCTTCAAAACAACCTATACATGTAATAGTGTTAACTTGTTTTTCACAGATTAGGAAAGCAATGTATAGACACAGTTACTTACTAAACACAGATTTTGCCTTCAGATTAACTTTTGAAAAAGAAATCACCTTGCCTTTCACTTATATTTTAATGGAACTAAGCTGTGGCATAAATAAGTACAAAAGAAAGTAAGTAGTTAAGTAAATAAATACTAAACAAATAAGCAAATAATCAAACATATAAAATCCATAATTTTAACTTCCAAAATACCAAGAAGAATGCTTCATTGATACAGATCTTCAGTCTTCATCTGTGACCCTCCATCCTGGCTTGCCTGGGACAGTGTTACCTAACAATTGTGAATTCATACAGAAGAAATTTGTCTGATTGTTTTAATCTGTGTGACTTCATTTACGTACATTATGAAGAAAAAGCAAATAAGTCTAACCCACCATCAGAACCATAAATGCTTTTCGGAGAAGGGAGGAGTTTGTGATTTGGAGGATGCAAATGGTAGGCTTTGGGGGTATTGGCAATGTTTCATGTCATGTCTGATTGCTGGTTACATGCATACTTTATTTATTTATTTTTATTTATTTTATTTTGAGATGGAGTCTCACTGTTGCTCAGGCTAGAGTGCAGTTGCTCTATCTCGGTTCACTCCATCTTCCCTCTCCCAGGTTCAAGAGATTATCCTGTCTCAGCCTCCCAAGTAGTTGGGATAACAGGCGTGTGCCATCACAACCCAAAATAACAAAAAAATAATTTTTGTATTTTTAGTAGAGATGATGTTTTGCCATGTTGACCAGGCTGGTCTCAAACTCGTGACTTCAGGTGATCCGCCCGCCTCAGCCTTCCAAAGTGTTGAGGTTACAGGCGTGCACCATCACCCCCAGTAGATGCATATTTGCTTTAAAAGAGCACTAAGCTGTAAGTTTTGTCTTTTTTTATGGAATGTTCTATTTCTTTTTATAATTAAACATTTTTTAAAAAGGAAAATATTCAACAAATGGAGAAATATCAAAAAAGTAAAATTACACATGAAAATTTTAGATATGTAAAAAACAAATGTATCTCTACAGCCATATGAATGTGGTTGACATTGGGTGCTCCTCCTGACTCTGCAGGGGTTGTCAACTAAGCTGGTACCCTGAATTCTAAAACATAATAAGATGTCCAGTGTTTTTGTTGAGGTAAAAAAATTATGGACATGAAGTAATAATTACATGAATATATGAGGATGTTTGAGTATATAAAGAGATATGAACCAAATTTATTTCTAATACAGTTATTATTTGTTTATTCTTTGTAATGATCATAATGACCAACATGATACCAGAGCTCTGCTAATTGATGATTAGTTAATTTTTCAATGAGAACAACATTGCATTAGAGTGATTAGAATTTTTGCCAAGAAAGAAAGAAAGAAAGAAAGAAAGAAAGAAAGAAAGAAAGAAAGAAAGAAAGAAAGAAAGTTTTTGCCCAAAAAGACATAAGGGGCAGTACTGATAAGCTTCCTGTATCTAACTGTCTTCTCAGTCAGTGTTGTTGTTGTTATTGTTGTTTGCCACTGTATTAGACTACCTGTCATTTAACTAGATACTCATATCAGAGATGTTATATTTTATCCACAGATCTTAAAGGGGTAGAGAGTTCTTACATTCCTGATTATAATTTAGAGAGAATGATAGAATACAGAGTGGAGTGGGAGGCACAGTAGGTCAGGCACAATGTGGAATCTAGAACACTGACATCTAGTTTATATTAGAAAAGCTCAACTGGAATAGTTTAAAATTATATTGAAGGCGCTGATACCCACAAGTGAAAATGGGCCAAATTGCTTCCAGGACTCCTTGACATTTTCTAAGTAAAATGTTAATATAAGTTTTGCTAAGTGGTCTCTTTCTTCAAAGCTGCCTCTTGTGTTTAATTCTCATTGGCCTCTAGAACAGACAATGCTACTTGTCATTAGTTTGTCATTTATGGGGTTGAACATATGGTAAGCCCAATCATAATTAAAGAAATGATTTAGCATAAGCACGATAAAATTAAAGTTCAATGAATAATAGTATGATCACAATCCTATTTTGGGAAAGGCGCCCATAAATTTGAAGTCATCAAGATGAAATAATTATATTACATTTGGACATTTGGAACTGTTACTCCACAAAGCAAAAGTGATGCAAAATAAGATGTCTGTAATTCTTTTGCAGCATTACTCACAAAGAAAAATAAAAACACAAACAAAAAAATGGATTTATATACAAAACTTTCATAGAAAGAGTTTCTAACTTACTAGTAGGCTATGCATTATTTTTATTGGTTTACCATTTTGAAAAAAATTACCACATCATCAATGTGGGTATTTAAACAAAAAAAATATTTTTTTCAAAAAAAAGGAAAATTAGTTTACTGTGTTCCAGATGTCCACCCAAAGCACCATATAGAAATGTCCCTAACACTGATAAACTTATCCTCTGACAATATATAAATATTCCATTAAAAACTCAAGTTTTCACAATGAGACAATGATGTCAATGATGTTAAACATTTATTCATGACGCTTTTCCCAAAGCTTTAATCTGTCTAAAGTTGGGGCATGAGAAGTGAGAAGTGGTAAGAAGAGCTTTAAAATTCTTGTTTGGCTAGTACTGTCATGTAATTTCTAGGGCTTCATTGTATGTAATTTCCCAACATCACTATCAAGGATTTTCACCCTGTATTACTATAAGTTACCATGAAAAATATTTAGATTATGGCCAGTATCTACTCCTTTTTCAATCATTAGGTAGCCAGTAGTGCCCACAATTTCTTAGGCTGATTTTAATTTTATTTCTACAAGGTCCTGTGTCAAGGCAAGACTTAAGACTTGACATGTAATTTTGCTTTAGACATATATATTTCTGCCTGATTTCTATGGCTAGAACACATTAAATTTCCTCAGTCTGGGAAAATTATCTTAAATCCTCTCTTTCTTTTACTGGGTTTTTTTTTTTCTTTTCTGAAACTTATTATATTATTTGTTCTTTGTCTAAAATGTTCTTTCATAATTTTATTTTTTTGTTTTCACTCTATTTGGTTGAATGGTTCTGTTTTCTAGGTTTTAATAGAAAAAAAAGGTACATATAAAACATTCTATAAATAAACAAAACTTACAGTTTAATGAATGTTTTTAAAGTAAATACTCATGTAACCAGCAAGCTGGCATGACATGAAACATTTCCAGTATCCCTGAAGCCTATTATTTGTACCTTTCAAATCACATACTTCTCACTTCTCCAAGAAGTAATTATGGTTCTGACTATGTTACTTCTTTACTTTTCATCATAATTTATATAACTAAACTAATACAGAAAGAATCTAAGTTTTACACTCAATATTGTTTGTAAGAGTTATTCACGTTATTGTGTGAAGCTAAAATCTATTCTATTTTATCACTGTATAATTTGCCATTCTTTACAAATAGAAACAATGATTTACCTATTCTTCTGTTGGTGAACAATGATTTTATTTAGTTGTAGGATATTATAGATAATTCTATATAAGCCCTCTTATATACATCTCCTGGTGTGCACATATATCTAATACTGTTAGATACACAGCTAGGTGTAAAGAAATTTGTCTTATAATATATGGATATATTCTGCTCTAATGGATCCTGTGAAATGATTGTCTTTCACACAGGGATTCTACTAAAAGCCCATTGTTCCACATTCTTATCAACATTTGGTATTGCCAGATTTTTTTTTGTTACCGTGTAGTGAGTTATTGATTTACATTTCTGAGATTACTGAAAGAATTAGTGACCTTTACATTTTCCCTGGCTGTTCAAGTCTTTTGTCCCTTTTACTATTAATACGTTGTTATCTTCTTTTTTATGATTTTCTTTTAATCTGACTTACTTCTTTCTTGAATTTATTTTTTTATTGTATTTATTTATTTTTTAAAGGTAGGATTTTGCCATGTTGTCCAAGCTGCTCTCAAATTCCTGAGCTCAAGCAGTCAGCCTGCCTCAGTCTCCCAAAGTGTTTTGATTACAGGCATGAGCCACCATGATCGGCCTTTTTATTGAATTTCTCAAAATTGATACTATAATATTAAAATGCTTATTATTTTATTGTTGCAGTATTTTATACTATTCAGGTTGAATGTCTTCTATTTTTTTTAAATTCTTTTTACACCTTTGTGTTAATTTCAAAATATTGAGAAAACATATCATTTTATTAATTTGCAGCTTATTTTATTGGTTCAGGAAACACGCGTTGTATGATTTCCACCTTTGAAATGTCTTGACAGTTGCTTTATGGTACAGTATATTACAATTTTTTAAAAATGTTCTGTTTGTGTGTGATGGCTAATACTGAGCATCAATTTGATTGGACTGAAGGATGTAAATTATGGATCCTGGGTTGCTCTGTGAGGGTGTTGCCAAAAGAGATTAACATTTGAGTCAGTGGTCTGAGGAAGGTAGATCCACCCTTAATCTGATGGTCACAATCTAATCAGCTGCCAGTGAATACAAAGCCGGCAGGAAAATGTGGAAAAGTGAGATGGGACTAGCTTTCCAACCTACATCTTTCTCTCATGCTAGATGCTTCCAGGAATACTTGAACATCAGACTCCAAGTTCTTCAGTTTTAAGATTCGGACTGGCTCGTCTTGCTCCTCCAGCTTGCAGACAGCCTATTGTGGGAACTTGTGATCATGTAAGTTAATACTTAATGAACTCTCTCTCTCTCTCTCTCTCTCTCTCTCTGTGTGTGTGTGTGTGTGTGTGTATATATATATACACACACACACACACACACACATACATATACATATATACACACACACACACACATTTGGTTCTATTAGTTCTGTCTCTCCATGGAACCCTAATTAATACAGATTTTGGTATCAGGAGTAGTTCTGGAGGAACAGAATATTAAGGACAGAGTTCTTTCATTGGTTTTGGGGTTTCTGGAGTTGGCTGCTTAATGTGATTAGACCCAAAAATGTTAAGGACTACTTCTACTAGTATTGAGAACACTGATAGTCCTTGGCTATCAGATAGTCCTTGGCATGAACTGTTTAGAGAGTTGTGCAAAATAAATACATTTGACACTTCTGATTCCCTGCTTGTGAAAGGAAAGGAGTTTAGTGACTCTCTCTATATAATACCTTTGACCATATGTGGAGAACCAAGGAACATAATGATGCTGGTTAGTTGCTCCTAAGTTCAGTGGACAAAGTGATGAAAGAAAATGATGAACTCAGGAATTCTGTCTCCCAGCTTCAGAAGCAGATACTGAGCCTCCAATCTGCTAAGACTGCCCTGAATGTGAGTCTTATCTCCTGTAGAGAAGAGCTGAAGTTGTGGAAAAACAGACACAGACTCTTATCATGCAAGTGGCTGATTGATCTGCAATGAAAGATGCATGCACAGGTTCACCAGGTGTCTACTGTTAAAGTGAGAGCATTGACTGGAAAAGAATGGGACCCTGCAACTTGGAATGGGAATGTGCAGGAGGACGTAATGAAGCTGAGGACACTGAGTTTGTAAACTCTGATGAAACTTTTTCGCCAGAAGGAACAACTTCCCCATCTCCAGTAGTGGCAATATCGCCTCCCTTACCCATGCTGCCATCAGCCTTTCCACCTTTGTCTGAGGAGATAAACCCTGTACTGCCTGAGGCAACAGTGATGACCTCCCCTGAGGCAGTTGCCAGAGAAGATAATGTTAATTCTCATCACAAACCACCCTCAACACCTCTGTTTGCTTCTAGACCTATAACTAGACTAAATTCCCAGGGGACCCCTAGAGGTGAGGTTGAGAGTGTGACCAACCCATGAAGAGGTATGCTACACTCAAAAAGAACTGTGAGTTCTCTAATTTACATAAACATCAATCTGGAAAACAGGCATGGGAATGGATATTAAGAATATGGGATAATAGTGGAAGGAACACAGGTTTGGATTAGGCTAAATTTATTGATTTGGGCCCACTAACTAGGGACTCTGCATTTAATGTTGCATATCAGGAAGTTAAAAAATGTTCCGGCCAGGCGCGGTGGCTCAAGCCTGTAATCCCAGCACTTTGGGAGGCCGAGGCGGGCGGATCACAAGGTCAGGAGGTCGAGACCATCCTGGCTAACACAGTGAAACCCCNAAAAAAAAAAAAGTTCCAATAGTTTATTTGCTTGGTTAGCTGAAGTATGGATTAAAAGATGGCCCACTGTGAGTGAGACGGAAACGCCTGATCTCCCTTGGTTTAATGTAGAGGAAGAGATCCCAAGGCTTAGTGAGATTGGGGTGGTGGACTGGATTAATTACTTTAGACCTACTCATCTCAGCTAGGTGGGTCCAGAAGGGATACCCTTGACCAATGCCTTGCAAAATAGATTTGTGTGGGCAGCACCTGCATCTTTGAAGAGCCCTGTAATTGCTCTTTTCTGTTTGTCAGATCTAAGGGTAGGAACCACAGTCACTCAACTACAAAATTTAAATACAGTGGGAATAATTGAATCCCAAGATGGCAGGAGTCAAGTGGCAGCACTCAACTGTCAAAGGTGAGATGGTAGTAGCTACTATAATGGAGAGCATAGGCCAAAGTGGCAATCAGAATAGTCTGACTCTTGTAGAGCTCTGGCATTGGCTAATTAATCATGGTATTCCTAGAAGTGAAATTGATAGGAAACCTACTGCATCCCTACTTAAATTGTGCAAACAGAAAAATCTAGGTTGAATGGACAAAAGACTAATTAAATTATAAAAACAGAGAATCATGGCCCCTCAATCAGTTTCCAGACTTGAGCCAGTTTACAGATCTAGAACCCCTTGATGAAGGGGAGGCCAGGTCCCCTTGAGGAAGAATGCCACTACATTATTGACAATTTATGCAGTTAATTATTTTCCCATCCTTCCCCAAGGAGACCTCTGGCCTTGTACCAGCATAACTGTGCACTGGGGAAAGGGAAATTATCAGACATTTCAGGGACTACTGGACACTGGCTCTGAGCTGATGTGATTCCAGGGGACCCAAAATCTTATTGTGGTCCTCCAGTTAAAGCAGGGACTTATGGATGTCAAGTAATTAATGAAGTTTTAGCTCAGGTCCAATTTACAGAGGGTCCAGTGTTTCCCCAGATTCATCCTGTGGTTGTTTTCCCAGTGCCAGAGTGCATAATTGGCATAGACATACTTAGCAGTTGGCAGAATGCCCACATTGGCTCCCTGACTGGTAGGGTGAGGGCTATTACGGTGGGAAAGGCCAAAATGAAGCCATTAGAGTTGTCTATACTTAGAAAAATAGTAAATCAAAAACAATATCAATCCCTGGAGGGACTGCAGAGATTAGGTCACCATCGAAGACCTGAAAGACATCCCCGTTCAACTCTCCCATTTAGCCTGTGCAGAAGACAGATGAGTCTTGGAGAATGACAGTGAATTATGATAAGTTTAACCAAGTGATGACTCTAATTGCAGCTGCTGTACAGATGTGGATTCATTGCTTGAGCAAATTAACACATCTTCTGGTATCTAGTACACAGCCATTGACTTAGCAAATGTCTTTTTCTACATTCTTGCACATAAGGTCTACTAGAAGGAATTTGCCTTCAGCTGGCAAGGCCAGTAATATATGTTTCCTATCCTACCTCAGGGGCATATCAACTCTCTGGCTTTGTGTCATAATCTTATTCGGAGAGACCTTTATCACTTTTTGCTTCTGCAAGATATCGCACTGGTCCATTGCTTTGATGACATTATGCTGATTGGATACATTGAGCAATAAGTAGCAAACACACTGGACTTATTGGTGAGACATTTCATGACAAAGGATGGGAAACAAAAATGACTAAAATTCAGGGCTCTTCTACCTCAGTAAAATTTCTAGGGGTACAGTAGTGTGGTGCCTGTTGAGATATTCTTTCTAAGGTAAAGGATAAGTTGCTTGCATTTGGCCCCTCCTACAACCAAGAAAGAGGCACAATGCCTAGTGGGCCTATTTGGATTTTGGAGGCAACATATTCCTCATTTGGGTGTCTTACTTCTGTCCATTTATTTAGTGACCTGAAAGGCTGCCAGTTTTGAGTGGGGTCCAGAACAGAAGAAAGCTCTACAACAGGTCCAGGCTGCTGTGCAAGCTGCTCTGCCACTTGGCCCATATGACTCAGCAGATCCAATGGTGCTTCAGATGTCAATAGCAGATAGGGATGCTGTCCGGAGCCTTTGGCCGGTTCCTATAGGTGAATCACAGTGGAGGACTCTAGGATTTTGGTGCAAGGCCCTGCCATCTTTTGCAGATAACTACTCTCCTTTGAGAGACAGCTCTTGACCTGTTACTGGGCTTTAGTGGAAACTGAACATGCTACCATGGGTCATCAAGTTATCATATGACCTGAACTGCCTATCATGAACTAGGTGCTTTCTGATGCATCTAGCCATAAAGTGGGTTGTGCACAGCAACATTCCATCATCAAATGGAAGTGTCAGTATATGATCATGCTTGAGCAGGTCCCAAAGGCACAAATAAGTTACATGAGAAAGTGACTCAAATGCACATGTTCTCCACTCCTGCCAACCTATCTTCTCTCCCCCATCCTGCACCAGTGGTCTCATGGGGAGTGCCCTATGACCAGTTGACAAAGGAAGAGAAGACTAGGGTCTGGTTCACAGATGGTTCTGCGTGATATGCAGTCACTACCTGAAAGAGGGCAGCTGCAGCACTGCAGCTACTTTCTAGGACATCCCTGAAGGACAGCTAGTGAAAGGAAATCTTCTCAGTGGGAAGAACTTCGAGCAGTGTACCTGGTTGTGCACTTTGCATGTAAGGAGAAATGGCAAGATGTGTGATTATATACTGATTCTATATATATCCTATTAGTTCTTTCCCACTTAGAGAATACTAATACAGTGTTGTTTTGTTTTTCTAAGACCACCAGAGCGGGTATAAAAGAACCAGCGACTAGGCAAGGGTAGGAGCAAAACTCCAAATTCATCCTGAGGTAATCATACTCAGGCACCCAATGGAGGCCAAAACGGCCCCCATTGAAGGCTATTTCTCGTGCAACTGCCCAATCCTTCCTTTCCGTTATTCAACTCCAAATTCATCCTGAGGTAATCATACTCAGGCACCCAATGGAGGCCAAAACGGCCCC
>NW_016810178.1:1969577-1977564 GCF_001698545.2 Rhinopithecus bieti
GATAAAATAGAAAGCAGAGAAATGAGAGAAGAAAGGTCAGACCAACTTTTAGTGAGAAAGATCAAAATTACTGAAATGTTCTCCAAGGAATAATCTTAAAGAAGTTCTAGGAGTGTTTTAATGAGAAACTTTTCAGTTCAGTGGTTTAGGTTACTAAGCGAAAGTAAGAGGTCGGGATAAAAAGATCTCCTTTCAATTTTGATTACACCAATTACTACTGAGTAACTAAAAGTAATGGCTTCTAACTGGATGCTTTTATCCAGTTGTTAGCTTTCATAGAGAATATAAAATTAAATGAAAATGTACTGTGTATTATTAATATTAAATAGTATTCTTAAATTTAGGTTGTGGTTATAGAAATTGGAAAATTGCAGTTATTATAAAAATATAGATATTTAATAGTGTTTTCTTTTTTACTGCTTTAGGAGGAAAAAGTAGCTATACAATACAATAAGTTTGTGTGTCCACTTGACTGGGCCACAGGGTGCCACGAAGTTTAAACAAACTTTATTCTGGATCTGTCTGTGAGTATGTTTTATGATGAGATTAAAATTTCAACTGGCAAACTGAGTAAAGCAGATTTTCCTTCCAAATGTGGGCCTCTTCCAGTCAACTGAAGTCCTAAATAGAACAACAACAACAAAAGGCTAAATAAAAGAGATCTCCTCTTGTCTGACAGCTTACCTGAGTCCTGGGTCTTTTTCAGACTTCAAATTTCATTGGCCATCACGATTCTCAAGAGTTAGAATCTCAAGGATTTCTCAGTCTATATAACTGTAAGAACCAATTCTTTATTTTACAGATAGATAGAATGATTGATAGATAGTTATCCTAGTTCTCTAAATAGCCCTGACTAACACAAAGAGTTTAAGGCTTATTATCCAGTGCTATGCAATATTTAGATTACTTAAACATTAAAAATATGGTGCTGTTTCTTCTATTTGCTTTTATGGATGTTTGTGCACTTTAATTATTTTAAATTTGTAGAAACAATTGCCCAGAAATTATGAGTTACTCTATTGACCTATCAAATTTAAAATTTTAGATTTAAGGCTTTAATTTTCAAAATCACATAGGGTAGTGCTCGATTACCCTTTTTTTTTGATTAATTATCTCTCAGCATCAATTCATACTTATGTTTGAACATTTTGTAGTTTTACATTTTTTATGGAATTAGTATAAATCTTAAGAGCCTTTAGCTCAGACTTTGCATTTTAATCCATTAAAACATGAATGTTCTCCTTTCAGATTTATATTCTAGTAATACTAATAAAAAATGGTAATTATTGACATTTCTATGTAATTACTAATGCTGTTCTGCATGCTTTAGGGAATAATCTTCCCTAATTCTCATAGCGACACTAAAATTAGTAACAATCATTATCTACATTTTGCAGATGACTTAGTGATATTAAGTGACTTTTCCAAGTTCACAAAATGATTTTCAAGGTGCCACTTCACAGCCAAGCAGGCTGACTTGCAATGTCACAGTCACTAGATGGACTCCTAAGTTCTCTCTCCCTTAGTGGGACAGGGAATGGGAGCGGTGGTAACACAGAATGTGAAGCCTGATTTGTTAGGCCAAAGGAGCATTGTTTGTTTACATGGTGATTTTACCATGATCATTCTGTAAAGTCATCTTTCATAGTTTTGCATGTTTCTCTGTCCTGTTGTAGGTCAACAATTTCCAAATGTGGCCCATGTGTTCTCTGAACATGCCATGGTAAAATAAAAAATTCATTGTCAAATAATGTTAGAAAATTTGACAATTCATAATTTTCTCTTTAAGATTCAATATGTAAATTAACATATTAAAGTCTCTGAGAAGTCCTGAATCAAGAAATGTTCTACTATGGAGAAGTGTTTTGATTTAGAACCACTTTTTATAAAATTGTTACCAATATTTATGATAGTAAAATGTCTAGAAAATTGGCTTCAGAGAATAATCATTAAAATATAGATCATTCATATTTTCTTTAATCCAAAAAATGTTTATTGAGCACCTATACATGGGCCATGTACTGTGCTATATTATGGGGTGCAATGGTAAGAAGACACAGTATGTGAAGAAGTTCAAAGTCTACTGAAGGAGACAAAGAAGTTATATTTATAAATATATGCCACAATTATGTGCCCTGTTATTTGAAAACATGTCCCGGTACAAAAGAAACAAAAATCTGGAAGTTGAAGAGAGAATGGCGAGGTTGGGAAATTCCATTTTGTTCATATGACTGGATCAAGGCATTTGAAGTGTGCAAAATTTTAATTAGAGTGGTGATCAGATAGCCTGTCATGAACAGTCACAGCAATTCTAATAAAGAGTTAGGACTCTGTAGAGATATTGCAATGATTATTACTGAAATGTTCAGTCTTTCATGATTTGGTTGTTGTTTTCTTTTGTGTTTGCAGAGTGATCCTCTGGCGGAAATAAATTATTTTCTACATCACCAAAAAAAGGCACTGGTCAAAAAAAGCCCTGGAATATTTTTATTTTTGCATTATATTTTAAAGTAATAATTATTACATCTATTCCACAAAACACAGGCCACACAAACACACTCTCTGATACACACACACACATATACAAACAAACAACCACAAAACATTTTAAGAAAATGTTCCATTTTATTAAAAGGAAAGAAAATTTAGTCTCTGCTATAAACTAAATGTGTACATGCCCTCAACACTCATATATTGAAGCCTAATCCACAGTGTGATGGCATTTGAAGGGCCTTGGGTGGTAATTAGGTATGAGTGTGTCGACCTCATTGGTGGGATTAGTGCCCAGAGACAGGGCAGAGCTTCCTTCTCTTTTGCTGTTCTCAGTCATATAAATATACAGTGAGAAAATGGTGACCTACGTACAAGCTGGGAAGCAGGCCTTCGCAAGCGCTCACCAGACATTAGAACTGTAGGTGCCTTGATCTTGGAATTCACAGCTTCCAGAACTGTGAGAAATAAATGTTCATTATTTGAGCCACCCTCTCTGGTATTTTTGTTATAACAGCCTGAATTGACTATTATAGTCTCTGTAAAGACACTGATACAAAGGTTTATTTCTAAAAATGACATCTAACATATTCCCAAAGGAAGTAATAATTTTCAGATATTCATATTGTATTTTAAACAATTTAATATATAAAATTAATTTAATGGACATAAAGGTGTTTCCAAAAGAAAATAAAGCAAAACAACCTTGCTTTCCTCAAAAATCAGGCAGTAAGCAAACAAAACTTCTTATAATTAGCTGTTCATTTATCTTTTGAGGTGAAATACATATTTCTATCGCCTTGACTGTGTACTATTTTGAGTATTCTATGTAGTGCAAATTGCTAACTAGCGCTCTAATTGATTTAAACTACTTGTTCACAACTCTCAAACACTAGGAATAACTGACACTCACAATAGAATGGACATTTCCATACATATTCATAAACTGTAAATTTTTTAAAACAGACTTTTGGTTTTATAAATTGCTTAATTGAATAAACAGTATAAAATATTAAATAATTCAAAATATTTTGTTACTTTTCTAAATATTTTAAAGTTTGAATAAAATAGTATATCTTCTCATATAACAGTTTCTTTGGACACTATATAGTCTATTTTTGCAAGCTATTATTTATAAGGTGCTAAATATATTTGCATGCATTATATAGACCAAAATAAATTTTACTGGTTTATTTTCTAAATTACATTATTTTTCTAAATATGAAATTGCACAAAATTAAACATAACTATATTTAGTAGAACAATAAGTAGATTATATATATCATTAAATGTATTTATTAGATAAGGAAAGGTGGAAATCAGAATCTCATTATATAGAATTCTCAAATCCTTCGGAACATCCTATAATGAAAGTTATCAACTTCAGCAGTGTAAACTCTCATTACAGTGAAATTGTCAAATTATTTTATGTTTCTGATAGCCAAGATATTCTGGTCTAAACTCCAACAGAGCCAGATATATGCTTGCTCTGGGAAGTCTGTGGTGATTATTCTATTTTCCTACCCATCCTTTGTAATTATAAGAATGCATAACTAGGAAAAATAAATTTACCTTGGAACTGGAGGTGCAAATGAATTAAGCTATTTATCCTAAATTCTTATATGAGTAAATAGGGAAAATGGAGCACTGTAACAGAATAGAAAAGTGAAGCAAAGATGAAGAGATAAATTTGGTTTTATTGTTGTTTGTTCTTTTTAGGCATCAAGTGAGTTCCTAGAAAAGCATGGAGTAAAACATATAGCAAATACACAAAGGTTGATGTAAAGTGCACAAATCACAACCTTCCTGAAAAGGAAATTGGAAATACATGAAAGAAACTTTAAATCACTCACAGCTGTTGATCCAATAATTCTATTTCTATGAATATTCTCTAAGGACATCATCAAACATTAGGGTAAAAACGTAGTGCAAACTCATATCTATCTATATGTTTAATATCTAAAGTTCACCAGTGGAAATGATTGAATAAGATGTTCATATGTTGTAAGTCCACTTCATTGTACAATCACATAAAGCAGGGAGTGGTCAAGTAAAATGATAAATAAAACCTTTAGACTATGATGAACTAAACAATAGATTATTATATTATTATCTGTATTATATTATTAAATATTTAATAATTAGAATTATAAAAAAACAGAAAAAATAGAGAAATGCAAGAAATTAGTTATAATATATTGCCAAGTACCAAAAATATATTTATACTATGCATTTTACAAAATGTACAAAATTGGAAACAAATTGATTTTAAAATGGTTAATAGATTGTGTATACTTATAACATTTGATGTGTTATTTGTTAATAATGAATACTTTCTTTATAAAAAAGTATTGTTTTAAAAGAAACACAGAGAAGGAGAAAATTAGTGTGTAATTAAATATTTAAAGTTATTGTCTTATTAGGGTTGCCAGATAAAGTATGGGATGCTCAGTTAAGCTTGACGTTCAATAAAAAAGACCTATTTTTAGTATGTCTCGTATTTTCATAAAGTAAGTGAAAAGGTGTATATTATACTAAAACACATTGACTAATGGAAACTTAGCTTTAAAGATTGTGAATAACACACTGGGAATCACTTATTTCTATCCAGAGAGATATAATTTCTATAGATACATGATTCTATTCAGTCAATTAAAATGTTTTGGCTTTGTTAAAATGCATCAGGTTTAGGGTTGACAAAAACACTAATTAAAATATGTTAATAAAATGGTAAACTAAAAACAAAGAGGACAAATCTTGCAATCAAATTAAGTTTTTGCTTGGATGATAATCGTTAACTTTTATATCTTAATTAAAGGCAGTCTTAGTTAAGTTTCTTCTAAGTACCAAGTATGATTTACCTCTGTCACCAAACTGAACATACCTGTTTCTAGTTGATAGCTGCAGGGGAAGCATTATAAAAAGAATAAAATTGTCTCTTCTTAGCAAGAATAGAATAACTGTGCTAATTCATGTTGATCACAGTGATGACTGCTAAAGCGGTCATCTTGGAGTGGGTGCCAGTAGAGACAGTGATAGGGTAAAATGAGTACATGCAGATGAGAAGAGCTAGAGGGAATTGTTTCAGCATACATATTCTTCTGGACCTTAGAACATTTATAAAAATAGTTAAGAGAGAAAATGTTGGCTTATGTCATTGTGAAGGTGTTTATGCCATGCTCTGTTCCTAGGTATATGAATGATGTCAAATTTACAACTCCACTCCAAAAAAGTGTATTTCAAGATAAGTAATTTAAAATTTAACTGAATTTCTAACGATTAATTCATGTACTTAATCTTGTATGTGGAAGTGCATTAACAAATATTGCATATACATTAATCCTAATATATACATCCATAATAATAAAAACACACACACAAATACGTTCTCTAAAGTCATTAGTCTAAATATTCTTAAAAAGCCACAATTACAACATTTTATACTAATAATTAATCTCTAAATACATATTGTAATTTTAATTTTAGTATCAAATATACAGAAGATAAAGAAACTGAGCTTACGTAGACACAATGTTTGCTTCATATTTTGCATATTTTCTTGACATAAAAGGGAGTATTTGGCTATCAATTACATTTGGTCTTCTTGGTTTCTTTGGAAACAGGATTGAAGTTCAATTTCTAGATGGCTTATTGTTTTACTTCTTTTCTCAATTACTAATGTAAAATCAGTTGGAAAATTGCGAAAGCCTGCTGAAATATCCCAGTTTGATTCCACTGAAATAGATATGCATGAGTACACATTGAAGTCATCAAAGAAATAGCTGCCTTTTACTTTTTAGCTTGTTTGTCCTTTACACACAAAAGTCCCTTTTCTTTTAGTACTTCATTTTTAAATTTTACATTTATTTAATTTTTTAATAATTGACAAATAATTATACATATTCATAAGGTGCATAGTAATGTTTGGTACATATAATGCATAGTGATCAGATCAAGGTGATTAGCATATATGTCTGGCAAACATTTATCATTTCTTTGTGCTGAGAACATTCAATATCCTCCTTCTAGCTGCTTGACACTGTATAATACATTATTGTTAACTACAGCCATCCTACAGCGGTATAGAACACTAGGGATTTGTACATTTACCAAAAAAATTCCCATCTCCTGAGCCACACGCTGACACTTTTTTTTTAAATATTGACATCTAAAAATGTGTCTCATTATTTTGCAATATGTCACATATCATAAAATAGTGTGCTTCGCTCCTTTTTTTGTCCTCTTTTTGACAGATTCCTTTTATTTCTATCTGATCCCTTTATGACAAAGATACATGTTGAGCCTTATGGATTATGAAACAATCGTGGCATTTCTATTAGTCTGCCAAATATTTGCTAAAATAGCAAAAGAAAATCCAAATGCCATAGCAAAAGATTGATATTCAGTTTTTAATGAGTTTGAAACAATTTATATCTCTTCTTTGTATTCTTAATAATTAGAAGAATAATTGACATGCACACATACATATACACGCTCGCATTCCATGAAAGTTGCTAACTATATATGCTAGCTTCCACTATGCAACTTGACATCTGTGAATGACAGACTAATTTGTCATTTATGGTCATGAAAGTATTGAAGTCTGACAAAATAAATTCACACTTTCTTCTTCTATAAGCAATTCCTTACCCTCCACTTCCATTGCCATTTTCACATAGTTATTGACTATTACATAGACCAGAGGAAATTCACTATAATCACAATTCCTTTTAGGGGAGATTTTTATGCCTCATCAATATTGGTGGATCCTGACTTTGTGGAACCTGAAGCATAAAATTTAGTGGGGGAGTAGTTTAAGTAAATTATACAAAACTACAAATTCATAATCAAACATCAAAATAAATATTATTTGGAACAAAAAAATCACAACCAATTATGTGTAAAAATTCTATAAACCTACAAACATAAAATTCAGAACAAGTATATAGTATTTTATTAATTTTCCAGACCCTTTTACACAAATATTTAACTACACTTTTGTAGCATAATCTTTGGTCATTTCTTATATCAGTGTTTGGTACATATAATGCATAGTGATCATTATGTGGCCTTGATATTTTGTTTTATCTTCCCTTGTTTGGATTCATCTTTTCATGTGCTTATTTAAAAAAAAAAAAAGTTTTCTAGTTAATGTCATATTGCTAAGATCCTCACACATTTTATGAAAAAAATGTTTTTACTATGGATGCAAACTCACACAATGAAATTGAATTTCATTAATGCAAATTAAAAGCTTCATTGTCATATTATAATTGTAGTTAAATAACAATAAGTAATCAATCTCAAAATTGTTTTTCATAAAGATAATATAAAAACAAAGCTCAGTATTTCATCTATCAATTAGGATCGAATGAAGGGATTATTTGAAGTAGAGTTGCTGTTATTGGTAAAGTTAGAATTATTGCAGAACTCTAGAAAACTACCAAATTTCTGACATATATGAGATTTAAATATATTTTTTATTTTTAAAACTAGT
>NW_016810178.1:1978085-1985727 GCF_001698545.2 Rhinopithecus bieti
CTAAGATCCTCACACATTTTATGAAAAAAATGTTTTACTATGGATGCAAACTCACACAATGAAATTGAATTTCATTAATGCAAATTAAAAGCTTCATTGTCATATTATAATTGTAGTTAAATAACAATAAATAATTAAATCAGTAATACCTCCCTCTCAATTTTTAAATCTGTCTCTTAATGTTCTTAAAATTTCATGTTGTAGAGACATTTGAAAATGGCATATGTTTCATCTTGATTTTATTTATATCCTAACAACAAGATACAAGGTTTAAATAAACATTAAATTAGAACTGAGAACTTAGAGCTAATTTGCTACTATTACCTAAAAGTTTACTAATTTTATATGTGTTACTGCTCTTATGTGATTCATTAATAGGTCCTTTGCAGAAACAATATAAAATGCTGAAATTATAAAATAGCATAATTATTTTTATCTAGTAGATATGGAAACTGAGGTACAAAGAGATTAAGTGTATATAGGACTTAAGTACAATCGTTGAAATACAAACTTAGGTGCAGTTTATAATCTATAATGACTGCAGTATTAAACTATAGTACCAATAGCAATTCTATATTTATACTGCAGATATCCTCTTCTAATCTGTAATTCTAATTTCTCACTAAATTTACTATCAAAATTTGAATTTAAAATGATGATAAACAATGATACTATAGAAGGTAAAATAGATATTTTGGTTTCGTTATTACAATGTTTTTGAATCTCATGAGAAGTCAATGTGGAGGGAACAAAACAAACTAAAGATATGATTTGAGAAAATTGTGGTGAAAACTTGCAGTGAATTAAGAGAACCAAGATTATGTGATGCAAGAAATAATTGTTGTAGTTCCCTTTAATTTCCAATTTTTTTTAACGTTCTCAACCATAGCAACAAGAAGTTCCAAAGCTGTGCACTCTTTCTTGACTTACTGAGCAATTATATGGTCTAGGTTCTCTTAACCAAGACAAAAAGTTGGCATAATTTATTGTTCTCTCAAGGTTATTATATGATCTTGGTTTTGGCCTTAATTACTCAAATTCTCTGATATCACCAACCTACTGATTATTTAATCCGTCACCAAACAATTACTTTTCTACTCTCTAGATTTTCAAACATTGTAAGAGACTGAAATAAAGAATAGTATTTGTTCATTTTGTTGTCACAATAAAACCCTTATAAGGGCAAAACTTTGAAACTTTTCTCAAATTTTGAAATTAACTGGTCAGTTAAAGGTTTAAAAATAGTGTACCACAATTTGAAAGCTGAGTTAAATAAAGAATGAACTCTGGAAAATAGTCTCTAGAACTTCGTTGTATATTAGCAGGATTTATTTTCTACATTTATACAACAAAATATATAAGATTATTTAAATTTTCTTTCCTAGAAAAATTTGTGCCCTGTCTGGGGATGGAATTTGTTATATTAAAATGGGAAAATTACAAGATATGTATGCCAAAATACTTGCATCTGTTTTAAGAGAAAAAGAAGAAAATAGCCTCTGACATAGTATATATAAGTAAAATATAATAATAAGTAGAATAAACTGGTTATTTGATATTAACTTTATTATTAACAGGAAGCATGACTGGAAGGCCTCAAGAAACTAACAATCATGGCAGAAGGTACAGGGAAAGCAAGCACCATCTCCACATGGTGGCAGAGGGAGAGAGAATGAGTGAGGAGGGGGAAGTGCTACACATTTTAAATAACCAGATCTCATGAGAACTCTGTCATGAGAACAGTGACAGGGAAGTCCACCCGCATAATTCAATTACCTCCCATCAGGCCCCTCCTTCAACAATGGGAATTACAAGTCAACAGGAGATTTGGGTGGACACACGGAGCCAACCATATTATACATAATGAAACATAATTAGGCAAAAAAAAAAATAATAATAATGAAATTGTGTCATTTGTAGCAACATATATGAAAGTGGAGATCATTACATTAAGTGAAATCAGCCAGGCACAGAAAGACAAGTATCACATGTTGTGAGTTATATGTGGGAGCTAAAAATGTGAATCTCATGAAGATACAGAGTAGATTGGCGGTTACCAGAAGCCAGAAAGACTAGTAGGAGGAAAACAGCATAAAGAAAGGCCGATTAATGTGTATAAACATACAGTTTAATAGAATAAATAAGACCTAAGACTTTATGAATCAGTAGAGTAACTTTCATTTACAATAATCTATAGCATATTTCAAAATAGCCAGAATACTGACTGGGCACTGTGGCTCATGCTTCTAATCCCAACAATTTGGGAGGCCAAGTTATAGGGATCACTTGAGCCCAGGAGTTTGAGACCAGCCTAAGCAGACCATGTCTTTACAAAAAAATCAATCAATAAAAAATTAACTGGGCATGGTGGCATGCACCTGCAGTCCCAGCTACTCAGGAGGCTGAGGAAGGAGGATCGCTTCAGCTCAGGAAGTTGAGATTGTAGTCTGAATGGTTCTTAAAATATTATCTAGTTATATATATATAAAAGGTCTCTGTTTTGTTTTGAATTAAACCCAAAATATTTGTCATGTTTCAATCAGTGTAAAATGAAAACTGATTAACCTGTACTTGTGAATTTTCCAACCAATTAAAATTTTAACAGAATATAATTAATTAATAGGCTAATAAGTGATATAAAATCAGAGTGCAGAATGATGGACATCTGGAAAGTTGAAGAAAACAGATTTGAAGGCAAAAATATGATGTGGTGGCAACTAGCACAGTAAAGCTGAAATCTGACAGGGAGAGCAGATAATACACTGAACGCAAGAATCAGAAAAAAAAAATTATATTTTCTTGCATTGTATTTGTGTCATCCAAAGACCAAATAGTCAGACAATACAATTCTTAACCTGCATCAAGATTTACTAATGATTAGCAAATGTACAAAACAGAAAATGCAGCATATGCAACTTCAGTGTCTGGGAAGCCCTGAACCTATCAAACCCAGCATCAGCTCTTCAGTTGCAGGCTTATTTATAACAACTAGACATCAAAGTGTACGCTTCAAAAGCATTTCCAGTTCACTGCTGAGATCACTTTATCTGTCTCCCAGTAAATTCTATCTATAGATGTTTGCAAGAGGATATGCTTAGTGCCAAACTTGATTATTAACTCTTGTATTTGCAACATTGAACATTTAAGAGCATCATGATCTTGGCAACTCACAGTATATTGTTATTAGAACAGCCATTCTCACATTGGAATGAGACAAAGATTATACCGTGTACAATAATGGGTAATAGAATGTTGGAGTATTACAGATGAAGTAAGATTTTCTCATTATACATTTTATGCTCCAAACTTTTTTACTTAAGGCAATTTATAATAAAAATTTGACTGGTACTATAAAACTTTAAATAACATGGTAATTCCTAAACATATAATCTAAAATATAACCATGTATGTCTGTTTTATCATTAATTTTATGTTGGCAATCATCATTAAATAATTTGATAAGTTGAAAAACAAATCATAAGGTTAACAAACAATATACTTACCATCTCTATATTTTATAAGGCACTTCACATTATATACTTTGTGGACACAATACCTAGCATTTAGAGTTTAAAAACCTTCCACTGTTATATGAATTATTATTATATTAAATGCATATAAAAACTATTTGTCTCAATATATGAGAGCTCAGTTTGCATACTGCACTATTGACATACAACTCTTGCTATGATGTAAGATATTCTTTACTTGGATTTAAGCCATAGCTATATTTAAGTTTCCAATGCCATATCTTGGTCTTTTTCCAGAAATTCTTGAGTACATTCACAGTGAATCACTGAATACCTTTTCAGTCTACATCATCTAGGAGCCACAACATGTGCAAATTTTGACCTTTTACGTTGCTCTCCAATGACAGATTTTTAAACTGAAGATAAAGAAATAAGAAAAAACTACTCACTAAAATGTTACATTTTCCTTAGCACTATACAGTTTTTCTTCTTTTTAATAAAGTTTAACTTATAATCGTTTACTTTCCAAAGAGAGGGGATGAGACTTAAACAGGTAATGAGCTATGCTACTCTCAAAGCACAGAAAGCAGGCATATAAAAAGGAGAAGTCAAGATAACTCAAAAACAGTTGCCTAGACTCATGTTTTCTAATTCTCTCATTCTCTTTAGAGCCTACTAAACTCAGGATTTGTTCCACGCTATGCCATCATGGTATTTTTATTGTTGTTGTCAAGTTCTCCAGTTGCCTCTGCACATTTCTTGGCTAATAGTTTTTAGGTTTTATTTTACTGAATCTGTCCATAGCATTTGAGAAAACTCAACAGTTTTCCCTCAAAATACTTTCTTTGCATTTCAAGACGCCATGTGCATCTGATTCTCTCCTCTCTCATTGGCTATGCCTTTTAAATCTTTCCCGATTTTTTTCTTTGTCTTCCCCTTTTCCTTAAGGTTGACATCTTCAGGACTCCTTTCTTGTACATCCTCTCTTTTTTTTTTTCAGTCAGCCCTCACTCCCTTGGCCATATCATCATCAAGCTACCTAGTCATACATATGGTCACTCTCAAACTTAAATCTGTAGCTTACATAACTTCCCAGAAGAGGTCGACACGTACAGCTAACCATTCAACATTTCCAATTAAAAGTTTTTTGTAAAATCACCAAACTTTATTTATCTAAAATGGAGCTCCTGCTGTTCAGTGTCAGCGCCGCCAAATCAGCTTCTAACTCTACCCAAATTTGGTTGTTTGTGCAACTCAAACACTTAAGAGTCCTTTGATTCTCTCTTATTCTTGATTCAATCTCTCAGTAAACACTCCCAGCTCTATCTTCATATACATTAAAAAAAAACTTTGAGCACTTCTCAGTAATTTTATTGTTAACACTATAGCCTATGTCATCATCATAGGCTTGAATAACTGCAATAAAATATCAGCTAGAATTGCTATTTCAACTTCTACCACATCAGTGTATTGTCAACACAGCAGTAATACTGTTAAAATAAGAGCCTACACAGTCTATACCCAGTAAATAGAAACATATCAAATCTGTTAAAGCACATGAGTTCATAGTAATACTTAAACTAAACAAAACAAAAGCAAAATGACAAAAAATAAAATAAAATTTTCAATGCCTACCTATGGAACACGCTTAATCTCCTAATTTATTATTTTGAATATAGACAATTGAAGCAAAATAAATAAAGAAGGTTTTAAAATCACTATTTTAAACCCTTTAATAAGAGAATGTATCTAGCCAATGATAATTTATAAGTACTAATATTACAGAGATTGTGTGCTTCTGGTGGAGGTGGAAAATCATAAGAAACAAATATGAAATTGTATTGCAAGCAACCAAAACAACTAAAAGCAATGAAGCACTTTGATAAAGACATCAATGTATAGAAAATACAGCACAGCATAATAAAAACACCTTAACAAACCAAAACCAAAAAATAAACCAAACAAACAAAAACAGTGAAGAACATGTTAAGAGACATGAAGGAAAAGCAATAAAAATATCCAAACTAGGAAATTATACAAGGCATATGTACTTTGTTTTATTTAGCAGATACATTGCTAGGGGATAAAAAATATGAGGAAGAGGTATTAATTAATTTAAAAAGACTAAATAATCTATCAATTGAAATATTGAGATTTTATTGAACAAAACTACAAATACAGCAGAAATAATTAACAGTAGGCCTTAATATAAATCCCTTGTTCTCTCCTTTAAAGATGTTGTCCTTCATTAGAGCTCTTTGCTTTCAGCAGGATTGTGATATATGTTTCAATTTTTTTAATTTATGAAAATAACTACCAGAGAAGAAAACTAGTTACATATATGCATATATATATAAAATCCCTGGGTAACTAGCCAGATATGAAATCTAAGAGACCACAAATTAAACACCTCTCTCTGATTATGTTGACTATGTGCATGGTTAGCACAGTGTATAATCTTTAACTAAAATGTGTGTGTGAAAGGAAGGGGCAAACAATCGGAGAGTTAGATTTTAATATTACTACGCTCGAGAAAGGGATGCTATGTTGGTACCTCTTTTCACTTTTATTACTTGAATTATTAGTAAAGTTTAGCATTGGGTAAAATCCATGATTGCTATGAATCTCTTTGACAAGTTAACACTTATGATAACAAAGAAGATAATTGGGGAAATTTGGACTCTGATGGATATTTTCTTATTAAAGAATTATGATTTTTTATTGTAACTATTTTGTTATCTTTAGGTTTTAAAACAAATATCTTTACTTTTAAGAGCTATATACTGAAATATGTATTAATAAAATAATCTGATAAAGTATGTACTGAAAATAATAGAGAGAACCATGGGGAGTAATTAGGTTTATAGAGTAAACCAAATTGGCTAAATGTTGATGATTGAAGCTAAGCAATGAGTTCATTACAGTACATTATACTATTCTCTCTGCTTAGGAATATTTTTAAATATTCTATTCATCTGCATTTATAAAGGAAAACATGTTTTAGAAGGCTTGAAAGTATTTGTTAATCTCACAAGTAAATAAACAAACAGATGTGGGATGAATTGCAGAGATATATGAAATAAACAGTCATAATATGTCATTTAATTGTTGATAGTTTTCGAAGTTTAGGTGCCACTGCAATTCAAAGCAGAATTTGTCTTGACGATATGCATCTCGTGTACAGAATATACACCAGTGAATTGCATATGGAACAGAAGAGAACACCGACCGTTCTCATAAGAAAGTGAATGCAACTTGATTAGGATGTCTGGTGTTGAGTTAGAAAGAAAAATAGCTTAGAAATAGTAGGTCTAAATTTAATATGCACTCATGAATTCTGAAATAAATATACTTTCTCAAGTGTCACCACACCTACTGATAGTAATTATGTAGCATGATAGACAATGTAATGCTAGTGTCCAGGACTTCTTGAAAAGCAGCTAGGGCAAAGACAAAAATGAGCTTGAGATACATTGTTGGGAGGGAGAAATATTTTCAAGAATTTATCATCTTACAAAAATGTAGGTAAGTGAGGTGATAGGCATAGTAATTAGTTTGATTTAATCATTCCACATTGAATACACATATGAAAACATCAAATTCTACCCACAAATGTATATAATTACAATTTTTCAATCAATAATAATATTAACATTTATTTTTAATAAGATAGAAGGCATACAAATTAACATGTAAACCAAGGAGCCTTCAGAATGAAGGCCCAACTTTCCAATGAGTTACAGAAATGTATATAACTTCTTGAGACTTCAGAAAGAATGGGAGCTTGCATCCTGGTGAATAAAACAAATTATTATGGGGGAAAAGAGAAATTATACTGAGGGGCAATAAATGATTGTTAAGAAGAATGATTGGATGAAGGAACAAGAGATTAACTTGTAGTTTTCTTTGGGACTTAAATGATCCTTGGAGAAAGTCATTATACTCATAAAAAGGTCTGTTTAGGTATAATCAAATATTGGTCTTCTTTTCTGCAATACATAACGAGATAAAGGAGAAGGGAGAAAAAATAGATAGTGCCACTTAGAACAAGGCAAATCTTTAAAATATATATATATATATATACATACACACCCACATATATATATCGAAGGTATGTTAATAAGAAAAAAGATAAAATAATTTATTTTATTTATTAAACATTATTAAATAAT
>NW_016810178.1:1988394-1999997 GCF_001698545.2 Rhinopithecus bieti
TATTAAATAATATTAATTATTTATTATATTTTATTCAATTAAGTACAGTCAAATTTATTGAAACTTTCTAAAAGCTCTCAGGCTGGTTATCACAATTTGTGAGATTAAGAATAGAGGAAATTTCCAACTTGTGAATGAACTTCAAGTATCATCATTAGTGCTCACCTGGAGACATAAATGTTTCATTTCTGAGTAAACTAAGTTATCCCCAAGATAAGATAATTCAGCTAATAATAATTAGGTCGGCCTTATCTAATAGGTAGAAGCTTGGAAGAAAATAGACCTACGAAAAATAACTTCCAAATTCTGATTAATAACCTTGGCTATGCACATTATATAGAATTGTGAGAGTGCACATCCTTCTAATGAAGTTATTCTCTGAGATGTGGTTAAGCCCATGATGTTTATGAGGCACCCAGTGCAACTACATCATTTTCAGTGAAGCAATGGCTGTCTCCAAAGCATACATTCCCTCCATATTTGAGTAGCAGAATCATAAAGGAAACCTGTCTTGGTGCTTGAAGGGCAGTGTTCAAACAATTTTATATTTGTTATCACCCAAATAATAGATCTACTTTTTAAATAAATTGACACAGAAAATGTGATTTTCCTAACTCCACGGGTTCTGAGTACAATACATTATCTGTCATCTGCATAATCAATACTCTATAAGTCTTTAATTTTTACTCAGAATAAAAGGCACCTCTCTTACATTGCCTACAGATTTTATGTAACCCACTTCTTTCATATGTGTTGTTTCCTCTCTTTCCTACTTCTCTCTTGCTTACTTTGCTACTTTGCTTCAGATAAATAAAGACAATGTCCTTGATCCTTAAACTCACCAGGTGTGATGTTGCACATGTTGATTCTTTTAACCAGACCTCTCCATCACAAGATATTGGCTGGCTCACTTCTTTACCTCAGTCAGAACTGTACTCAAATGCCACCTACTCAGCAATAACTTTCATGTAATTATCTTTATAAGCTCCAACCTAATCTAGCACATCCCACCAGTTTTCCATAATTTATTTTCATAGCCATCCAACATAGTCTATTTTTTAACAATGTATTTTTTTCCTGACTCCCCTCACTAGAAAGAAAAAGAAAAACTCCATGAGGGATAGAGTTGGGGTCAGTTTTGTTTGCATCTGTGTTTCTATCATCTAGGACATTACCATTTAGATAATAGGTAAATTTAAAGGTATTATTAGTTGAAGAAGTAAAATAGCTACCCATATCTGAAATTGGACTTTGGTATTTTCTTCTAAACACTAGAATGTCTTAATGAGATATATAGAATTAAATGTTTATCATTATGCAGTTTTACTCATTGCAAAGGAAAATGAGTTATATATAAAACCTGGATACAAAAGGTTTTATTTCAGATGATCACTGACATTACTTTTGTCAAGAATTGTCTTGTTTTCTATCTACAAAGGAAAAATACATAGTATTACCTTTCGTATCATTTTATCAAGGCAGGGGTTGCCCTTGTTCCTTTGATTAACTAAAAAGACACTTATTAATCTATATTTATAAACAAATGCTTCTCTTTCATTTGGGGAAGACAAAACAAAAAACAAAACAAAACAAAACCTCTAGGAGTTTATGCCCTTGAATAAGCTATTGATTCTGGCAGTAACTACTGAAAGCCTGTAATACACATCTACTCCAAAGCAGTTCTAGTTCTCTTCTCCAAAGCCACTTTGTTGTACTTACTTCAAGCCTGACTATTGTTAATCCCTTCAGGATTTATTGCCCTCACATCTACATTACTTACAGAGGCTGAGAGTAACATTTCCAAATCTATATTTTTTTCAATTTATGTATTATTTCCTATTTTACACTATATTTTAATCATTGACACATTTATAATGCTGTTATCTTTGTTTTCAGGGACTGTGTTATACCACTTCTAGAAATCTAGTTTTTAACAGAGTCTATTTGCTCAAAACCTAACTCAATACACAAATGAATTTCATAACATTTTGTAGATTTACTCAATATATGTAATATAGTTCTGAGCATCAAATAAAAATTTTACTATACTTCTAATTTGTTCATGAGTTTTGAAATGTTGTCCATTTTCTTTCCTTTAGAATTACTACATTCCTTACTTTTAGAGCTGACTCATCTTTTAAAATTTCTGGATGTGTCAACATAGTGAGATTACCTCAAAATTATTTTTTGAAATTTTCTTATTTTTAGACAAGAAAAGTGGTTCAGCTTGCCTATTGTGGAGTTAAAGTGAACCGGAAAGTTTCATAAAACTTGTTATGCAACTTTCTCTTTACTTCCAACTCTTCAACCAGATCTTTCTTTTTGATAGGAAGTCCGGTGTAAGTTTCCCTCCCTAATCTTTTATCTGAGTGAGAGCTGAAACTGTCAAACAGTCAAATCAAAATTTTTTTAGATGCTCAGTTTTTAGCAGAATATAAGTTCCAAAGGAAATTTAAGTCTCATTTTCTTCATTTTTTGCTCTATTTAAATGTGATCATCTACATTAATAAAACTCAAAGCTTTTCCCTGCAGAGTAAAACATAAACACATACACACACACCCCCAACACACCCACCCATACACACATACTCACACAGACACACACAGACTATACTTTGCTGTCTTTTCCTTTCATTTTCCTTCAAATTAACTTCCTAAAATATTATTTTCACTCTCAATTTTTGATTTGTTGGGCCTTCTGGAAACAGTTCTCTATCCCCACTTAATCCTTAAAACCAAGGAAAGATATCACCTTACATTTGGAAGGAATGTGAAAGTGCATTTTCTTCCAATACTTCTCAGGCACTTAAATTTCTATAAATATTTTCAATAAATGTTTACCAAACTTCGCTTGAAAATCTCACATTTCCAATATAAGAGTTCTCCCTTAAGTTGGAAAAAACAAAAACAGAAACAGAAACAAAAAAATTCAAATGTTAAAATAGCCCAAAGACAAAATGGAATTTTTGTTGCTTCTACCAATTGGCTAGAATTATACTCTTTGGTATAATACAGAACAGGTACTTGAACTTCCAGATGAAATATCCTTTAAGTATTTGAAGGGTGATGTAATTTGCTAAACTTTTATTTGTTGGTTATTTTACTGTTAAGAAATTTTCAAAGTTTAACAAAAGGAGCGAGTAAAAGTTAGCATTCAATTTCAGATATCTTAAGACCGATAAAAATCTTTGAGTATGAAGGGAACAAGTTGCTTTAGGACTGACAAAAGCATCCTCAGGTTGCTGCCAACAGGCTTCACTTCCAACGGTTCAGAGCCTAGGACCAACTGCATTTTCAACCTCGTACTTTTGTATCTGCCAGACTACTTTTGACCTTTTAATACTTTCAGTTATGTATAAATGCTTGCATTTTATACAGGCAAATACTTTCTAGACAACACACCTACTCTATTACCCTATTCGACTTCTTTTGAAATGCAAGAAGTTTTACTTATTTTTTCATGTTTGTGCATCATTTGTGATTTTTAAAATTTGTATTTCTGTCACACCTGGTGTTTTTAAGCTTCCTTGATTAAAATTATTTTCCTGAACATTATTTCTTCTTCTGGTTATTTATTTTGTTTTATTTTATTTAATTCTGCTATAAAATTACAAAATTAACACAATTACCATAACAAGTAGCACAATGCAAAATATGTAAAGAAAAAATAATCATCATGACCTACTCACCCCTCTTGCTACCACATTTGCCTAAGAGAAGCAATGTTGACAAGATTGCAAGCATCTTCCACAATTTCCCCCATGTGGATAGAAATGTGTGTGTGTATGTGTGAAACAGAAATGTTTTATTGTTTTGGTTGTTGTAGTCAATTTACTATACCATATGTATTAACCTACATTTTTCTCATTTAATAATATATTACATTCTTTAGGTAAATAAATAATACCAAGAAGGCTCATTTTTATAGCTGTCTAATATTCTATGGTATTTTTGAACAACTGTTTTACATAAATACTGCTCTAGATATGTTTTTTCTTAGGTTTTGTCAGTCTTTGACTGAATTATGGTAACTTATAATCACTTTACTATGCTTGTCACATTAGAATTCTTGGAGTGTTTTGTAAAATCTTCTACACCACCCTTTTATTCTTCTTGTTGTGAGATATACTCTCTCCATTTTCATGAAGTCATGATTTGCTTATCAAAATAATTGATCCATAAAACCTAGCCTTATGCAATTTAAGCAAGTGGAACGTGTATTGCTAGAAATACTTATTCTTAATGTATTTGCTGTATGTGCTTGTACAACTCAGGTTTATTTCACCTGGACTACAATGCCACCAAAAATACTACTACCTTGCAAAACTGTGAGGATTCATTATCTGAAAACCTAAGCAAAATCCTGTCAGGTGTCAGGGTTAAAAGTTTTCTTCTTTGTAACAAAAGCCTACCCAATTCATGACTTTTAACTAAAAGTGAGATTGAGAAGACCATCTCAGTCTCTGTCAGCTTCAATGTGATAAAGGAGACTCAAAAGTCACTAAAAATCTAACATTTTCTCTAGCCACATATTAATTCTCTTATGAAACAGCGAAAATTAGCAGTAGAGGCAGTCAAGTAGAATGCACACAAGTTGATCTTTGAATAACTTGGCTTATATCCTGGTTAGGTAAAACTTCCAGAGATGTATTTACCTTATTTATAAAATGGAAATAATTGTACCTTCCTCACGGCTCACCTGTAGATATTAACAATATAAAGAATATAGGTACTTAAAACCATAACTTGGGCAGAGTAAACTTATTTTTATTTGTTTGCTTATTTATTTATTATTTGTTTAGAGACAGGGTCTTGTGTTGTCACCCAGGTTGGAGTGCAGTGGTGCCATCACAGCTCATTGCAACTTTGACCTCCTGGGCTCAAATTATCATCCTATCTCAGCCCCCTGAGTAGCTGGGACTACGGACATGTGTTATGATGCTCAGCTTTTTTTATTCCCCAAATGTTTTGTAGAGATGAGTCTCCCTATGATGCCCAGGCCACTCATGAAATCCATGGCTTAAGCAATTCTTCTGCCTTGGCCTCCCAAAGCACCACCACGCTTGGCCTAGTCAACTTGCATAATGTGTAATAGCTAGAATAGCAGAGTCTCTGTATAGTAATTCAATAAGCATCTTTTAGGCGTCTACTGTGTGTCTGGTACTATTCATGGCCCCAAACTCAGTGATAATTTAAATATAACGCTGTTTCTTATTGAATTCGTAGAAATGGAAAAATTAGTGAAAGCTGGGTGATTATTAAGGTCTTCAGTGGACGGAAAGGTGACAGAAACCTGGATGTGAGAGAACAGAGGGCATATGGAAACAAAAGCATTTTGTTTGATACAATAGGATCAAAAAATATTAATAAAGTAATTGGATATAGAATTGGTAGGTTAGCTGAAGGTAGATAATTCAAAATGTTAATGCCACTTAAGTACACCATCAGTGGTCTTCAAATATTATGCGTGTCTTCTAAAGTGGCAACATGATTCTTCATAATATATACCATACTGTATTTGGGGGATCTTTGTGATATATTGCAACAATTACCTTTCCAGCAAAATCTGACTGTAACTTATGACAAAGTAGCACTGTGTTCCATCCAGACGCCATTGATATGTTTACTCCTGTCCCTTTTATAAGTTCCTAAGTCAATACTAAATCAATTGTTTTACTATTTACAGCTTTTCTACTTAGGAAGGAATTTTCTTTCCTACATAGTATATACCTGTCTTTGCATCATTTATGGGGAACAAAGTACTACTTAACTAAGACTCAGAGAATTTTTCCATGGTTTCATAATTCTCTTTCACTAATGCAATAACTATAAATATACTAGTTATAGAAATACTTAGGTATAATATAAAAATAACCACAATAGCCTACTTATCATTAACCTAAATTAGAAACTCATAGCATTTTTTATTTCCACTAAAAATGTCACTGAATAACAGTCCCCAAAAAGTGAATATTCACTCATTCTATTATCATTTCTAAAATGTAAGAATAAGTTAAGAAACAATATAATAAGAATTAAATTTATTTTAATATATGTAATATCTAACAAAAAATTGAATGAGTTAGTTATTAGGATAACTTAAGTTTTTAAGGAAATTTGTGGAATTACCTGTCTTAAGCAAATGAGTCTTTTATCTTAATTTATAAAAAGTGACCTTAATTTTTTATGGTATTCTGTGTGAAGCCAGGAAAATCCTATATTTCCTTTTTTTTGCTAAAATAAAAACATATACAATGAAGAGCAAGCAAAATACATACTGTATTGTATGATATCTACATAACTTTCCCTTTAAATTATTTGATTGAATCTTATCTTTCAAAGCAAAGCAAAATTATTTTAAGGAGAATGGATCTGTATATTGTTCACATATATTTTATAATGTGAATGTTTTCTTCTTCCTTGATTATGTTTCTTACACACAACATCAAATGTTATCTTGCTTTGTAACTATCTGTAATAGTCTAATTGAGAAAAATGGGATAATTCCTACACATTTCTCAGCAAGAAAATGGATTTTCAGAGACCAGAAATGTCAGGAACAGGTGGTGATAAAATAAATGTGTTCCTCTAACCTTTCTCCCCACCAAGAAATATAGTTTGCTATTTTAGGAGGCCCATGCTTTTGAAGACTATACAGTCAAAATTATCAGCATATATAACACATAATGATATCCCTAGCTTCTTATATTTTTAAAGAACGTAGCTTTCTCGTAGTAGCTTAAAAACATCCTTTGAAAAGTTTACATGCATCCGAAACCTCTATCCTTCCCAGAATTCTATTTTAAAACTCTTTTGTAGTTATATTAACTCTACATACTGAATTGAACTCATACTTTTATTTCAACTGATTAAAATGAGTTTTTACTTTCTCAGATTATTTGATAATCTGTAATAGAGAAGATACTTGAGCTTGATAGGTTTGAAACAAGATTCTTTCAAGGAAATAACAAATCAATGACTGAACAGAAAAAGAGAAAAGAAAGCAAAAAAAAAAATTATGTATGGGCAGGGAATAAAATAGTGGACCATTACTCTCAGGAAATATTGCGCACAGTTGAAGCATGCTCCTGGCTTACTGAATAGCTAACATAGCTAACAGCTCTTCTATGGCTAAAGGCTCTACATCACTTAGATCTTGATAGAAGTGCAGACTTTCAGGACCCACCTAGGATCCATTGAATCAAAATCTACAAGATCTGCACGTGATCAGTAGACAACTCAGTTTTCAGTTAGTGGGGAACAGAGAATTTCTGGACCTATTTGATGATTGATGATGATGATGATGATGATCATATGAGTAACTATTGGTTGAACACTTACCATATGCTAGACTTTGTTGTAAGTGCTGTGTGTTGATTGAGTCATTTAGCTCACGTAATAACTTTTATGAGTTAGGTGCCAGCATGATTTCTGTTTTATAAATGATCTCACGATCTTGATAACCATGTTACAATGCATATACAAGCATCAGAAGAATTCATGCATGGAATAGGTGCAAATCTCATGTGCAAAAACTATATCAGCAACTTTGTCTGCAATGTAATCTGTTTCAGAAAGGGAGAAGCAGAAATAATTTTGTTCCATTGGTTGACTGGTTTGTTAGTATATTGTTTCATTTTGTAATATTTTTCAAATTTAGATAATAGTCTGTTATTCTATCAAGCAAAACAAAACAAAATGAAAAAAGCAAAAAAAAAAATACTAAAATAGAGACTTATTTGAGAAATAAATGCTTAAAAGGACAGAGAGTGAACTTTCATTTAGCTTTAAATAGGCTATAATTAAACTGAAGAACTTTTAAAATTTAACACCTCCATTTTATCCTGTGAAATTAAATAATTCAAACTTAAAGTTGCTGGAACTTTAAATTATCCTGATCCTTGAGAGCAATGTGGCTATTCAGTTTGACTATAAATATGGCCTAGAGTTTCAACTTCTGCCTTTTTTTTCTCTGAATAACTAGGGAGATCAAATAGCACCAAGGATAACTCCCCTCAGATTACTACCCCTCCTCATGGAAGAATAAAGTAATCTTCCTTGGAATGTAGAAATCTGTAACCAATCAAATTTGCTGTATTATATGCATTGGTTCATATGGAAAATGTGATCTTGCTAAAATTTTTCTGTGTCTGCCTATGTAAGTGAAACCTTAACTTCTTCACTTTAAAACTCTGACTGTATGTTTCTGGAGTCTGTTCCCCAGGTGACTCTCCTCATCTTCAAATTTTTCACTCAGATGAACTTTATACTTAATCATATTTTCTAAATACTATTCTTTAAAATTGACAATTCTTAAAAGAAAGGGTTATATAAAGGAAGAAAACCATTTAGAACCAAATAAAATTTTATGACCCTCTAAATTTATTATGCTAATGGGAAAGTTAAGCCCTGGAGATTGAGTTATGAAGCATATAACTTCTGCTTCTTAGACTATGGAGTAAGTCTCTTCTTTATTGTTCCTGTTCTGTAAATGACTAGGAGAGACCAGAGACCAGGTCTCCTTTCCTGCCAATCTCTGATCTTTGTTACAGATGAACTGTTTCCTTTGTTGTTCTGTATGTAGCTCAAACCAGATGGCACAAAAGATCTCATGAGTGTTGTATGTTCAGTGAAATACACCTTTCCCAAAAGAAAAATACCATCTGGGCTAATCAGGTTGTTGTAACTATTCATTAAACTTTATATGGATAGATGCTGAAATTCTGTTAAGCTTCCCTAAAACTGATCTATACAAACTTTCCCAAACTTCCATAATTTGGAACATCAATCTCCATTCTTTGGAATATGTGTTTTCCAGGCGGTTTTCCTCAAACTTTCTTTTGAATAAATTATCTTTAAACTAGATTCTGACACTTTTGATTATTTTAGATTGGTGTCATTGACCTTGAAGAAAATCCTTACGCCTCTCTAAAGGAATTTCTCTCACAAATGCTTTTAACAGCAAACAAATATTAGTTGAGCACATTATTTTATTTATTTGAGATGGAGTCTCACTCTGTTGCCCAGGATGGAGTGCAATGGCACAATCTTGGCTCACTGTAACCTCCACCTCCCAGGTTCAAGCATTTCTCCTGCCTCAGCCTCCTGAGTAGCTGGGATTACGGGTGCAACACCACGCCTGGCTAATTTTTGTATTTTTAATAGAGACAGGGTTTCACCTTGTTGGTCAGGCTGATCTCGAATTCTTGACCTCGTGATCCACCTTCCTCAGTCTCCTAAAGTGTTGGGACTACAGGCGTGAGCCACTGCGCCCGGCTATGAACATGTTATTTTAAAAAAGATGCAGTATTGATTTTTTTTTCCTGTTTCTATAGATAAAATTGAAGAAATGCTCTTGACTGAAAAGAATATGAAAATATAAAAATGTAAATGTATTGATGATGAGTACTGTATAATTAGGTTTGGTTATAATTAGGAGCTTCGACCTGCAGATCTTTCTAAGTTGTCCCTCTCATGGCAACACATTCTTCACATCCCTCGTTGTCTAAAGGATTCCCCTGGATCTTGCTACGCAGCCAGTGATATCACTTGCCCCCTCTCTTCTCAGAGCTCCTACTATTACATGGCACAAATATTTCAGATAATCTTAAAGTTTCAGGAAAAATATAACAAAATCATTTTCTTAGCGAATAGACATCAATCCTTAGTTAATGAAGAATCACATGATTTTAGAGTAAAAGGAAATGATCACATTTTCAAGATACTAGTCCGGCACAGTGACTCACGTCTGTAACCCCAGTGCTTAGGGGAGCTGAGGCAGTAGGATTGCTTAAAGTCAGGAATTTGAGACTAACTTGCACAAGGAAGCAAGACACTTCCATCTCTACAAAAAATTTTAAAAAAAAGAAAAATAGCTGGGCATGGTGGCATGGGCCTGAACTCCCAGCTACTCAGGAAGCTGAGACAGGAGAACCCTTGAGCCCAGAAGTTCTGGGCTGCAGTGATTGCAATCCAGCTGGTGTGACACAGCAAGATTTCTGAGTTAGCCAAGATCACACACCTAGTATATTGCATGGAAGGTATACTTGACTGCATATGCTCTACATTCAGACAAAGAAGATGATAAATAAGACTTCTGTTGACAAAAAGAGTAAAACTCTGTAAAATATTTGAAGAGATTTATTCTGAGCCAACATTAGTGACCATGGCCCATGACACAGCCCTCAGGAGATCCTGAGAATATGAGCCCAAGATACTTAGGGCACAGCCTGATTTTATACATTTTTGGGAGATATGAGACATCAATCAATCAATCAAATGAACATTTAAGATGTATGTTGGTTTGGTTGAGAAAGGTGGGACAACTGGAATGGTTGAGAGGGGCTTCCATGCTATAGGTAAATTTAAAAATGTTCTGGTTGACAATTGGCTGGCTTATCTAAAAGACCTGGGATCAATAGAAAGGAAAGGTTCAGGTTAAAATAAAAGATTGTGGAGACCAATGTTCTTTAGAATTCTCATAGTGGCTGACCTTAGGGACAACAGATGACAAATATTTCCTATTCAGACCTATAAAAGGTGCTGGACTCTCAGTTAATCTCTTCAGGATTGGGAGGGCCTGGAAGGAAAAGATCTAGCTATGTTAGTATAAATTCATTACAGATATAAATTCCCATCCTCACAAAGGATGGCATTAAAGAGCCATTTCAAAATAGAGCAAGAAACAGGTTTTGGGGTAAAATATTTTGATTTTCTTCTTTGTTATGTAATGTTATGCTCCAGTCAGATTGGAAAGAAAGTCATGATAAATAGGGTTAAATAAATCCCATCTGAGGAGAATTTATGGTTTGTAAGGCCTGACTACCCACACCCTTAGATAGGAATTTGGGCAAGATCAGGAAAAATCAGAGCTTAGTCCTCACTTTTATACTGAAGACTCTAAGTACTTACTGTTCATGTTATTATTCAGTGTGACAATGTGATCATCTCTTAATAGCTGAACCAGTGCCCTTCCTTTATGTCCAGGACACTAATTCATACTGAGATAAGTATAAAATGAGACAGTGGGGTTGAGTCTAGCCTGACTGTCAGAAACAGGATCTTTTTTTATGTAACCATTGATAATATGACATTAATTTTTCTAGTCTTATTTCAGAATAAAATTGACACAATAAAGAAAATCACCCACCTTTCTCTTACTAATGAAGCCTTAATGATTTTTTTGACATATTAAATAGAGTTTGGGTATTTCAGTAGTGTAATAAAGCTTCGGAAGGAAAATTGATACATTTGGGAGACCATGAGTAATGAAAAATTATTTTCCTGAATAAAATGAAAGAATAGTAAGTTGGTATAATAAAGTTTCCAGAGAGTTTTGCTTTAAACTTCAAAACTTAAGTTTTATTTGGCAAATATATACTGATGCATTTATTGCCCTGATACGGTATTATTTATATATCAAAAATTATTATTTTTGAAAAAATTACATTTTAGATGATATCTGGGATTAATACAACTCATAAAGTAGTAAAATAACTCTTTAAAAGTACATTTATATATATCACCATCTCATTATCAAAAGGATTCAAGGTAGTAAATATATGTACATTAATTTTGATTTATTAAAATATCATTACCATACT
>NW_016810178.1:2000057-2015297 GCF_001698545.2 Rhinopithecus bieti
TATTTATATATCAAAATTATTATTTTGAAAAAATTACATTTTAGATGATATCTGGGATTAATACAACTCATAAAGTAGTAAAATAACTCTTTAAAAGTACATTTATATATATCACCATCTCATTATCAAAAGGATTCAAGGTAGTAAATATATGTACATTAATTTTGATTTATTAAAATATCATTACCATACTAGTTATTTTTAAACATTCATACTCACAATTTAGTTTGCAGTTTATGTTTATTTTTGGCTTTTTAAGAAGATGTATAAATCACTTTAGAGAAGTATATCTGTGCTTTCCTTTACTCTTAGGACAAAATCAGACAGTGGCTAACTAAATTACAATGGCCAAAAGGCAGTGGACATGAGGCCACAGTTACTCCTTTGAAATTCCTGGACACCCGACCCCTCCCCCCGGTGTATGTGAAGAATTCCAGGAACTAAGTTATTCACAAACTGATAATGACTATTTCAAGAAGCACTGTAGCCTTTACCCAGTCATCCCTTAGCTAGTTTCTGTTAACCAATGGTATTTCTATTCGAACAGGCTGAGACTGCCTTTTTATACCTCTTCATTTTGTCCTTAAAAATCTGCTGTAACCACCCCAACTAGGAGCATCTGCCATATTTGGTTTGGAAGTGTGTTTTCAGGGTTACAATCCATAAATTTGGCCCAAGTGTACTCCTTACCTGAAGGGATTTGCCTTAGTTCTTTCTTTCAGGTGGACATTACTAATACGTACTATCTACTAGCTAAAATTGTGAAAGTTAGGGAGAGAGAGACAGACAGACAGAGAGAGAGAGAAAGAGAGAGTAGATAAAAGTAGCTTTTTGTTGGTTTGTTCTTTCTGTGAGGATGTAAATACAATGCGCTCTCTCATGACAGTGTAATGCCCAGACCTGCGATGACCCAAAAGCAACCACCAGAGTCCAGAGACAAAGCCAAGCAGCAGGGATAGCTTTATTTCGAGTTCGAACTCGGTTCCCTCCAGCTAGGTATCAGATCCTAGGGAGAGACCCTGAGCTCAGTGCTCAGCTGTCTTTTATAGTCAGACACAAACAAGTTACAGCAAGTTACAGAGTCACTGGGGATTTTACAGTTGTAGGTTTACAATTGGCTGACATTTAAAGTTAAACATTAGTCAGTTGTTCATTGGTTCCCGCCCTTTGACCAAACCACAAACGGCCGCTTGCCCTGCTAGGGACTTTCCAGATAACCTTGTTGTTTTAGGATTAAGGGGAGTTTCCTGACTTTTCTGATCTCTGATATTCAGTATTTTTCCACTCCTCAACAGCTCTCGCATGTGCACACACACATACACTTTTATATTTCAAATTGATTTTTAGTCACAGTTACAGGGTTTTAGTTAGTTAGTTAGTTTTTACTTTAGTATGATTTGATTCCCTGACATCTTTTCAATAATCTCCCTTCTTAGAAGCTTGGTTTTCATGGCCTTAGTGTTCCCAATGCATTAAACTTTGCAGCTTTTCTCTACTCATTCTGATTTTCACGCTTTCATTTGTAAGTAAATGGAAATGAAGAACCTCCCTGCTGTGCAGGAATGACTTTAGAATGTGACTTACCAATGACTGAGTGGCTGTCCTTTAGGAAATTTTACTCCTCTCACTTACCCCACAATGAATCACCTTTTAGCATTCTTTCATATTTTAGAGATCTCTTTGCCTAGAACTCATTTAAAGCAGTGTAACCAAGTGGAAAGAAGGATGAGCTGAAAGTCAGGGAAATCAGGTTGCCACCTGGCTCTTGTGCTGCATATTCACTTACTCTGTGGTCTGAACTTTTCTGTGAATGTTAGAAAAATAAAATTGTCTTCTCAGCTTTCCACCCTCTCCCTCTTTCCCATTCCCGTCCTCTTTGTCCTTCTTCCTTCTTTTTCATACTTCAAAGAGATTTGAAGGATAAGTTACACACTAAGCCACAAACTTTATATAAATGTCAGAGGCGTTTGAACCAGAGCACCTCCATCTTAAACAGCAGCTTGGTAAAATAAGACTGAGACCTACTGGGCTGCATTCCAATGTTAAGGCGTTCTTAGTTACAGCATGAGACAGGAGGTTGGCACAAGACACAGATCATAAAGACCTTGCTGATAAAACATGCTGCAGTAAAGAAGCTGGCCAAAACCCACCAAAACCAAGATGGCAATGACAGTGACCTCTGGTTGTCCTCACTGCTACACTCCCACCAGCACCAGGATAGTTTACAAATGCCATAGCAATGTCAGGAAGTTACTCTAATGGTCTAAAATGGAGAGGCATAAATAATCCACTTCTTCTTTAGCGTATCAAGAAATAACCATAAAAATAGGCAACTAGCAGCCCTCCTCGGGGCTACTTTGCCTATGGAGTAGCCATTCTTTTATTCCTTTATTTTCTTAATAAACCTGCTTTCACTTTACTCTATGGGCTCGCCCTGAATTCATTCTTATGTAGGATTCAAGAACACCTTCTTGGGTTCTGGATCCAGACCCATTTCTGGTAACATATAACAGTGAGATGTTTTTAAGCAAAAGAGTTACAAATCAGTGTACTGCTGGGAATTGCTTCTTCTGTTCAGTGTACAATAATAAATATATATGAAGGGGTGTGATGAGAGAATAATGCCTTTTACACAGGGTCTACTATGCACTAGTTGTTGTGCTAGGTGCCCTACAAACACTATTTTATTTATTCTTCACTACTGTTCTATGACATGTGTATACAATCTAAATTATATAAATAAAAAAATAGATCTGGAAATTTTAATTTTTTTACTACTTTTGTAAATTTATAAAAAAAAACAGATGAAACACAAGTGTTGGTGTCAATATGGGGAGAGTGAGGGTTGAGGAGTAACTACTTACTGGGTCCAGGATTTGTTTTTCAAGTGATGTGAATGTTTTGGAACTAGACAAATGTGGCGGTGGTGGTGGTAGAGTAGGTAGTTATGAAGTTAGGAACAGGGCAGGACAGGGATGTCAGACGACCATCAGGTGATGGTCAGGCAGTTGTTAAATTGTCTCTCTAATAAGATAATTTGTTGCAGCCAGCACCAGGAAAAGGCAGTCTCCCAATAGATAGAAAACACCTGAAACGGGTGATCGGTAGCTTCCCAATAAGATCTCATGGGTTGGGCAAGTGGGCCCAAACATGCTCACTAAGAGACGGAACGGGCAGAGTTTCCTGGTATATGATCTTCTCCTAGGAACATTCAACTGGTAAGGAAAAAAATACCTCAAATAAGCACGTGCACAACTTCAGCATACACATGGCACATGAGGCCACTCCCCAGTGCTGGCAGGTCAGTGCGCATCTGGAGAGCCCACCTCAGGGGAAGGATCAGAGGAAAGGACGCACAAACAATGGAACAGTGCCAACATCTCAAATCTCAATATGGAACTCCAGTAGCTCAGTAGATAGTGTAGAAGACTCACATTATTCTGCAGGTATATTTTAAATGCTAAAACCAGAGCAAGTGGAAAAGCCTATCAATCTTAAATAATGATATTTCAACAGTATGATTAAGTATAGCGTTTACTCAAGTAGAAATTATGAAGATGGCCACCTGGGAAAATAAGGTCTCCAATCAAATGCGGTCAGCATTTGCAAAGTGGAGAAATTAAGGTTTTACTTATGTAGACATAGATGAAAACTTCCAGCAGGGTTATATGTTTTACACTGGACAGGTCATACGCCACAGCAATTTGGTTGGTTTCAGATTGCCATATTTCAAAGGTTATTACTCTGGGAGGAAGAGTAGTAATTTGAGAAAGTCTTACCTTCGAGAAAACAAAAAATGAAGTTTCAGTCGCATGCCACATGACATGGGATGTATAGCCACATTCCTTCAAGACTCAGGATAATTTAAAGTTTCAACAGCATTAAGTTTAAATTATTTTAAGTTTGAATTATTTAATTTTACATTTCCCACATTTCATCAAGGTCTTTCAAAGAAAGCATTGCAGATTAATTCAAATGGTTTGGCTCCTTTAACATATGGAAGCACAGTCTCATATCCACTCACAGTCTCATATCCACTCACAGTCTCACATCCACTCACAGTCTCATATCCACTCACAGTCTCGTATCCACTTATAGTCTCATATCCACAGGCCACCAGGAAGGCTCATTTCTAGAATGTCATATCCCACAACAGGAAGAATGTGTCAGACTACAAAGCTGATGAGGTAGAGACCAAATTTAAAGCAACATGAGCGGAGTGACTTTGTGATCTGAGTTAAGATACATAACTGGATTTCAGTTAATGCAATTTTTTAAGTGATCATTATTTTCATGTTTTTCAATTCTGTGTTGGCTCCATTGCAAACAAATCCTGCAACATCAGTGAAAACAAAAACAGAACAAAACATAAATGATTATAATTTCTAGAATAAATAACAGCTTTTGCCACCAGGCTCCCCAATATTCAAAATAGTTGCTTAGCCAAGCATTTAGAGAGGGTGTTGGATCTGAAAGGACAGCTTTTTAGGTTTCGTATTAGTCATTAATTGATAATGCTATCCGATTCATTTGGGATATAGACACAACACCCAGTGTTTGAAATAGTGCAGGTTCCTCCTTGGGCTGCAGTGAGTATGTCTAAAGCCCCACAGTTTTGTAATATAACCTTTCTCATAAACATAACTTCATTCTTTTATAACAAGATATTCATGCACTATCATTTACGTTCTTTTTTGTATAAGGGCCTCTACATGCCAAATGACATCCTCAATACCCTATTGTAGCAAAAAGATGGAAAGTAAATGATCCTATCAGTGATACACAGAACCAACCCAATCAGATTGGGAATGAGGAAGATGTGTGAACTTTGAAATTATGTGAACTATTAATTCTTATACCCAGGCATAACCTAAAAACCACCATCTTAACCATGTTGGGGGTAATTGTGGTTATAGATTGATGCCATACCACCAAGATATTTCATTTAGAGCTGACCATTTAATACTAGTTTGCTGTACCCATTCAGTGGCCTGTCAATCAGCACTTTGTATTATAACGGTGTGGATAAACCGTTCTTTGAATATCTATCTCATTGGTGCTATTGGGCTCTGTATCTTTGGTGCAATAGTTTTTTTCCCAACATAAAGGGACGAGATGACAAAACTAACCAAAAGGTGGGGTATGCCAGATAAAATCATCCCGGATTTGTGTTAATACTATCCCAAAATTGAGTTGTCATTTCAATTGGTGTAAAACCTGTGTGAAAGCTAACAAACCGGTTTATTTCACCAAAAAGCTCTTCCCATGCCCTTTGACTTAGTAAAGTCTTATTAATAGGCCAGTGATGCTGTAACATATGTGGATGTGCTTTGGTCAAGGAATAGGCTGAGGCAGATATCCAGGCCTGTGTGACTCAGTGAGTTTGGTGTGCAGGTGCACACTTCCACTTGTTACATAACCTGTTTGCGTAAGTTCATACTTGGCTCTGAGCCACTATTTTCTGTAAAATGTATAATTACCCTGCTAACACTATACTGGGTGGGGCGTGGTGGGGGGCGTCTCTTGGGACTCGGCTTGGCTCAACATGGCTTGACATGGTCATTGTGCTGTTGCGCAGAGAAAGAGAGCTAGAGAGCCAAAGGTGTCTCTCTTGCAGACGAACAGGAGGGATCCTGGACACAGCTAGGTTTGCTCATACACAGAGAGAGAAAGAGTTAAGCTGCTAACCCTGAAGGCAGGGGAGAGTCGGCCATGCAGCTGCAGGTGTGAGAGTGGAAGGAGCGGCAGAGTCTGAGCAGACAGCCGAGATAAAGGTGAACAGTGTGAGAAAGCTGTTGATGAGAGCTCCTGCTGAATAAAATCGTGTTTCACCTGCCTACAGACCCCCGAGTGTTCTTTCTGCTCACCCATCCACTCTCCTCAGACTACAGCACGAGCTGGACCTGGTCCTCAGGACCTGGCAGATGCACATTATCCTTAGTCATGCTAGTGTCAAGCACCAATGACTGTTTGTGAGAAGCTTAGAGATATTTCTGATATTCTATCCAATCATGTCCTTGGAGTGGAGATACCCACCATGGTATGCCAGAACCTTAGGGAAGGGGCATGAAGCTGAATATCTCACAGTTATTTTTCTGTCATCCATTGGCATAGTCCTGAGCCTATTGTAAGAAAAGGTCTGCTTTATGGACAACAGCTAGTGATAGCAGAAACAAAATACAAGAACTAGGGACCAAGAAAAGAAAAAAGAAATAAGATTTTGTGCAAACTTATAAAAGACCTTCCCCCTATATTAATGATTGTCAATATTACATTTCTTATGAGATAGGCCTGGTCCACTTTCTTAGGAAAGCTAACAACCTCAGATGGCATATTGTTCTTGTTCTTGCTGGCTGTGAAGAATTTTAATTATAGATCACTAGTTGGAGATGAAGTTCAAATTGACAAAGCAGCTTTCTTAAATAGGTGATGTGTATTCAGGAATCAATTCTTTTCTTTTCTTTTTTTTTTTTTTTCAGCTGGAGTTTCCCTCTTGTTGGCCAGGCTGGAGTACAATGGTGTGATCTCAGCTCACCTCAACCTCTGTCTCCCGGGTTCAAGTAATTCTCCTACCTCAGCTTCCCGAGTAGCTGGGATCACAGAGGTGTGCTACCATGCCCAGCCAATTTTGCATTTTTAGTAGAGATGGGGTTTCTCCATGTTGGTTAGGCTGGTCTTGAACTCCCAACCTCAGTTGATCCAACCACCTCGGCCTCCCAGAGTGGTAGGATTACAGGGGTAAGCCACCGCGCCCAGTCAGGAATCCATTCTTTTACACTTAGTAGCAAAAGATTTGGCTAAAAGCACCTGATAATATTCCTTCCACCTTGATTGGAGAGTTTTTTGTTTGGTTGGTTGGGTTTTTTTTTGTTTTGTTTTTTGTTTTTTGTTTTTTGTTTTTTTTTTCAGTTCTATTTCTAATTGACAAAAATCTCCCAATTGAAGTCCATGGTCCTTGAGTATTCCATCTCTTGGGAGTCCATGTGGAAGAGTCTTTTACTAAATTATAGTTTTTAGTTAGCTATCTCATAAGGAAACTGCAATAATACAACATATTTCTTTTTTATATCATAGATTCACAATTTTTGGGAGCAATTTCACAGGTCTGTCTGTTATAATTTCAAATGGGTACAGTTAGTATTTATCAAAAGGAAGTGATTTTAAAATAACCAAAACCAGTGGGAGAGCTATTGGCCAAAGAATTTTTAAAACCTCAGTTAATTTTGAGTTTTGATTGCTTTCTGTGTTTTACTAATGCGGATATCTAGGGGGAATAAACCCAGTGAAAATTTTGGAGAATTAGCCAGATTTTGGATACTGACTAGATTATTTGTCCAGTAAAATACGTACCTTTCTCACTCTTCAGTAATAGAGAAACACCACAGGTTGGAATAATTTTATATAAAAGAATGCCACTTACTGCTAAGGTTATTACTCTTCTGCATGGAAATGCTTCTGCCCAGTGACAAGACATACAAACCAATACTAGAGCATATGGGTATCCTTGTGATGGCAGTAGCTGGATAAAATGTAATTGCCATACCTTGAAAGTATATCTGGTGAAAGAAAACAACCTTAAGAATTATGTAAAGTTTCCAGGGGTTATGTTTAAGGCAGATATGGTAGCAATCATTTACCTTATTAGCAAGGACAGGAGAAGGTTTCTAATAACACTACTTTTCCCAAGCAATCATCTTATCAGGGCTTCACTGAGTTAAAACACACACCGAGAAAGATGACTGTGATTTGATTGGACGTATGAGTAGAGCATTTGTTCCGTATCATAGCCCAGTCTCAGAAGATTAAGTACTTGGTTTTGTTTCTCAGTTTTCTTATTGTTTCTGGGACTGTAGATTGTGCTAATTTTATATCAAAATTGAGTGCTTCCTTAAAAGCTAAGATGGGTTGATTTTCTTCTTCAAATACATTTACAGCAGCCCTTTTGATATACTCTCTTTGAATTTATTTCTCTTGCTTTCTGGAGTGTCTGGCTTTGGCTTGGATACTTGATAATAGCTAATGATTGTGGCCATAGTATGACTTCCAATAATTCTAAAACAAAATGTCCAATTTTTGTGGACTGACTAGAAGAAGTTAAAAATTATCTTTGTTTCCACAGCATTCCAAAGTCATAAGCTACTGTGAAAGCATACCTGGTCTCTGTATAAATATTAACAGTTACTCCTTTTGCCGATTGATAGGCCCTAATTCATGCTATTAACTCGGCTCATTGGAGGCAAGGTCACTCTTGGAAGACAGGCAGTTTTTATTTCTTCAGTCAGAGATGTTATAGCATAACTTGCACAATAAATTCCAGATTCGTCCTTTAAGTGAGATCCATTTGTAAACTAAATAACATCAGCATTAGTAACAGGAATTTCTTTCAGGTCTATTCTAGGAGAAAGAAGCTGGTTGGTTAAGATCATACAATCATGTGGTGTTTCATCTGAAGTCAGAGCCAGAAGAGTGGCAGCATTTAGATGATTACCTCTGGAGATTATAACATGGGGACCAGAGAGAAGAAAAAATTCATGAGAAGCTATTACACTAACCGAATAATTTTGAATGTGGTGAGAGTTTAGAAGTACTTCCACAGAATGTGCCATGAAGAGAGTGAGGGGAGATCAACACCACCACTTCTTCAGTTGCTCCTACTTACCGGGCAGTAGCTTTTGTTCCTCTCATGCTAGGTGTCAATCCTTTATTCACAGGGCCCAGTTGTTGACTATAGTATCTACAAGTCTATTTTAATCTCCATGTTTTTGAGTCAGAACATCAAAGGCATCTCCCTGATTTTTACAAGCAAAAAATGAAAGTACAATTTTGTAATTTGGATGTATTAACACTGGGTCACGTATAGGTCTGTTTAATTTCTTCCTGTCTTAACTGATTTTCCTCTGCTCATTCCGGAGGGTTTGCATAATCTTGTTTGAAAAGAGTATAGTAAGTCTCAAGTTTTAAGGATAAATTTGGAATCATATTTCTGTACTATCCTGCTAACTCTAAAAATTCTCAGTTATTTCTTAGTTTTGGGGGTAGAGAAGGCCAATACTCATTTTAATCCATCTGGATTGATTAAAAGGCCTTTCTTTGATATTAGATGACTTAAATATCTTGTTTGTTTTTGACATAATTAAACTTTGTCTTTTGAGGCTTTGTGTTCATTTGAAGCTAATTGTTGTAACAAATAAATTCTATCCTCTCCAGAGGCTTGCTTATTCTCTCACAGGAGAAGTAAATCATCTACATAGTGCATCAAGGTGGATTCTTAGGAAATCAACATCCAAAAGGTCTGCTTTTTAATATTTGTAAAAAATAATTTGGGCCCTCAATATCCTGGAGGCATCAGTGTCCCTGTGTATTGTCTGTCTTTCCAGGTGAAGATGAAAACACATTGATTATCTGTATCCACAAGAATGGTAAAGAATGCAATACATAGGTCTATTCCAGTAAAGAACTTACCTCCTGTTGGAATAGCAATAAACAACATATATTTGGTACTACTGGATGTTAAGGAATGGTTATCTTATTAATTTCACTCAGATCCTGTATAAATCACCATCTACTATTGGGTTTTCTCATGGGGAAGATTGGAGTAATACTTGGGCTTGTACCAGTAATAATCAACCCTCTTTTTTAATAATTCAAAATTATACATCTTATCTTTCTAATGCCTCTGATCTTAAAAGGTATTGTTTAAGGTTCAGAAGTTTTGATATTTATTTGAATTGTAATATGTGTTAGGTCTATGATAAAAATTTACTATTTTTTTTTCTATGTGGCCTTGTTTACTAGACTTTAAACTTCTAGAAGGAAAGAAAGCTTCTTGTTCATCTTTTGATTCCCCACAGCACCTAGCACAATGGCTTCCTAAACTAGAAACTTAAAAATTACCTTTTAGAATAGATGATTGAAAAAGATGTACATTGAATATTTAATATCAGAGAGCTTGATTACATTGATTGCTTGATTATGTCTTAGTTTATAAATTGCTCATTTCTAAGACTAATAATCTTCCATACTATAAAAAATCCTATATAGTCATTAATAATATATATTTTTTAAATTTTAGAAGCAGTCTATTTAGAAAAATACTGCTTAATGGTATATAAACAATTTGAATTTGATAAAGTTTATTTTCTAAGACTTTTTTTTACACTTTGTAACTAATATAATGAGAAACTAAAAGTATTCTCCATAAATATAAGTCATGGGACTGTTGTCCTCATTAAAGAAAAAGGGGGGGGGGTATGCAATTGTGTGGAAAAGTACTGATAAAATCCCATTCCAATTAAGATGATACAGATTTTACACTTTCAACAATATTCACAACAGGGACACTCAAGCTTCTTTAAGTACTAATTACTTCATAGAAAGATGGAATTTTAAAAACAAAAAAGCGTAGATTTTTTTAGTCTTAATTACAGGCTTCAAGACTCAAAAGTATATATCTGGAATTAAGGTAGATTCTTTATGATAATAAATATTCTTGTACTATCACTCTGTGAAGTCTAGGAAAGTGCTCAGCTTGATTGAAGGCAAAGATGAGTCAAGCAATTAGGCAAGTTATCTAAAAGTAGAAGGGACTTGGATTTGATATTCACAAATGTACTCAAAAAAGAGATTTAACCCAAAACAACAGCAATAAAAAAATAGGAAGTAGATACATACCCTTGTCCAGAATTCAAATGAAGTCAAAATTCAAATGAAGACCAAAGAGAGTAATCTGCGGGACATAGACTAATTTCTAAATGTGAAAAGCAATCAGGGAAATGCCATGACGAAAACATCAGAGATTCAGCTGTGTGATCACCCAGGGGAACTTGCAGAATATAGTCTCTGAGAAATACATTTCTAAGTTAAAATGATGAAAAGTAAAAAGAAAATATTGATGGTAAATTGGTATTTCTCAGAATAGAACTGTCTTAATCACAATGAATAAGGGTCAGAACTGATTCAAAATTATGTGCCATAGCTGACTCATTAGGTGGTAATTAAGTTTACAACATCCATGTTAGAGAGACATGAGGAAGGATAGGCTCCTCTCTCACAAAAATCCAAAAGATATTAACTAGTGTGCCATATGCCGATTAATTTATTTATCTAATTACCTAATTTTGATACCTTTATATTAAAACTAAAGCTTCATGCTGACTATGGTAGTCTAGATTCTTCTGAAGCAAACAGTCCCCCTTATTAAGAACTAGGATTTTGGACAATGTATCTCTCTCTTTAATACACGCACACACGCACACACACACACATGCACACACACACACATGCACACACACATTCCTGTTTGGAAGTTTAAGAAAGTTAAAATGGCAGGTGTTATGCCCAGACCGTTTGTTCCCCGAAGAAGACCACCAGAGTCCAGAGTCAAAGCCAAGCGGCAAGGATCTTTAATGCAAGTTCGAACTTGGTCCCTCCGTTCTACAACATACAAGAGGGCCCCGAATGATGCATATGCCCGCTTTTTATAGCCCGATGCATACAGGATATGTAAGGTTACAGAGGTACAAAGGAATTCTTTTGGTCACAGTATCACAATTGGTAATTGGTTAATATTCTAAGTTATACAATTAACAGTTTCTATTTGTTCCCGCGCATTTAATAAAACTACAAACGGTTGTGACCTTATCAGGGGCTCTCTAGGTGGTGTTTCTAGGATGTTTGGGGGGATGTGTTTGTGTTGGGCTCAGGAAGTTTGGAACAAATAGAGGAATGTGTTTGTACTGGGCCCAGGACTAAGATATATGGCAGACACCGGTAATTAGAACAGAACAGAGCAGGACAGAGACTTTCACAACGTTTGTCCTTTCAGCGTCTGGAGTCTATAGATAACCTAATCGGTTAGGTCTGGGGTCGATCTTTAACTAGGCTCAGGGCGCCACCCGGGCTGTCAGGCCGCCGCCCAGACTGTTTGCCTGTGGACTTCATTTCTGCCTTTTAGTTTTTTTTCATTTGATCTCTTTCATTCCTCCCTTTCTCAGGTACATCTGGAGCCAATCTTGGGTCTTATAAGTCTGATTCTGTTTCAGCGTTTACAGGTTGGTATTGGGCTCTGAGGACCATGAGCTGTATGGTGTCAAACCTTTCCCTGACAAACCGCAAAAAAAAAAGAATGGAAGGATCAAGGTATAAGAGAGAAGAAAACTTCACAGACGTGAGCTTGAAATTTGGTGATACATTTCCTATAAAGCAGTGGTCTTCAAAGTAGTGACCCCAAATAAGTAACATCAGCATTGTGTGCAGACTTAGTAATATAAACTATTGGGCTGTACTGGGGATCTAACAAATCAGAAGCTCTAGGGTGGAGACCAGCAATCTATTCTTTAACGAACACTCCAGGTGACTCTGATCTACAGCAAAGTTGGAGAATCACTATCCAGGAAGAATTTAATGATTACAAAGTTGGCATCATAAAATGCTTTTGGTAGGATCATCATGATGGGGGGATAAATTTAGGTTTTTCTCTAACAACAATAAAAGTGATATATCCAGAGGCACATGCAGAAATTTCTTCATGATGTTAAGACAGAGACATATATCTTAAACTGGAAACAAGGTGAACTAACAATGGAAAATGATAAATTGGACTACATTAAAATGTGCATCTTATGTTCATCAAAAAGTACTACTAAGGGGAACAAAAATGAATCACAGAGTGGGGGGAAATATTTTGTATCACACATAATTAATAAACAGCTCACATTTGGAATATATTTTGAAACACTCCTATACATCCATGTAAAATAGACAATGTGAAATAAAACAACGAACAAAAGATTTGAACAGGCACTTCCAAAAGAAAATTACAATATGGCCATACTAGAGAAGGGAAAAGTAATAGGTGAGCATTTGAGAGCCTCCTGTGGAACCATGAACACTAACTAGAAGTGACATCTAGCCTAAAAGTTGACATCTAGGCAGCAGTGAAGTAAAATAGGGGAATGAGGGAGGTCTGAGAAATATTTGCATAGGAGAGAATTGCTATCACAAGTCCTCAGGGCAAAATAGAGTCCATTGTATTGAGAAACTGAGACAAATTCAGCATTTCTGGGGTTTAATGTACACAATGGATAGTGTAGCCAAGAGATGATAATGGAGAGGAAAATAGTGGTACTGCTGCTTGTAGACATAGGATAGTAGACGGTAAATAGAAGAGAGTAAGACAGTAGATAGGCAGACAAATTAAAGGGCTCTGGTCTTGATTCATGATAGAAGAACTGCCTTCTATGGAAGTGGCAAGTGGGAAGGAAAGATATAGTATAAATCTGAAAAATGTGTGTGTGTGTGTGTGTACATATATACATATGTAGGGGGCTTGATGAATGTTTGAAAGTAAGGGGTGATGAAGAAGGAGGAGACAAATTTAAACCCACGTTTCTGACTTGCACATTACAAAGATAATGAGTCATTCACCAAGATAGTAAATCAAGAGGGAAAAAAAAAAGTAGTTTTATTGTTTACCTCTCTATTTTTTAAGTACTAAATCAAATACGTATCAACAGGTACAATATTAAAATTTTTGATATTTCAGGCAGTGATTAATATAGGTATCTTTCTTTTTTATTTTTCATAGGTTATTGGGGTACAGGTGTTGTTTGGTTACATACCTAAGTTATTTAGTGGTAATTTGTAAGATTTCGGTGCACCCATCATCCGAGAAGTATACACTGAACTCCACGCTCTTTGTGGTCTTTTATCCCTTGCCCCACTCCCATCCCTCCCCGCAAGTCCCCAAAGCCCATTATATCATTCTTAATGCCTTTGCGTCCTCAGCACTTAGCTCCCACATGTCAGTGAGAACATATAAAAAGGAATGAATTAACAGCATTCACAGTGACTTGGATGAGATTGGAGATTATTATTCTAAATGAAGTAACTATTTTAATAGTTATTTATTTCATAGAGGATGAAATTGGTGAATTTTCTTTTGAATATATTATCTACATTAGTTTTCTATTGTTGCTGTAATAAATTATAAGATACTTAGTGGTTTATAAAAACAACAAATGTGTTACCTTACACTTCTCTAGGTCAAAAGTCCAACACAGGTTTCACGGGACTAAAATTAAGGTGTCAGCAGGACTGAATTTGTTCTAAAGGCTATAGAGGAGTTATTGTTTCCTCTCCTTTTCAGCTGCTAGAGGCTACCTACATCCTATGGCCTGTGACCACCTTCCTGCATGTCAAAGCCAGCAATGTAACCTTTAGCAATTCTAATTTCACCATCCTGTTTCTGACCACAGCTGGGAAATGTTCTTTGTTGTGAAAGACTCATTTGATTAGATTGGGCCCACATGGATAATCTAGGCTATCATCCCTATCTCAAAGTGATAACCTTAATCATCTGCAAAATACCTTTTGCATGGCTAGGTAACATATTTATAGGTTCTGGGGATCGGAGCTTGCACATTTTAGGGGGCTATTCTGCCTGCCACAGCGTTTTTGATGTGCTGCTAGAAAATAAAGATAATTTATTTACATGGAACTCATGTACAGGATTATGATTCAAGCTGGAAATATTTATCACAAAATCAACTATATAGATTCTAATTCCATAAGTGAGAGTGAATGCTGTTAATGAGAAAGAGGGTATAAAATTAAAAGAAAACTGATAAATATGTGAGGTAATGCATATTTAAATAGCTTGATTTAGTCATTCCACAATACAGAAATGTATTGAAACATCATATTGCATGCCATGGATATATACAATTTCCCCTTGTCTATTAAGTAAATAAGTAAAAACCAGGACAAAACCCTGAGGAGCTACAATGCTCACATGAAAATTTATGGAGCTCAACGTCAGAGGCAAATAGGAGGAGTGCAGTAAACCAGAAGCAACATAGTAGTGGAAGATCCCAAGTTCTACAAAGTCAAGATAAGAAAAGAGAAATATCCATGGGGACATTTGCTTCCCTTGGTAAATAGACATTTTATAATGTAAAAAGTACAAATTCAGTTTGTCACAAACTAAAGAGAGAGGATTTGAGGGACGAACTTGTCAAGTTGTCTGAAGCTTTTTCGCCAAAAATGGGTGGAGAGAGTGAGATTGAAATCTGAGAAAATTAAGATTGAGGAGGGCTTGTATTTGTTGAATTCTAATAATAAATATAATGAACCCCTAATTAGGGAGACATCCAAAGTATTAGAGAGAGGAGGGATTAGTGAGGAGATTGTTTGATCCATAATTAAATGGCATAAGTTCAAAAAAAAAAAAAAAAAAAAAAA
>NW_016810178.1:2018923-2024230 GCF_001698545.2 Rhinopithecus bieti
AAAAAAAAAAAAAAAAAAAAAAAAAAAAGGATAAGGCTCTGTGGATCAGGCCACTAGCAGTCATAACTTGTAGTGATTGCATATCTCCTTCCTTGCCTCTAATCATTTGTTTGAGCAAGTAGCACTGAAGTCTCACTATATTCTAGGGTTTGTCTAACTTTAGAATAAAGGATATTGCAACAGAGCAAGTGATGCTAAAAAAATAATAAGTATGCAGGGTTGGTAAACACCTGATTCTGAACAGATAGAGCCCATCTCAGAATCTACTTCTAGAAAATTCACATCAGTATGTACTATTCACCAGTGAGCTTGGTGATTTTCTGAGCAGTGACTTTGGTGGTTTAGGCTCACCAGATAACTTCAACAGTCTTTTATCATATATTTCATGATTATAGATTTTTTTATGATAAGAGTGGAATTTTTATTACCAAGACTTGTTATCTGTAACAATCAGTTAATTTTCAGGTTAAGACAGATGACTATTAATATGAATAACAAGGTGAACTCCAGGAAGATTTATCGAAAATATTGAAAATCCAAGAACAGAACATTGAAAATATTGAGGTCCAACAATATTCTCCAAAGGCCAGTGTCATAATCAAGAAATATTTCATCTTGCTTAGAAGTTCTTAGCCATTTTGGATCTTTCTAAGATATAAAATAACATAATTCTTTCATCAGTTATTAAATCTATATTAGTGTTCTATAGGTGTCAGTGTCTGAAATGATACCTGGATATTTTGAGGCAGTGAAAGATAATTTATACGAAGGGAACTAAACATATGAATATTTGATATTACCTTGTAACAAACTACCCCAAAAGTTAATGACTTAAAATAATATTCATTTATTACTATTCACTTATCTACAAGACAGTTATAGAAGATTGATCTAGGTAACATTTGGCTTTGCTTCATCCTCTTGGGAGCAGCAGGTTATCCCAAGTATATTATTCTAAGCTGGACATGGTGGCCCACACTTATAACCTCAGCAACTTTGGAGGCTAACAGAGAGTAAGGGACAGTATCACTTCAGTCCAGGAGTCCAGGAGTTCAAGACTAGTCTGGACAACATAAGGAGACCCTGTTTCTAAGAAAAAAAAAACAAAAAAAATTGTTTCATTGTGCAGGAAGGAACATTTCAAAAGTAAAATTAAAAAAAGAATTAAACATAACCAGGGAGGCTGAGGCAGATCACTTGAGCTCAGGAGCACTAGGCTGCAGTGAGCCATGATCCCACTACTGCAGCCTAGCCTGGGCAACAGAGTGAGACCTCAGCTCAAAAAAAAAAAAAAAAACAACAAGTTTATTATTCTAATAGCAAAAGTGCCAAATGACAAGGGGAATCACTGGAAAAATGCTTCCTAAGTTCACAGCTTAGAAGAACTCTCATTTGATCAAAGCAATTCATGTGTCTCAGATCATGGTTGAGACAAAGGGACGTACATTCTGTCCAACATGAATCTATGGCATGCATGTAGATGAAGGAAGAGGTAAAGAATTAGAGTCAATGGTTCAATATATCATAGTTAGAAACTTGCAAAATCTAAGAAAAACATAAATCAGGCACTAGGAAGAAGAGGAACAGGGAGGATCTCAATCAGGAACTCACAGAGAGAGTCTCGTTGAGACATCATGCTGCCTACAAACTGGCTTGCCTCCTACTGGCTTCTGTGAATGTGTTATTCTAACAAGACAGAAACACACATCTCTAGTTTCAAGAGTGGGGGGTGGAGGTGTTATTAGCCTGACAGTTAATAATTGTACCTGGACCGTAGTGTGAGGAGAGTTAGTTCCCCAAAGGAAAAGAGATCCTACTTTGCCAAACGTATTTGAAAGGTATGCTTGACTGATAAGAATAACTGATGTCCACCACAATTGCTTTGGATGTTTCAACATCCAGCTATATATTATTCTCATCAAAACGATCACATTTAGGTGTGATGTCAAGATCATCACTGATGATGAGAGAAACAGACATAGTATAAACAGATGGCAGATGAACTAACGAATTTATTCCCGAAGGGCCAAGGGAAAAGACAAACATGAAGACTGAAGGATTATTTTCCAAGATAAGATTTTAGATATTGGAATAAATACAGGACACTGAGAATTTTTAAATGTCATTGAGTCTTTGTTGCTTTTGGACTTTAGAAGCAATCGTGTCAACCTCTTTTCTGCCTACAGATGGAGTTACCAGGTCATTTTGGGAATATTCTCTTTACTAGCGGAAAAAAAAAAATTAAATAAAAATTCCTTAGTTATGTAAATGTAGAAATAGAAGCAAGTCCTGCCCTGAGGAATTGGTATAAAATGATCTTTTTACATTTCTTAAGGTTTAACAGTTTGTTTTCCTTTCCTTTAGTCTGCAGAATTCTGAAGACAGAGGTGTTGAGCCTGTCTGGTTTAAGAATAGTAACCTATCCATATTGTGGCTATGTGATAATTTTGTATAAAAGTAACTTATGAAAAGTAAATTAAGGATTAGTGAGGCAGGCTTAGGAAACATTTAGGGAGTATCAGTGCTTATTTAAACAAATTATATCTTTCTAAAATTTTAAGACCAATATTATCAACTCCAAACAGAGACTAAAATCTAGATTTCATGTCTCTTCATGATCTGTGTGCCAATGTCTATTGAAGGATAGAAGATAGAGGATAAACGCAGGCATAAGCAGATAATTCCTTTCTCTCCTAAGGTTGTACCTAAAAGATCTGCCCTTCCCACCCCCTTAATTGTTGTATTTAACAAGTAATCACGAGTACTTACCTGGTGTTAAAACTTTATTAGATACTAAGAATACGTCTATCAGGTGGATATTGTAAGGCTGACATACTTATGAAACATCCAAATCAAAACATCAGTGTACAGTGGTGTTTGAAACGCATGAAGCTTTTGTAGGAGGACTGCACAAATCCCATGCAATGGAAGGAAAGGGACCAAGACTGCAGAGGCACTTCCCTCAGCATGACTAAACTTTAGACAAAGCTTTTCTCTGCCTCTGAAGAAGACCTTCAATCATTTACATTAAAATACCTGTAAGTGTGAATTGTTTCTCTGTCATTTTGAGATATAAAACTTTTCAAAAACTACTGGCCAGTTTTACAAGCCAGAATTGTCTTTCTCAAAGACCTGGGAGCCATCCATTTGAGATGTTGTTATCAAGGAAGGTAGCCCAGTTTCTGTAGGCAAATAGGAGCCTAACTTAGGTGGGTGCCTTTCTCCAAGCTGTAAAACTACTTGTCATGAAGACAGGAGAAAATTTACTTTTCCCTTGGGTAAAGTCAATTAGCAAACACAGGTGACCCCAAGACCCCCATCTCCCACTTCAGCTCTTAAAACTTCAATCCTTTGTTTCACACGAGTTAATTTCAGACTGAGTTCTTGCCTCTTGCCTACTACAATGGTCTTGAACGAAGGTTTTTGTCTTTTTTTTCTTTTCCTGATTAAATTTCTCTGGAGCAATTTTTGCTTTTAAAAGAGATTTTATCTCTCTATAAACGAGATGGTTTGTTCAGATAGATAAATGAGATCACAGTGAAAGATCACTAATGTTTTCTGAAGCAATTAAAGAAGTAAGCACTGACCTGATCAAGGACTTGAATAAGCATATGAATGCTAATGAGCTGCTAATTAACAACATAATCTCCAGATTTCATGATACAGTCCTCCCTTGGCATTTATGGGAATCGGTTTCAGAACCTCAGGAAATCAAAATCCTGTGATGCTCAAGTCCCTGATATAAAATGGCATAGTATTTGCATATAACCTATACACATTCTCCCATATACTTATAATACCTAATGCAATGCCTACACATCCTTCTTTTCACATAGACTCAGTACTTGGTGTGCAACAAATTCAAGTTTCACTTTTTGGAACTTGGTACATTTTTTTTTTCCTAAATATTTTCAATCCATAGTTGGCTGAATCCATAGATGCAGAATCCACAGATAGGGAGAGCTGACTGTACTTTGTAGTAACCATGTAAGGAGTTTAATATTAATCAGAGAAAATACATATATCCTTTAATATCAAGTCCAGAAAGAATCATTAACATGAATCAGCACACAAAAGTTCGTGTTCAAAGTCTTTCAATTGACTATTAGAGAACCAGTAATTTTGAGAAAAGGAACTCGAAGAATATATATTTTATATCATGTCTCACTGATGCAAAAAAAAAAAAATGATCTTAATATGTCCTTAGGGCTCTATCAGTTAGAAAGATACATCAAAATATGTGCATACATGTGTGTGTGTATTCAGCATCAAAATTAAAGAGGCATTTGCCATATTTGCTTTAGACCACGCTCTTTTTTTTTGTATTTATCATAATGCGAGACAACAAAACATTCGTGTTTTCTTTCCTTTAATTTTAAGTTAGATTAATGTAAGTATATCAAATGCTTGTTTTAATTTACATTTTATAATTATTACTAAAGTTGAGCAACACTTTGTGAGCTATTGGCCATTTGATATTTTGTCTGTGAATTACATTTCCTATCTTTTGTCTATTTCTAGTGGATTGTTTTTCTGTTTGTTTTCTTGGTTTAGAAGAGTTGTTTGATTAAGCTGGGTTAAAATATTCCCCTCTTCCTATATTTCTACCTTGTTTATTGTGGTTTTCAATTTTAATGTGAAAAAAATTCATTTCTTCTTTTATGCTTTTAAAATGTTATGGTTTATATTATTTATATCTTTTGAATAAGCATTCTTTACTCTGAAGATACTTTTTTTGTTCTTATAAAACATCATGGTCTTTTAAAGTTGTTATTTTGCTCAATGAAAATTTTTGTGTGTGTATGTGTATGTGTATAAAGCAAAAAGTAGGAATATATAACATTTTACATATGAATACCAATATTTTTATTGCCATTTAAAATGATTTATTTCTACACAAATTCATATTACCACTTTTGTCATATAAAACTGTTCATATTACCTCGCTCATATATTTGTTCATTCTGACACAATGTTATTTTTATTAAATACAACTTTTTCATAAGTGCTGAAATTCATGAGTGATTTCTTGCTCTTGTTTCTTCCATCTTATACTTCATAATTCCTTCTCCACTTCCTTTTTTTTAAATACCTTTTTCTTTAACTCTTTAAACGCAAGCCATATTTCCTTGAAAACTTCTCTTTCCATATACGTTCAAGACAAGCCTGGCCAACATGGTGAAACCTGTGTCTACTAAAAATACAAAAATTAACCGGGCGTGGTGACAGACACCTGTAATCCCAGCTACTCGGGAGGCTGAGGTGGGAGAATCGGTTGAACCTGGGAGGTGGAGGTTGCAGTGAGTC
>NW_016810178.1:2024672-2048932 GCF_001698545.2 Rhinopithecus bieti
GTTTTTTGTATTTTTTTAGTAGAGACGGGGTTTCACCGTGTTAGCCAGGATGGTCTCGGTCTCCTGACCTCGTGATCCGCCCGTCTAGGCCTCCCAAAGTGCTGGGATTACAGGCTTGAGCCACCGCGCCCGGCCGTAAATACACTTTTAATATTCTCCCTAAATATTTTGCCCTTCTTTGGTGAAACTAATTTCTTTTCCTTTGTGGATGTTGTAATAAACTCTGCCTTTACAACAACTTTCAAAAATCTCTTTACTGCACTGACTATAAACTCCAGAATGATGTTGAATAGAACTGCTGATTTTAATGTTCTTAAATGTAACATGTTTTTTACTCTAAGTGATCACCATGAATTATGTGCTACAGATTTTTGTAAATGTTCTATTTCCAGGAAAAAAAAAGTACTTTTATTTTCTCTTTTGTTTTCCAATTGGCAGAAGAATCAAGTTCATGTAAGATTGGTCCCCTATGCCTCTATTTGAATATCTTGACCACTCAGGCAGCTTATCTAGAAGACAAACCACTGATCTTTCTGTGTATAGACTTTCTGTTTTTGGAACATAAAAGCCAGAAAATGTTGTGATTAATTAGTACATGTATTAAGTGAAAATTCTTCCCACCTAGGATTGTGCAGGTGGGTGGGCAAATACACCAACTAAATTTATGCCAATATCCTGTGTATGGCTGTCTAATTACTTTGTTTCAGGAAGGGAATTTCAAGAGCCTTCAGCTATAGTGAAGTATTTCAGCAAGCTGAAGTACAGAAATTGAGAAAGGAGAAGTGGCTCGTTATCAGCATGCTAAGCTTGTTGGAGACGCTTTCCCTGAGCAGATAAAACAATGGACTCAGCAGTTGCTATTCCTCAAACAGGATTTTGCTACTGGCCGTTAACCTCATTTCTTTTACACAAGAAAGATCTGAGATAACTGTCCATTTCTGTTTTGCAGTGTACAACAAGGGTGAAATATTGAAGAGCCTTGCTCAGTATGCAATTAATCTTAGCTCAATTTACAGAAATCTTGGGGTAACACAGAACAGAATGGTCACTCTGTTGGAGTGAAGTACCAAGAATTGCAAAATGAGGAACAATTTTTACCAAATAATTGAAGATTATAGTACACACTTTATTCTCTAGCTTACCAAGGGAGGTGCAGGTGTCTACTGGGGTATCAAGGTTGGAAAACAATGGAGCAGGGCAGGAAGGTACTTCCCAGAAATAAATTACCATCCTTAGAAGATCATAGGTTAAATACTAATGTCATCAACTGTAATCAATTCAGACTGACCCAGACAGAAAATAATGTAGAAGTAGATTGAATAAAGGGCAGTATATTTAGCCATTTAGGCATTGAAAGCACCTGTTTTTAACTCATTAGGGAGTAAGAAAGAAATAGAATAATCAGCAGTGAGTCACAGCTGGCAAGTGAGGAAGGTGATAGCCACCCATGGCTTGGGTCGAAATACTTTTCTAAATCTTGAGACAGAAATTATCTAGAATTAAATTAAAAACACGATTGGTGATGTTCCCAAGCAATAGGAAAGAGGACCACTGTCATAGGCAAGGAGAAACACATTCTCAGCACCCCACACAAGGATGGCAAGGTTTGGAAAAATGTCTAGCCTTACTCATCTAGTTAAAACTAGAGAAAACATCAACTATGAAAATCCTGGGTCGATTTCTATGTGCAATTTCTACTCTGGGGAAAGAAATCCTGAACCAAGACATACTTCTAGCCTTCTTGGGGATGGAAGATTATGCTTTTGAGAGAAAATATTACTGGGAACAAGAGTGTTGAGGGATGATAACTTGGTTGACCTTTATTATCTTTTTAGTAATTTCTCAGCCACAATTGATTTATACTCATTGTAATCCTTTCCATTAAGTCACAATATTGAATTATGTCAGGGTTAGACTTTTATAATACAGGTATAAACTTGAACCGCCCCCACAGAATAGTGACTAATCAGCTTTATTCAAATAAATGACTAATCATTTATTTAAAATGTCAGTTTGAAATTACATTATAATAATAATAAAATTAAAAGTTCACTCTGTCGTCCAGGCTGGAGTGCAGTGGCGCGATCTCTACTCACTGCAACCTCTGCCTCCCAAGTTCAAGTGATTCTCCTGCCTTAACTTCCCGAATAGTTAGAATTACAGGCATGTGACACCATGTCCAGCTAGTTTTTGTACTTTTTGTAGAGACGGGGTTCCTCATGTTAGTCAAGCTGTTCTTGAACTCCTGACCTCATGTGATCCACCCGTCTCAGCTTCCTAAAGTGCTGGGGTTACAGGCAAGAGCCACTGTGCCCAGCCTTATTATTATTATTATTATTTAAATTTATATAAGTTGAGTTATTTTGGTTTCAAAGATAAAGGAGTTGAAGGAATCAATACGTAAAGCTGAAGGAATCAAATACAATTTTATTAATTCATTCAGTCATTTATCCATGTATGTACTAACAGATTATTTCATGAGAATCTCTTCTGTGCTAGGCTTTGGAATAAACACTGAGGATATAGCAATGAATACAATTAAATTTTTAAAAAAGCTCCCTCTTGGAGCTGACATTCTAGTTATAGTGAAAAGGGGTAGCTTATCTGAGAAGGCAGTGCCAGAAGGAGGAGGGAATAAGCCATGGAACTCCTGAAGGGAGACAATTGCAGAAAGGAAAAAGCAAAATCCATGAGACAGAAGCATACCAGGCATGTCTGTGGGATGGCAAGACAAGTGAAAGTAGATGGAAGGAAGCCAACAGAAAGACTGGTAGGAAAGAGGTCAGAGGTGGAGAAAAACGGCAGTGTTTTCAGACTTGGCTTTTATACTGAGTAAGGTAGAAAGACAGGGAAAGGATTTAAAAAAGGTTTCACATGATAACACATGTATTATTAAATTGCCACACAAGCTTCTCTATTGAGAGTAGGCTATAGAAAATTGAGTGCAGAAGCAAGAAGCCTATCCGAGAGTGAAATAGTAATCCAGCTTTTAACTTTCCTGATATGCTCAGAATTAGTAATAGTAGTATATGTATGACAGGAATCAATTGCCTAAAAGATTGATTTAAAAGTAATATGTCTTTAAAGCAAATCTTATGAAATTTCATTAATATCTTACACTAAATACATGTTTTCTTAGATTTTTAGACTGCTGTTTTCAATTTATCAGTCTATTTCTGCATCATTACTACAATGTGACATAGTACTTAGTTGACTGTTATGATATATTTACTATCAGAAAGAGTCACTTCACTAACTTTTTCTTGTTTCTTTTCTTTTTTTTTTTGAGATGGAGTTTTGCTCCTGTTGCCCAAGCTGGAGTTTAATGGCACGAGCTCAGCCCACTGCAACCTCCGCCTCCCGGGTTCATGTGATTCTCCTGCCTCTGCCTGCCAAGTAGCTGGGATTACAGCTGCACCACCACGCTCGACTAACTTTTTGTATTTTTAGTAGAGATGGAGTTTCACCATGTTAGCCAGGCTGCTCTCGAACTCCTGACCTCAGGCAATCTGCCCACCTACACCTCCCAAAGTGCTGGGATTACAGTTGTGAGTCACTGCTCTGAACCACTATTTTTCATAATTTGTCTGCTCTTTTAAGATTAAGAAAAATGTAGTTGAATTTTGTCACGTGCCTTTTTTTGAGTATTTTGTGGATTATACAAATGAAATTTCCACAAGCAAAACCATACTTAAGATTTTGGATTGAAATACACTTAGCTATCAGTATTCTTCTATCTGCTTTTTAATTTTACATGGTAGTATTTTGTTTATAATTTTAATGTCATCTATAAATGATGCAGTTAGAAACTTATATTCTTTGCTGTTATTCAAGTTTGATAAATATCATATGAATCCTAAGGTAAATTTGGAATTTTTATTTTTTCATCTTAATATTGGTTGGAGCAGGAGATTATCTAATTAATTTTATTTAGTAATTTATTTTTTCTGCTTGGATTCTCTAGAATTCCATTTTATTCTGATATTTAAATAACCAAATACATTATATATAAGCAAATTAATTTTGCTAATTTACTTTAAGTTATTAAAACAATTACTACAAATGCAATTATGCATAAATGAGCATGCCTTGTAGATATTGTAGGTTTGGTTACAGACCACCCTAATAAAGCTAATATAGCAACAATCCAGTCACATGCATTTTTTGATTTTCCAGTACAGTTAAAAGACTATATTGTAGTCTATTAAATGTATAAGAGCATTATGTCTAAAAAATCTGCATATCTCAATTAAAAAAAATCCTTTATGGCTAAAAAATACTATGGTAATCTGAGTCTCTAACGAGTCGTAATCAATTCACTGGTGGAGCGTCTTTCCTTCATGTTAGTGACTGCTTATTTATCACGGTGGAGGCTGTCGAAGGTTGAAGTGGTTGTGGTAATTTCTTAAAATAAGAAAACAATGGAGTTTGCCTCATTCATTGACCCTTCCTTTCACAAAAGATTTCTTTGTAGCATGTGATGCTGTTTGATAGCATTCGACAAACAGTAGAATTTATTTCAAAATTAGAGTCAATCTTCTTAAACCCTACTGCTGCTTTTTGAACTAAGTTAGTGTGTAATGTTCTAAATCTTTGATGTCATTTCAACAATGTTCACAGTGTCTTCACCAGGAGTAGAGTCTATCTCAAAGAAACACTTTCTTTGCTTATTCATAAGAAACAACTTCACATCCATTTAAGCTTTATAATGACAGTGCAGCAACTCAGTCACATCTTCAGACTCTACTTCTAATTCTAGTTTCCTTCCTATTTCCAGCACATCTGCAGTTACTTCCCCCACTGAAGTGTTGAACCCCTCAAAGTCATCCTGTTAATGTTGATATACTGACCTCCTCCCATGAATCCCAGATGTTCTTAATGGCATCTAGACCAGCGAATCCTTGCCAGAAGGTTTTCCACTTACTTTGTTCAGATCCATCGGAGGAGTTACTATTTATGGTGGTGATTGCCTTATGAAAATTATTTCTTAAATATTAAGTCTTGAAACTTGAAATTATTACTCAATGCATGGTCTGCAGAATAGATATTGTGCTAGCAGACTTGATAATAAGAATAGTTATTTCAAAAATAGGCTTCAAATGTTTAGTAACTATGCTGTTAATAGATGTGCTGTCATCCAGGCTCTGTTGTTTCATTTATAGAGCACAGGCAGAGTAGATGTAGCATAATTCTTGAGGGCCCTAAGATTTTCAAAATGGCAAATGACCAGTGGCTTCAACTTGATGTCACCAGCTGCATTAGTCCCTAACAAAAGAGTCAGCCTGTCTTTTGAAGCTTTGAAGACAGGCATTGACTCTTCACTATGAAAGTCCTAGTGGCATCTTCTTCACGTAGAAGACAATTGAAAATGTCTTGAAAGTCTGTTGTTGAGTGTAGCCCCCTTCATCAATTATCTTAGCTAGATCTATTGGATAACTTGCTGCCACTTCTACATCTGCAACTGCTGCTTCATGTGGCACTTTTATGCTATGGAGACAACTTTGTTTTTTAAAGCTCATGAACTAACCTCTGCAAGCTTCAAACTTTTCTTCCGTATTTTCCTCATGTTTCTCAACCTTCATATAATTAAAGAAAGTTAGGTCTTTGCTCTAGATTAGGCTTTGGTTTAAGGAATTTTGTGGCTGGTTTGATGATCTATCCAGATAACTAAAACTTTCTCCATATAAATAATAAGGCTCATTCTCTTTCTTTATCATTCATGTGTTCACTGGAGTATCACCTTTAATTTCCTTCAGAAGTTTTTCTTTGCATTCACAACTCTGTTTTCAGCATGTCTTCCTCACTGAACTCAATAATTTCTAGCTTTTGATTTAAAGTGAGAGATGTACAACTCTTCCTTGCACTTGAAGAGTTAGAGTTCATTGTAAGGTTATTAGTAGGCCTAATTTTAATATTGTTATGTCTCATAGAATAGGAAGGCCCAAGGAGACAGAGAGTGGCCAGCTGGTTGGTGGAGCAGTCAGAACACATACACTATTTATCAATTATTTTACCTTCTTACATGGTGTGGTTGCCTCAAGACAATTACAGTAGTAACATCAAGATCACTAATCACAAGTTACCACAACAGATATAATTATAAGAAAAAAGTCTTAAAGATTGCAAGCGTTATCAAAATGTGACACAGTGACACTAAGTGGACTCGTGCTGGTGGAAAAATTGTGCTGATAGACTTACTCAACACGGGGTGTCACAAATCTTCAATTTATTTAAAAAATGCGGTATCTGTGAAGTGCAATAAAGTGAAATACAGTAAAATATGATATGGCTGTATACATGTGCACACACACACACACACATGCATACATCTATGTCTCTTGGGTCATTTTCTTTAGATTACAACACTCAGCGAAATTCTAAATGTTGTATTTTTAACATTTATTTGTAATTTACTCACAAAATAACTTTTAAATTTTAATATCTCCTTAATTTATTCTCTTCTATACTTCAGAAACTAAAATTATCTCTGTTTGATTTTCATTCTTTGTCAGCCATATGTATTTTTTTTAATTACTTTTATCTTTGTCAAAAAATTTCTTTCCATTCTCAGAAATTTTCATGTCAATAATTTGATTTTCAGGTATGTCTACTCTGAAACTCAGTATGTCTATTTAATTGTTCATTTATCATTTCTATTATTATTAATATTCTTATGAAGTAATTAATTTATTTGCTTATACATGTAATTGTGTATACTGTTTTTTCATGACATAATCCTAGCTTGTGTTTTTACCTTTGTAAAACTTCATCAAGTTTTGATGAAATATGAATCAAATTTCTTGATGTATGAATCATTTGCTGGAGAAAATGTCTTCTATTTCCTTAGGTATGCTTGCTTCCTGAATGTTTCTTTATTTTTGTTGGTGTTGGTGTTGTTATAATTTTTACACAACATAATCCTCTTATTCATCTTTTAACTTTCTTATGATATCTCTACCTTCTCTTAATCTAAATATATTGTATCTAATTTTTTATGAAATCCCTGCCTACTATGCCAGAATTCATTTTTTCTTTCACTTTAGTGATATGGCTTGGTGGGGTGATATTGATTGTTTGGATCTTGTTTACTATTCTTCCTCTTTAGTTGCTCAAACCCTATGCCAGAAAATATGCCCATCATTCCCCTATTAACGCTTAATAACAATATTAATATTGAACACTGAAAATAGGTGAAGCTAGACACAATTGTTATATTCACTTTTATTATCACTCCCAATGAGTATTCTAGATGCAAAGAAGCACTGCAAAGTCTACAACACATGATTCACTGAGGAGGAGGCTTTTCTTATATCTTCTTCCCTGGAGGCAAGCTAAGCATTGAGCCCTTGTTCACCCACACACCCTAGAGAGAGTATAAGTTCATAAGAATCAAAAGATATCTTTGGATAAAACACAAGAAATTAGATGTTTTCTGCTTAATATACTTACAATTTTATGATTTCATATATTCTGCCCCTTGTATTTTAATGTCTTCCTTACCCTACTATACCAGTAATTTGCAATGTCAAAGAAGAGGGCTAATATCAGGAGATATCTGTAATTGTTCCAACTGAAAGGAAGATGTTATTGGCCTCTGATGGGTTGAAGTCACTGACATTGCTAAACATCCTGTAATAAACAGGACAGCCCCCCACAACAAAGAATTATCTGCTTCAAAATATTAATAGTGCTGAGGTTCAGAAAATGTTCTAGATCAGCCTGTTTCTTTTGCTCTAAGTTTCCACTTGATCTTGTCTTGTATTTTATATACTCCTTGGTGGCTCTCTGCCAGAAATTTTGTTATCAAATATCATTCTGCCTAACATTATTCTTTTCTTGGTAATGGCTGGCAACTCTTATCTTGAAGAACTCTTATTAATGTCAGTAGTCACTTTCTCAATATAAGGAAGTAAGTGCAAAGAATATCTGAGATGTAAAATAGATTAACAGAATTATTTTAAGGCATTTTTATAATTCATATTCATTGTAAGTTTTCATGGAAAACTAAAAGGATCACACAATGTAATTATCTGTTTAACTAGCTAGGAACAATATTTATAGTTAACCCTAAGAATATTTAAGGCCAGTAGTAATTTACATTTTCTAGTTTTATTATCACTCCCATGTATATTCCAGATGCAAGAGGTAAAATGAAAAGGCAAAGCACGTATGTATTTAGCATTATTTATGAACTATTAATTTACTGGAAGTGTAAGGATATATAAACCTTATTACCCCCATCTCCAAGATTCCACAATAAACTGGGGAAAATATCAACATGTATAATCTATTCAAAATGAATATCATATAGATCATATTTAAGGCCATAAGGCTAGATAAAACCTAGGAAAAAAATTAGAGGCTGAAAACCTGTATAGGCTAAAGGACAGAGCTTTGGGCTCTCCAACATTTAGAGGTTGGTAAAATGAGAAACATAAACTCTAAACTATAAAAAAAATTAAAATCTATTTAAACGAGTAAAAAAAAGTAGGAGAAAATCTAGAGGGGAATGATATCCTAGAAGCTAAATGAATAGCTTATTTCAAGAAAAGAGGAAACAAGTACTTCAAATATGGCTGACACATCAAACAAGACAAGACTAAGAGATGACCATTCAATGTAACAAAGCATAGGTCTTTTGTGATTTTGTTGAAAACAATTTTAGAGGATGGTGGTCATTAAAACCTGATTATAGTGGATTCAAGACAAAATGGGGAAGGACAGGAATTTGGAGACTATGAGTTTAGAAACCATTTCAGGATGAATGTTTCTAAAAAGAAGGTGAGAAGTGGGTCATTGCCGAAGGGGCACTGAGAACAACAAAGCTTTTTGTTTGTAAGATTGCTTAAATAAAATGAGAGAAATAATGATCATATACTTTGTGAAATGACCCAATAAAGAAGGAATGTTTGATGATGCAACCAAAAGATTGGATAATTGCTAACGCCCTCTTCTTTAGTTAGATATGAATAGGCAACCAGATCTAGTAGTCATCTGTAGGGACTGGCTTATCTAGGAATGGGGAAGCCCTATGCGCATACAGGGAAACCAAGTGTATTGTATGGTCTTGATTGACATTGAGACCAGTCAGCTGGGTTGTGAGGTTTTCTCAACCAAGTTAGTCGTGCCAGTAAAAGTATACAGAAGGCAGAAAATTGAATATAACAATGATTTTTAATTTGCCTACTGGCTTTAAAGAAAAAAGCAAAAGCAAGAGAGCAGCAAAGAAATTGAGAGTTGTTCAAAAAAAAGTGATTAAGAATGATTATAATGTTAATGATAGCATACTGCAGAGAATGCTAGGCAAAATGAACTTAATTTTAAGTTTCAGAAGAGACATCCTTAGCAAGAGACATACTCTAACTTCACATTTCATTATGGACAGTTGAAGAATAAAAACCAGATTCTTAAGAAGGCATTTAAAGAGGTAGGTCAGGACAAAACAAGATTTGGAAAATAGAGACCAGACAAATCAAAAAATAAAAATATGAGGGTTTAGAGGTTTACTTTTTTTATAATACCTGTGGCAAGTTTGGAAGTATCAAGAAAACCAAGCAGATCCAAACGTCTGTAAAATTGAAAAAATAAAGATTTAACAATGTGCTATGGGAGCAAAAGGCAAATTAAGATTACTTATGGAGTGGAAGAATCATGGGGAAAAGTAGCTTGAGTTATATCTTAAAGAAAGTATAGAATGATAGCAACAGGCAAATAAGACATTCATTCTCTCTCTCTCTCTCTCTCTCTCTCTCTCTCTCTCTCTCTCTCTCTGTCTCCTCTTTCTCTTTTATTATCGGCCAAGCTAAACAGTTGGAGTACAAATTCAAAGATTTTATTGGCAAAGAAAATAATGTAAATATAGAATTACTACCATAAATTAAAATATTCACTTTTGATATCCTACATTTACTTTCCATCATTGTCAGGTGAAAAACAAACTATAATAAATATATATTTCATGTTAAGAATATGCAATTTGACTTACAATTATTAAATGTACTCATTCTATCAGAATAGCTTGATTATGCCTTAAAAACAAACTCGACAATTTCAGTGGCTTAAAACAACCACATTTGTTTTTTCCTCAAGCAATGTCCACTGCAAGTCTAAGCAACTTTCCACGGGCAGCTGGGTGCTGTGTTTCCACATCAGCAGTACTTCTGCTTTTATCACAGGAGAAGGAGAGCAGACTGGAGAACTGGATGCCAGCTAAACGCTTCCACCTGTAAGTGATACGCATTTCTGATTATATCATTACCCACTGGAGGTCAAATGCTCATGTCTAACTTCAAGAAGGTGAGGAAATACAAATCTCTTGGGTTCTTTTAAACACAGGAAAACAGGATATTGGTGAATTGTAGATATGCCTGACTAAACATATGTTATGATGTTTCTTTTATTTCCGTTTTATTATGATGGAGATTTATAATAATTCTCTAAATGTCTCAGCAAATATTATTTTGTTTAAATTAATGGCAAATATAGTTCAAACATAGGATGTATGTTTGTTTCTTGAATCTGTTGTTAAATTGCTTGATAGAACAAAATAGACAAGTCAGACATATCTGCACCCCTGTGTTCATGGCAGCACTATTCACAATATCCATGTTATGAATTCAACCTAAATGTTCATCAAGAAATGAATGGAAAAAAAAAAACTTCATATATATACACAATGGAATACTATTCAGCCTTAAAAAGAAATTCTGTCATTTGAAAAAATATTGATAAGTGAAATAAGACAAACACTGCATGTTTTTGCTTGCCTGTGGCATCTAAAGCTCATGAAAGCAGAGAGTAGAAAGGTGGTTACCAGAGGTTAGGAAGATATAGATAATGGGAAGATGATAGCTGAAGGGTGAAAATTCTTTGGAGAAATGTTTGGTATTTTTTTTCTTTTCTTTTGAGATCAATCCCACACCTTGGTGAATATACCTAATAATTGAGTATTGAACATTTACATTTCACTGAGAATAAATTTCAAAAATTTGTATCACAAAATTATTAAATATTTGAGGTGAGGCATATGTTATTTATCTTGATTTAATGATTTCACAGTGTATAAAACAATTATAATAATATTTTTACATCTATAATTTGTCAATAAAAGTCATATAACCAAGAAGATACATTTCAAAATAGTTTAAAATGTGTGAGTTAACTTATTTGAATTCCACATATTCATATGTTCTTCAGAAAACTAATCATAATGCATTCTTAATTTACCAAAAACTAAATACATATTTTGTGATTTGATGATATGATTTTCAATCCAGCAACAAAAACAATTTACATTCCACAGTGAATGTAAATCCACAGTGAATGTAAATTCACTGTGGAATGTAAGAATTTGGAAACATTTATTTTTTTCTTTTAAGAGCTTTCTGCTCTCAATCTTTCTCAGTTATTATTAGTTTTTTATTGTCAAATTTGTTTAAAAAGTGACAGAAACACTTTGGGAGGCCCAGGCGGATGGATCACAAGGTCAGGAGATCGAGACCATCCTGGCTAACATGGTGAAACCTGTCTCTACTAAAAATACAAAAAGTTAGCCAGGCAGTGTCGTGGGCACTTGTAGTCTCAGCTACTGGTGAGGCTGAGGCAGGAGAAACACTTGAACCCAGGAGGCAGAGGCTGTAGTGAGCCAAGATCGTGCCACTGCACTCCAGCCTGGGCGACAGGGTGAGACTCCGCCTCAAAAAAAAAAAAAAAAAAAAAACCACGAAAGTGACAGAAGCATGAAGTAGGAAGGAGCTATGGAATGCAGTTCTGCTTCCAGTTTTCCTCAGTGTTTCTGAATGGGCTGATTTAAAACAAACAAAAAAAACCCCACAAAACAGCAACAACAAAAAGACATTTTCTTTGTTACAATAAGCACTAAGAAATAGTAAATTGTATTTTTTCACAGAAGTGCTTTAGTGTACATGTCGTTGAAATAAATCTGTGCAGATTGACTGAAACTTAAGAAGTATTTAAAATGTCCCTTCATTGTCTAGCACAGTACCCGTGGGTGCTCCATAAGTGGTAGTTGATGATGATGGCACAGAGAGATTGAACATGGGTATTTAATAGCCTTTCACAGTGAAAGTGGATATGACTTTTAAAAATACTCATGTTAGCTACACTGAAAATGTATGTATTCTCTTTATATTGTGAATAGCAAAGTTAGAAATCAGACTGTGTCTACATAAGACTAATCATCCAGATATGAAGTGGAAGATGCCATCTTTTCTTCTGCCATTTAAAGGAATCAGATATTCTAAATGCATTTAGGGGAAACTATACCAAGCTGAGATAATTATCCATGTGTTTGCAACTCCTGTCTCTTACAGCTATCAGATTTTTAGCTGTTTGTTTTAGGATTCCATGCAATAAAGTAACAAAACTGCTATTAGTTCATGAGTGTTGGGTTTCATTTTTTAGAATAAAGTTGACATTAAAAAAAAAAACAAGATCAAAGAAGATAAAAATGCACATAAGTGATGATTAATACTGTTCAATATATAGTTTTTGTTTCATTTCTGCATAAAATTCTTTACAGCTCTGGATATTGTAGAACTACCAAGGTTTACATGTTTATATGAAAGGAAAATGCATTGTGTTTAGATGAGCAAAACCTTGTAAAATGATCTGTGCAGGTGAGATTGGTTTTGGAAGCTGACAGAAGAGACAATATACATTTCGCTAAGAGTGGTATATTAGCAGTCATTTTTTTCTTGACACATACTTAATTATAAAACTTATAATAAATGAAATACCTGAAAAAGAAGGGAACTATTCTTATGATGATTAACTTTAATCATAATATTTGACATAAGAAATCACTAAAATTTTTAGTCACTGAATATAAGAATGGTAAATTTTGCTAAATCTGGTTCACAACCTGTAATATTAAATTAACAGCACTAAATAATCATATCTAATAGATAAATTTACAATGTTTACTTCAAAATCTCCTGAGCTCAATGTTGGGCATTTTAAAGATATTATTGTGAGGTTCTTTAATAGTTCACGTGATCAATAATTATAAATAAATTATATTTTCCAGTCTCAATAGAGCGATTTTCCAAATGCTGGAGCAGGGTTGAGATGCTTTGTATAAAAATTCTGGCATCTTTCTGATCTGCCTCTGAAAAGAAGATAGTTGACCCTTTATCTTTGTTTGTAGCTCACTGTTTTCACTAATGTTTACTTTCAGCTTTGGTGAATAGCTGACTAAGAACACGTATTGAAACATGTCCATGTTGTAAAATGTCTCAGATAGCTGTGTACTGCTCTGGGTGAACATTTGTTAGAGAAGCTGCTCTTTAAAAATTGTCAACTTGGAGTCAGCAAGTTTGTTTTCAGAAGAATCTTTGACAGGCGGCTTTCAGAACCTTCTAAATTAGATAAATAAATAAATAAGTAAAATAAAAATAAAATTGAACCTTAGTGTCTAGACAGAAGTTACCACATCAAAAATACATTGAATTGCAGAGCTCAGAAGAGTTAAGAAAAATTTCAGAGTGAACAAGTATCTTCCTGAGAGGAAAGGGATTTACATGTTGAACATTTTAAACAGATTAAGAAACATACCAAAGGCCACCCAGGGAAAATTCACAGTGATTAAAACCTAATATTTACATGGCATTTCTATGTATAAGGCACTGTTCTTAATTCTTTCATAATAAACTAGTTTAATACTCCCATTGACACTATGAGGACTCTTAATATCCTAATTTTAGAGCTGAAGAAACTAAGCCATAGAAAGATTATGTAACTTCCACCAAATCACACAACTATCAAGATAAAGACTTATCAGCATAAGCGGGTTTGCCCCCAGGGTTTGAGCTCTTAACCATTACATCACAGTTGAAATCTGAACTGATAACCCGGTCTCCACTTTAGGATCTAGATGGCTGTGGATGTTATCCGGATATCTGTTTCTAGAATACCAGCATGTGAGTGCAGCTGGAAGTAGTTCACTCTCTCCAACTTCCACAGCCCCACCTACCCATCCTGAAAGAATGCACTTTAGAATAAATTTTATGTCATATTAAGTGTACAGTTGAAACTTAAAGACCCATCTGGGAGATATTTCAGGCAGAGAATATAAGAAACCTTGGGAGATAATATTTTAACAAGGATAGTATCTATGGCTATAAAAACAATAACAACAAAAAGAGTGTTAGTGGTTGGAAAAGATATTATGGTTTTCCTTCTATCAGAGATTTAGGAGCAGGACTTTGAAATGAGTAAGCATCAGTATTCATAGACTATTTGGTGAAAAGAGAACTTCAGAAAAGAGATGAGTACTTATTTTAATTTAAACATAATTCCATAAATCCAGCTTTCTGTGGAATCAGCATATTTTGATAAATATTTCAACAATTTAGTAATTATGTCATCTATTCCTTTCTTGGAAAATAGATTAAACTGTTTTTTTCCCCTAATGTGTTTGAGTTTTCTTTTTCTTTTCTTTTATTAATTAATAATGGATTCAGGGGGTACATGTGCAGGTTTGTCACATGGGTGTATTGCATAATGCTGGTATTTGACCTTCTAGTGAATTCATAAGCCAAATAGTGAACATAGTATACAATAGGTAGTTTTTTCAATCCTTGCCTTTCTTCTTCTCTTCCCCATTTAGGGGTACCCAGTATCTATTGTTTCCATCTTTATGCTCATGTATACCCATTTTTTAACTCACAAGTGAGAACCTGCAGTATTTGACTTAGTGTTTCTGCATTAATTTGCTTAAAATTATGTTTTCCAGCTGCACCCATGTTGCTGTGAAGGATATTCCATTCTTTTATGGCCGTGTAGCATTCCATAACATGGCTGTGGCACATGGTGTGTATGTACCACATTTTAAAAATTGTTGGCACACTCTCAGGTTTGAATGGATACAAGAACCTTACAGGTTCCATCTGAATTTTAGAATAGTTTTTGTTCTCATTATCTGAAAAGATGAGATTGCTAATTTGATAGGTATTGGATTGAATCTGTAGATTGCTTTGGGAAGTATGATCATTTAACAATATTGATTCTTCTGATTCATGATCATAGAATATTTTTTCATTTGTTTGTGTCATCTATGATTTCTTTCAGCAGTGTTTTGTACGTATTCTTGTAGAGATCCTTCACCTCCTTAGTTGAATGCATTCCTAGGTATTTTATTTTTTGTGTGGATAGTGTCAGTGTTATTGAGTTCTTCATTTGGTTATCAGCTTGAATATTGTAGGTGTATATAAATGTTACTGACTTTGTATATTGATATTGCATCCTGAAGTTTTATTGGATTAATTTATCAGATGTAGATGTCTTTTAATTCTTAGGGTATTTAGGTAGACAATTATGTCATCAGAGGACAGAGGTAGTTTTACTTCCTCTTTTCTAATTTGAAAGTCTTTTATTTCTTTTTCTTGCCTAATTGCTCTGGCAAGGATTTCTAGTACTATGTTGGATGGGAGTGGTGAGAGTCAACATCTTTGTCTTGCTCCAGTTCTTAAGGGAAATGCTTTCAACTTTTGCCTCTTCAGTATGATGGCTGTATATTTGTCATAAATGGCTTATTATTTTGAGTTTCTTTGATGCCTAGTTTGGTGAGCTTTTTTTTTTTTTTTTTTTAAGCATGAAGGGATGTTAGATTTTATCAAATGCTTCTCTGCATCTATTGAAATGATCACATGGTTTTTGTTTTGAATTCTATTCATGTGGTAAATCACATTTATTGATTTGCATATTTTGAAGCATCATTACATTCCAGAAATACTCACATGAATGAAATGAAAAGATAAATTATCTTTTTTATTTTTTTTCAGACTGGTTCTTGCTCTCTCACCCAGTCTAGAGTGCAGTGGCACAATCACAACTCAGTGTGGTCGCAACCTCCTGGGCCCAAATGATACTCCCACCCTAGCCTTCTGAGTAGCTGAGACTAAAGGAATGTGCCACCATGATTGGCTAGATATATGTAGCCAGAGTTGATTTGTTGTATTTTGTTGAGGATTTTTGCATCTATGCTCATCAGGGATATTGGCCTGTAGTTTCCTTTTTTTGCTGTGTTCTTACAAGAGTTTGGTATCGGGTTAATACTTGTTTCATAGAATGAGTTAAACAGGAATCCCTCCTTTTAATTTTTTTGGAACAGTTTTAGTAAGATTGGCACCAAGTCTTTTTTTTTTCTTTTAACACCTGTTAGAATTCAACTTATTTTTTGTTACTGTTCCAGTTTCATAATTCATGATTCATAATGGGCTGTTGAGGATTTCAACTTTTTTTCTGCTTCAGTCTTGGAAAGCTGTGTGTTTTCAGTAATTTATCAATTTACTCTAGATTTTCTAGTGTGCACAAATAGAGATCTTCAGAGGTACAAATAGCCTCTGAGGATATTTTTTATCAATTGTAATGTCACCTTTGCCATTTTTGATCTGCTTTTTAAATATTCTTTCTTTTATTCTTTGTTAATTTAGCTTGCGATCTATTGATTTTATGTATCCTAGAAAAGAACCAACTTTTTGTTTCATTGATTCTTTGTATGGTTTTGGGGAATCTATTTCATTTAGTTCTGCTCTCATCTTTGTTATTTATTTCCTTTTGTTAGCTTTGAGTTTGGCTTGTTCTTGATTTTCTAATTTCTTTAAGTGAAACATTAGGTTGTGAAATCTTGCCATTATTTTGATGTAGGCATTTAGTACTACAAGCTTTCCTCTTACTGTATCACACGGGATGTGGTATGTTGTATCTGTATCTTCATTTGTTTTAAAAACTATTTGATTCCTGCCTCAGTTTAATTATTTACCCAAAAGTCATGCAGGAGCAAATTGTTTAGTTTCCATATACTTGTGTAGTTTGGAGAGTTCCTCTTGGCATTGATTTCTAGTTTGATTCCACTGTGGTCTGAGAATATGCTTGATATGGATTAGATTTTTAAAAATTTATTGAAACTTGCTTTATGACCAAGCATGTACTCAATTTTAGAGAATATTCCCTGTGCAGATAAGAAAAAAATGTATATTCTGTGGTTGTTGGGTCAAGTATGCTGTAGATGTCTATCAGCTCCATTTGATAAAGAGTCCAATTTAAGTTTAGAGTTTCTTTGTTAGTTTGGTGCCTTAACGATCTGTCTTAGTGCTGTCAGTGGGGTTTTGAAGTCCTCCACTATTACTGTATGTCTGTCTATCTATTTTCCGAGGGTCAGTAGTATTTGTTTTATACATATGGGTGATTCAACTTTGCATGCAAATGTATTTAGGATAGCTAAACCTTTGTGTTGAATTAAATCCTTTGCCACTATATAATGTCCTTTGTCTTTTTTTTAATACTATTTTTTATTTAAATTCTGTCTTATTTCATACGAGAACAGCAATGTGTGTTGTTTCTTGTATTCTATTTATGTGATAGGTCATTTGTCATACCTTTACTTTTAGCCTACGGATTTCATTACATATGAATCTCTTGAAGACAACCAAATGTTGAGTCTTGTTTTTTGCCAATTTGCCATGCTTTGCTAAGTAGATCATTTAGGTCATTTATGTTCACAGCTAATATTGATATGTGAGGTTTTGTCCTTGTTATAATGATGTTAGGTAGTAGATTTGTGTAATTGCTTTACAGTGTCTGTGAGCTTTGTACTTACGTGTGCTTTTATGGTAACAAGTATCCTTTTTTCATTTCTGGTAGCAAGTATTTTATTATGGTAGCACGTATCCTTCTTTCATGTTTAGAATTCCTTTGAGTGTCTGTTGTACTTTCAGTCTGGTGGTGACTAATTCCCTTAGTGTTTGCATGTTCATACTAACCTTGGATATTCGGATGATTTTAACCCTTCAGTGTGGTCATCTTGTATACTATGTTACAGGTGTTCTCTGTACTTCCTATATCTGGATGTTGACCTCTCTATCAGGATTAGAAACATTTAACTAAATTATTACCTCAAACATATTTTCCAACTTGTTTGCTTTATCTTCTTTTCTCCCAGGAATGGCAATACAACATAAGTTTGATTGCTTTACATAATCTCATATTTCTCGAAGATTTTGTTTATATTCTAGAATTATTTTTTCTTTATGACTGGGTTAATGTAAAAGATAAATCTACAGTCCTGAAATAAGTTCTGCTTTATCTAGTCTATTGTTAAAGCGTCCAATTGTATTTTGAAATGCCTTTAGTGAATTTTTCAATTCCTGAAGTATGATTTATTGTTTCTTTTTTAAATATAGTTATTTCATCTTTCATTTCCTGAATTCGTTTTCTGTTTTGTGTGTGTGTGTGTGTTGGATTTCCACTTGCTCATGGATCTTGTTGAGTTTCCTTGCTATTCATTTGTTGAATTCCTTGTCACTTCAAATTTTTTGGTTTGGTTAGGATCTACTGCTAGAAAGACGATGAGATCCTTTGGAGGTGTCAAGACACTCTAACTTTTAGCACCAACACAGTTCTTGTGCTGATTCATTGTCGTCTGAGGAGGCTGTCACTTCTTATTTTTGAACTTACTGTCATTTGAATAGGACATTTACTTTTTTAAAATTCTTGCTTCCTTTAGGGGTATGACTGTGGTGTATGTTGCATATGATCATTTGGCTTTATTTCTGGGTGCTTTCAGTGGGTTGAGGTCTGCATGGGTTTCTTGTTGTAATGATGGTTTGGACGTATGAGCCAATATTATCACCTTTAGGGCTGAGGGTGGGGAGGTCTCAAGAAGCTTGTCTTTTAGACTGGCACTAAGTCTTTCTGATAGCATGTTTTTATTTGGTGTTATAGTTCAGGCTGCCACACTGTAGGTGGCCCTTAGAGTAAAATCCAGTTCCAGCTCAGGTAGGCTGATGTTGAATGGAGGCTCTCACTCTGATGGGGGTGCAGGAATGTGGGGATGCAGGAATAAGAGGAGTGGGGGAGATTGTGTTGGGATGAACTTAGGTCTTGCAGGAAGGGGCTTGATGGAGTAATAACTATTCACCGTGAGCTGGCAGGAACACAATCCACTTCCCTGTCATGCCCCTGTTGCAGGGCTTACAACCAAAGTTCATAGAGAATTTATCCTTTGGTTTCCAATCACAGTGTGCTTACGGGCTGAAGACATACCTCTCTGAGGGCCAGCACCAAAATGTTCTTGGTGCAAAGCCTCTTCTCTAGTCCAAGGCAGCCAACTTTTTGACACGCCTGTCCTCCATTGCTGCGACACTGTTACTCTGTGTAGGGAAGAGAAGTTGGACCCTGCCCTCCATGTAAGTTCAAGTGGCAAAGGCTCACTTTCAGTGGAAGTGGAGGTGCCACAAAAAATAAAATAAATAAATAAATAAATATATAAATAAATAAATAACATAAAAAATGCTTTCTCTTCACTCAGAAAACATGCTGGCCTTTAGCAGGAAGAAGCACTGCTATGTCCATAGCAATGTATGGGGTGTGTGAGATGACACCCTCTCTATGTCTATGCCAGGGTATCACTGTTGTTCTCTTCAGAGATTGCTACCATATCTGTGTTTTTTTTGTCCTAGTGGGGCTCTGGTGGGCTACAGAACTATACTTCCTCCTTTATGGGTAGCTCACACCCTGGGGAACAATCAGTCCCTTGTGCTTGCCATAGTCAGAGTGGGTTTGGGGTATGTTTCTGAGGGATCTAATGGTATGGTGACTAAAGGGCAGAGAAATCCCAGGCAGAACAGTGTCTCGCAATAGGTGCTCAACCTGGATGGTGTCTGCCATCCCAGTTCGGGTCTCAGAGGAGTGCAGGTATGCCTCCATTTGCTGGCCACCCAGATCTCTGTCCCTGAGAACTTCTCAAATCACATACCAGCAGTGTTTCCCTGGTTCACAAGAGCAGAGAGACTTCACAACTTTTTGATAGTAAGAAGATCGTCAAAGTGGAGAGGGGAAGCAAAGAATCACTTCCACCTACTCTTTCTATGGGGCTCCAAGTTCCTCAGGAGTAGGTGTCTGCCAGGGTCTTGCTGTTTCTAGTTGAGTTTTCTATGGTAAATTCATTTTAGAGTGGGATTCGTACTCTGCCTTATTTTTATTTTTAATTATGTTCTGTATTATACAACATTTTTCTCGAAGTCGGGTTATTATTTAGCATGGTGACTAATTTGAAAATTGTTCTATATTTTCTTAGTGGCAACAAATGTTCTTTGTATTTCTACAGTTGGAGTCAGACATGTGGACGGTGGTGTTGAAATCTCAATATCTAACTGTTTATTCAATGAAAGCAAAGAATGGAGCTTGGCTGGGACAGGATTACCTCTTTCTTCCTTTTCTGTTGAATAGTTCCAAGAGTAAGTTAACAGAATTTTTGTCTAAGTAATTCCCATGGCTCATACCACTTTGTTCGTCTCAAGCTTTAGGCTAGAAATGAGGTCAGGTTTGTAATCTCTTAATTCTGATCCAAGAAATACTTCAAGGCTACAATTGGGATAAGACTGAAAAAGCAATTTCTCTCTCTCTCTCTCTCTCTCTTTTTTTCATTATAAGACTCAGAGTAAAGGGCATAATATTAGGTCTGCCTCTGGATGCAATAGGGCATTATAGAAATTTCCATTTGAATTATATTTGCTTAATTCTTTCTCCGTATTAGTTTTTTTTTTTTTTTTCCAATGAGAAACTAAAAGATGACTTTCCTGTTTTATTCACTCTGCATCTTCCTTGGACTCACGATTTTAAATTCCTTTTAATTTCTACACATACATTCAAACTAGCTTATTAATTTCTCAAATCATAGCTGAGAGCAAGAGGCAAGTTGAAAAGGCGCAGGCACCCTGCGAAGCAGAACCAAAGTCAGGAAGCATTAGAAGGACATAGTAAAACTGATATGCTTTAATTAATGAAAATAACGACTCTGCGACACAGAGAATATATTATGCTTAATGGCTTACTGCTTAACAAGCAAACATTGTGACTAATACATTTTATTAACAGATAACTTTTTTCATCCAAAATATTAAGTGTACCCTCAATAGTACAACTTAGTTTTGGACATTTCTTAAGGAAGAACACATGTTGCTAGCTAAATATGGACTAAAGGAACTGTAGCTCTATACCCTTTCTAGTGTTAGTCTGTTATTTGTGCACATACCTTGCTCTGCTTTAACTCGGTTGTGTGGACCTAAAAGTGAGGATGATATATTGTAATTTTCATGCCTTTTGGACATGGTTTAAAAAATGCTGGACATTAAGTGTTTGAAAGTCATGTTGCCTGTGCAACTTTATAGTATGATATATTCTACTATATATATCTTACTATGATTACAGTGAAAGGAGATTGTTCAAATAAAATTACTCATGGTTAAGGCTGAGATGGATGATTTAAATAATTGCTCTAATTCACTTTAGGCAAGTGTTTTATTTTGATACCTTTTAAAAGAAAAAATGAAACATATTTACAATGTGCAGATAGAATGGAGCAAATTTATAATGTGGGTGTTTGGAAGCCTTTACGAATCAGATATCTATAACAGTAATATTTATGTCAATATGAAATATGTGTTGATTTATTAATATAATCATTGTTTATCAAGTGCCTGCTATGTACCTGTCATTGTGCAAAAATGGGAATAAAAAGTGAGAACTGATATAGAACCTGCCTTTATTAAGGTTGAAATATAGCAAATTCGGCTGGGTGAAAAGTAGCAATTTAAAAGGAATCATATTGACTCTGCTCATGAAGGTAAAAAGCACTGATGCATAAGATGACACCACCTGGGGCAACCTACTTGAAGAAGGAAGTAATGAGGAGACTGAACAATGACATGATACTGCCAAGTGTGTCTGATACTTACATCTCGTTCATACAAGGAAGCTTAGATCTACACAATCCTCCTCACACACCTATACTGAACACTATTTTACCAATTTAAAAAATCCTATCACCTGTTATGCTAATATTCAAATTCTTCTTGGAGATTTTAAAAGAAATGAAAAGTAAGTGCTAAGTTGTCAAGTGTGAAAGATTGACTTTCTGATTAAAATTCTTTAAATACCAATTATTCTATTATTATAGATAAGTACTAATTTGTACACACCTAAATCACACAGTTCATATTAAGTTACTTTAAATTATCACACAGAAAATATTTTGATAACTATTTTAAACTCTTCAACCACCCAGAACTGATATGATCCCTGAAAATCAATGCCCATTTGTTTTCATGTATTTCCTACTGCAATGGTGAGTTCCCAGCACACTGAGCCTGGCAATTTTTCAGGGACAGTCTAAGAAATTATCTGGATTAGTTATCATCAGCACATAGGAAACATTCACAGTTATGTTATCCAGAGCACATTCTACAAACCCACACAAGTTAGAGCAAATTTTCTTACATAGATTCTATATCTTCTAGCTATATCTTTTCAACAGAATTGAAGCTAAAATGTAAGAACACAAAAAATTTGGGAATAAAAGGTGGAAAATACATATTAAAAACATGAACAAAAGGAAAGCTAACATTTTACAAATCACATTGAATGAACATTAAGCATTTTAAAAGTCCTAGAGATATTCTTTGGAATAACTAGAAGTTATGAGAAACTCTTTGGTTTTATAATAACTAGATCCTAAAACTACAGATTTTTTAAATGCATTTGCTCATTTCAAAATATGTAGAAGCTATCTCCATGAATCCTTGCAACACCAGTGAAAAAACAAAGAAAAAACCACAAAAATAAGTGAGAACTCAGCCTGGAGCTGAAGGTAGATGAAAATTAGGGTACCCAAAAAGTTGTCCAGGAGACAGAAAGCACAGGCAATCAGAAGGCCAATTATGAGGGTCTTTTCACTGGAAGAGAAACAAAGAAGGAAAGACAAATCTGACAACATTTAATTTGATCTAAGATTCTTACAACAGCCCGAAAGTGTCCTAAAATGGGAGTAACAACTAGCTTCCAACTAATGCAGAAATATAGCCTCTTTGAAGAGAAACTTTCTCAATGCAGTCCTATCAGATTTCCACAAATTAAAATCAATTACTACCCCATGATAAATATTACCAAAAACAACAGAAGGCAAGGCATTATGACGTGGAGGCAACAAAATAAACCAGAGATTTATTTTAGGATTGAAAGAACTATACAATAGGAGGGATTATGCTACAGTGACAGAAAGAATAATAAACAAAACTTACTTTTGCTAATATTGCATATCATATATAAGTAAGCAGAAAGCTCTGTTCCACATAGTCACTCAAGGAAACAAGCTGTCTTGATTCCTACTATCTTGTAGCTTACTAGGTTGCTGCAACAGGAGAAAAGGGAGACTGAATAATTGTGCATGGATTTTGCAATGCCTAAGGCCAGACATGACACATGGTACTTCTGCTTATATTTCATTAGTCAGAACTAATTACATAAATAGTAAAGAAGAAAATAAAATATTGATTAGCATAAATGCTCATGTCACAATTGAACAAGTTTATAGGGTCAAATACAGACTATAAAATAACTATAAGAATGTTGAAATTAAAAACCTAGTTGGGGATGGGAAAAGGACAGATTAGTCCTAGTTTTAAGCGAGTGAATTTGAAGATATAATAAAATAGAACATAGTCACCTAATAAAGTAAAGTCAAAATAAATAAAGCAAAAACTGATAAGGAAAAAATAGAGCAATCCATCATAAATGTAGGTTTGAAAGTAACACTATTTATTATTGACAGGTTGAACTACCCATAACGATCAACGAAGGTTTGAACAATAAAGTAACCAATTTAAATCTAATAGACATCCAGTCACTCAAGTGTCTGCATTATCCTCAAGCACTCATATGTGAACTAGAAAAACTGGTCATTTATTAGGCAGTAAAATATTTCTCATAAAGTGCAAATATAATGTTACACTGACCAGTCCCTCTAGCAATTCTGTGGGTAGTACAGCATCTTTTCAATAAGTTTATTTTCTGTTAAATTAAGCAATTATTTTGTGTTACTTATTATTAGTAATGCAATGTTATCATTCACATAGGAATTTACTGATTGCAAACCAAACTTTTATTTTAGAAAAGTTTAAGTTTAGAGAATATTTGAAGAGATTGTATAGACATTCTAGTTTCCTGTAACATATTAGTATGATATATTTGTTAAAATAGACAATTATTAACACATTATTATCAACCAAAACTAGTGCTTTATTCAGATTTTTTTTTTTTTGTTTTAACCTAATGTTCTTTTTCTGTTTTAAGATCTCATTCAAGATACCATATTACACTTAATAGTCATATCTCCTAAGGTGCCTTTGGCTGACAGTTTCTCAGACTTTCCTTTCTTAATAGTTTTGAGGAGTACTGTTCAG
>NW_016810178.1:2052247-2064467 GCF_001698545.2 Rhinopithecus bieti
TTTTTTTTTTTTTTTTCCAATGAGAAACTAAAAGATGACTTTCCTGTTTTATTCACTCTGCATCTTCCTTGGACTCACGATTTTTAAATTCCTTTTAATTTCTACACATACATTCAAACTAGCTTATTAATTTCTCAAATCATAGCTGAGAGCAAGAGGCAAGTTGAAAAGGCGCAGGCACCCTGCGAAGCAGAACCAAAGTCAGGAAGCATTAGAAGGACATAGTAAAACTGATATGCTTTAATTAATGAAAATAACGACTCTGCGACACAGAGAATATATTATGCTTAATGGCTTACTGCTTAACAAGCAAACATTGTGATTAATACATTTTATTAACAGATAACTTTTTTCATCCAAAATATTAAGTGTACCCTCAATAGTACAACTTAGTTTTGGACATTTCTTAAGGAAGAACACATGTTGCTAGCTAAATATGGACTAAAGGAACTGTAGCTCTATACCCTTTCTAGTGTTAGTCTGTTATTTGTGCACATACCTTGCTCTGCTTTAACTCGGTTGTGTGGACCTAAAAGTGAGGATGATATATTGTAATTTTCATGCCTTTTGGACATGGTTTAAAAAATGCTGGACATTAAGTGTTTGAAAGTCATGTTGCCTGTGCAACTTTATAGTATGATATATTCTACTATATATATCTTACTATGATTACAGTGAAAGGAGATTGTTCAAATAAAATTACTCATGGTTAAGGCTGAGATGGATGATTTAAATAATTGCTCTAATTCACTTTAGGCAAGTGTTTTATTTTGATACCTTTTAAAAGAAAAAATGAAACATATTTACAATGTGTCTTTCAATCATTTCAATTTAGTTAAGAACAATTGCTGGGAAGCTAGTGGACTCTTCTGGAGGTAAGGAGACACTGGCTTTTTGAATTGCCAGAGTTCTTGCATTGATTCTTTCTCATCCAAGAGGGGTGGCATTCCTTTAACTGTGGTGGGAGTTGAGTATAGTCAATTGGCTTCATTTCTGGGTGCTTTCAGAAGGCCAAGGCTCTGTGTAGGATCTTGATTCTGTGGCCGGATTCTTGCGCTGGTTTCCACGGTGGTGTATATTGGCAAAATATTTTTGATATTTTGATCCACTTTCCTTGGCCTCTAATAATATGAAATTTTATAATGGAAAACATAAAACAAATAGGGCTTTGAACTCCTAATTATGTTCTCTTTTCATAGAGCCCACTGATTCTCAATTCCTTTAAAGCACATACAATTTTCTCTATGTAACTTCAGACTCTGAATTTTATGTAATTTTCCAAATAATGATAAAGAGTCCATTGCCCATTTTTAGCAGATGATTTCGTATAACACTCAAAGTATGAACTCATGGTTCAGAATTACTCTGAGTCTTCAAGACAGCATCACACGAGACACAATTCTTTTCCTGGGGCTCCAAGGAAGTAATAACTTTGAATGTAAATAATGTTGGGAAGATATTTGTATTAACACAGGTGCTGTAGATGTTTTATATGAAATATTTTTTCCAAGTAAGTTTAAAATAACAGCCAAAGCAAAAACATTCTTTGAAATTGTTTGAAATATCTTTTGAATGCAACTAATATCAATAAAATTATAACTAATCAAAAGAAATATATGGAGAGTGGTTAGATCTAGTTACTAATTTATCAATGCATTTAAACATGCATTTATATTACTGGGTTCCTAAGAGGTGCAATGGGGACCCAAAGACAAATTGAATAGTCATTGTCCTCAAGAAATTTGAAGTCTATGGACAGAAGACAAAAATGAAATTTTAATGAACAGTAATAAATGCTATCATTATGTAAATGTTACTAGGGTACAAGGAAGAATCTATCCGTCTGACGTGTGTGAGTGAGTGTATTTGTGTGTGTGCATTGCTTGAGGAGTTAGGAGCACAGTGGGAATTTTCACTGAAGGTTTTCCAAAAGAAGTTTAAGCTGAGATGTGGGGATGACATTAGAGATAACCAAGGAAGGATCACTGGAAAGATATTGCAGGCAAAAGAATGAAAATTGTAAGGATTGGGGGCAGAAAAGAATATGAAACCACCCAGTAATTGCAGGTGTTTTCTATTGCTAAATAAACCTAGTAAAATCATCCAGTGGTCAGTATGTCCTCAAGTTACAGGTAAAATCTACAATAAGTGGAGGATAAAAGACTTAATATAAAAGCCTATTTATTTGGCCATCCTACTGGGTCACACATTCCAGAATCAAATGTAGCAAAGATGTCTTTATGCATAGTATAAAGAATGAAATAAAGTATAACAAGTATTTTATTAAAAACGTTATCTGTTAATTCCACTCAAATGCAGATGATCACAGTATTGAATTATTAGTTTTGGGGTTTTTGTTTTGTTTTTGAGGCAGTCTCGCTCCAGTCACCTAGGCCTGAGTTCAGTGGTGTTATCACCACACAGGGCACACCTTGACTTCCTGAGCTCAAGTGATTCTCCCACCCTTCAGCCTCCCAAGTACCTGGGACTATAGGCACTTGCCACCATGCCCGGCTAATTTTTGTATTTTTTGTAGAGAAGGAGTTTTGCTATGTTGCCTAGGCTGGTCTCAAAGTCCTAGGCTCGAGTCATCTGCCCACCTCCACCTCCCAATGTGCTAGGATTACAGGCGTGAACTACAAGGCCCAGACTTGAATACCAGGTCTTTGTTTTAAGGTAACTTTTAAGAAGATTGTGTTGACTCAAAGGGCAAAGTGTATACAATGGAATAAAAGGAAAACTTTTACTATATATATGTGTGTGTGTGTGTATATATATATGAATATATACAACTTTCTTGTTTCATATACATATAGAGATACATAAACACACACGCACACACACACACAGATGCACACACAAAGAGAGGGAAATTTCTAGTAATTTAAAAATAGCACTGACAATGAAACATGTAAAAACCATTATACAATTATAAAATTAGTATGGATATTCAAAGATAATATTTATTCCAAATAAAATGGTAAAGCTTTTATAGCCATTGAAATAATAGTAGCTTAACAGGTTTCTGGAAGGAAGTACTTAATTTAGGAGCACCTAACTAGTAGCAGCTATGATGTATTTTGGTACTCCAGAATTTGTGATGGGGAGTTCATCGTTTTAGACAATGAGGTAGATGTAAGGCATACTGCTTTGGGATTTACATTTATGATTTTTCGTAATCTAAGAAAGCAGAAAGGAGAAGAAAAAAAAACAGAAAAAATCTAAATAAATTTAATTGTTACATTTTTCCAAAGCAGTTGGTAAAATTGTTTGGAGTCCAATACATGTAGTATGATTTGTTTTATCAGCTAACCCTGTAAGATACATTCTCTTAACATGGAAGACATTTATAATGTCAACTGTCATTTATTCAGTAGGGGTCAAAAGGCTAACTCCTCAGCCATGTTCAAAACAGTCTTGAACAATTGCTGAAACTGCCCTTCCCACAATGCTAAATAGCACCTTTGTCTTTTTGAAACATGGAGTGAATATAACACTTTTGACCTCTCACCTCACAATGTCTTGATTGGCAAATTGAGTGAAGGTATTAATCTTGTTCAGCTTAGATAGAGGGCTGACTTTGGGGCCAGCTTGGAAAGAGGACACAATTATTTTTTACTCTTCCGTGTAGGAAGCTCTCAGATTGCCAAGGCCCATGGTTGTGCAATTGTGAAATGGACTGGGTATGTAAATCTGTCTAAAACCTTAAGACTGAGGTTTTAGCAAGTACTTTTACTAATACACCTAAGTTATATCCTTATTCATACTTTATCAATAATAAGGCATACATATCAATTTTTACTTGCTAACTCCACTGATTTGGAGATGGATACAGTTGTGAGGAAAGGCATGATATTTATTAGATCGTAAAACTTCCAAAGATAAATAAAAATTCTTTCCAGGAGTCTTTTCCAAAACTAAAAGATTCGTGAGTTAATACAAATAATTCATACAGCTACATGCTACCTTTTAACTAAAATTTTAAATTATTACTGTTTTCTTTTCAAAAGAGTTGCTTCTGTGGCTATACAAAATTTTTGATCCTTGAACCAAATCAAATTAAAATATCACTGGACATAAAAGTAAACCAATTATGCAATCATTTAAAATAATATAATTAAGAATTCTCCTTTTTTCTTTTTCGTAAATGTTTTTTACATCTGAGTACATTCTTAAGTTTCTTAGATGCCTGTCATCACTTTGCTTACATTTGTGTAATTCAGTTCATTCATATGGCAAAATCACAAAATTCTGTTGATATTTAATGTTGCATTAAGATTTTAATTTTCTTTAGCCTAAAGCTATTTAATGTATGCTTCTTTCTACCTCTCCTGTATTTCTTAGCCTCTAGTGTTGGAGAGAAATGCAATTTGAGGGAATATTAATGCATATCAGAGAGGAAAAGAGAACAACATTAATTTCAGAAGTAATTAGAAAGTATGCCTCCTTTTTCATGCAACATACTCTAACAAAACTCCTTAAGTTATTAACTGTATTCTACACCTGTTTTTTCCATAGTAATTATATAAATAAAGCAGAAGTAATTTGGAATGGGTACATTTTGTGATTTTTGAAGTTCAAACTTTATTTGGGCTGGATTGAAAATTATCAGAAAGTTAAACATCTAGTTTTAAAAGGAAAATTAGCATACTTTATTTTCATCGGTTTCCTTTCTTTGCTATTCTCTTCCCTCTTTCATAAACTTATTCTTTTTCATTATTGAAAGCTTCGGGAAAATATCTTCTGTGTCATAGGTGCCACTCAGCTAGTGATTTTATGCTGCTTACCGCACACAGTGTTTATTACCAATTTAAGTAATTGAACTAAGATGTTTATTGAACTTACAGCCAGACAGTTCAGTCCATACCTGATGACTCACTGTCTGTCCAGTGCAGCACTGAAAATTGGAGCACACAATCCTTAGTTTTAGCACAGGTTAAGTAAGACTAGACTTACAAATTTACCATCAGTCTTCTTTCCCTCCTATTTTAAAAAAGAAACTAAAAATAATTGTGTCTTCTATTACAGATCTTATTTTATATGCTGATTCTGAAAACATGCATTCTCTTTCTCTCTCTCTCCCTCACACAGACACACACATGCACACACACACATAAACATACACACACATATGGCTGATGTGCTTGTTTTATGATGCTAAGAAATTAATAGGGATCACAAGGGCATATTGCTTTCATTTTCTTACATTTAAGTTCGTTCAGTAGGCATTTGTTGAGTTAGAATATAGAGGATACAGAGATAATTAAAAAAACATACTTTGTTTCTTCTGGGAATTTCAATTTACTGGGGTAGACACATATGCAAATAAGTAATTAAAAACTGCTCTATAATGTATAATAATATTATTTGAGAAGACATTTTCAACACCTCACCTCTATCTACTCAAATCTTAACACTTCAAAGAGGCCAGTACTGGAATCTTTTTGACTAAAGTCTTTCCCTAACTTCTGATAAATTAGCAATTTACTAGAATTCCAGAGAATTAATAAACCCTGCAGATGACAGGAGTTAATGTAAAAATACCCTGCTTTCTTATCTTAGCTAGACTGGACATTATGTGGGATTAAGCTTCAGTTGTCCACAGTGGTAATTTGTTGGATTTTTTTTTTTTGCTTCATACTTTTCCCTGTATCATTTTTCCATTCCTGTATTTTCTGATATCAACTCCCAAATAAACTGCTTACACTCACAACTTGCTGAGTCTGGTTGTGCAGAATTGAATTAAAATAATTGCCTAATAAATGTTTAACTTATTATTATTGTGCCCATAATAAATGTCTAAATAAATAATACATATCTAATTTATTATTTATTATTAGGATTATGGAGGCATTTCATGTTTAAGTAACCATAGGCAGTTGTGTTTAGGGAGTTCTGAGAGATGAAGAAATAGTAGTTGACATAGACCAACTTATGATGGAGAAAATAATTTAAAATGTGACAGGGTATCACTGAAGGTTTAAATCAGGAAAATGATTTATTTTAATACACAGGTCATAAAAGTGGCCTTAGTGCAAAGTGAGATTGGACACGTACATGTACATCCCCCCTATACACACACATACACATACAGGAAAACATAAGAGATTATTGCAATGATTGACCTAATTATTCTCTTTTCTCTAGGAATAGAAAACATTTATCCCTTAATGTGCTTTTATGAATGGATCTGAAATGTCGTCCTTTTAAAAAGTAAAATATGCATAGCCTCTATTACACACCAGATATGTAAAATGTACAATGGAAGACAGACTGACACTCAAACCCGGTTCTGCCCTCAAGTAAAAAAATAGAACATCAGTGAATACCAGTATTCAATGGATGAAGAAGGATAATCCATATTGAAAGGGTTCTGAGACCCTGGAAGAGAAGTCAACGGATAGGAGAGTCGGAATAGAGAGACTGGTCAATAATCACAACCAGCACAAAACTCATCAGGTAAGATAAACACTGAAAATAAGATATTTAATTTCAACATTTCGGTGCCAAACACATATTCCAATTAACAAGGACAAACAGGCTGAGGCAGGAGAATGGCGTAAACCTGGGAGGCGGAGCTTGCAGTGAGCTCAGATCCGGCCACTGCACTACAGCCTGGGCAACAGAACGAGACTCTGTCTCAAAAAAAAAAAAAAAAAAAAAAAAAAAACAAGGACAAACAATATTTATGACATTTTCCACTGTAATTTAATAAACAGCTACCAGAGTTTATAATTTATGAGCAATGCTCCCACATGATTCTCATCCTCATATGCTGTTTTCCAAGTAAAAATTTCTGTCTTAAGGTGACAATATGAATAAATACACAGATGTTTTGATATTCAAGGCAATGCTATGCTCTGAAATTATGTACTTTTTAATATTCTAGTCATTTAATAAATTATCAAAAAGATCACAACTGGTAACACAAAATAAAATATAAAATAAATTAATACTAATTATAAGGCCTAAGAAAGACAATACATCTAAATATTTTAACGCTTTGTTGATGACTCACACCTTGCCCAAAATATAAACATTTCAAAATTTTCTCCTGTTAAAAGAAGAAACAAATTAGCACACAAATATACCACATTTCACCTTTGGTCTTTCAAGTGAGCAAATGAAAATGAAGGGAGAAGCAGGAAATGCAATATTGTATGTGTCTGTATGTATGCTGTATATATGGAGAAATAAAGTTGAAGGTGAAAAGTCACTAACAGACAAGATAAAATCTGATTTTGTCAGGGTGGACACCTTCAGACTCCTCAGACCTACTCACTTCTGCTATGAAGCCCCATCCCTCTTTCCCTCCTTCTTCTCTTCCTCCTTCCTTTTTCACTGGCTCTCCACCCTCCTCCAGAACATTAGAGAGTCTAGAAGTCAATACTCCCTGGTGGAGCTCCTCTTGCAGGAGCTCCATTGCTTGGCAGATACTTGACTAATACACCTTTGAATTGCCTGTGATCACTGGCTATGGTGTGGTGCATTTAGATGTGGACATTACCAAAGAGGAGAAAAAGGCAGCCCTAGCTTTGGCCTAGAAAAATACTAACAAAAAATCAATACAATGGTTATACTAAAATACAATAGATGTATTTTGAACAATTCCACAATTACTTATTTTTATATAGAGTAGAAACGTATTGAACCACTATATTTTTTTGGCATTTGTAATTATATATCGTTTTTCTTTCTTTCTTTACTATGTGGCTCATTCAAATGCAAATAGATAACTGGATAAATACAAGTTAAAGGTTTAAATTGTATTTAACACATACAACAAAACTACTCATAGAGCCATAACATATTCCTAAAATGGTAGTATAGAGTTGGGATTAATTTCTTATTAAAAGTCTTCAAGTAATATGCAGGAATTCAAATATATAGGTACAATAATCATCTGGCACCTTTACATTCCTCAAATACATGAGATTTAAAGGAGTAGACCTGTTTGTTTCTTTTTTATCTAAAAGTTTCCATACAAATGATGAGAAATTCAATGCAAAACTGAGAGAAGACAGATATCCATATATTTCTAAGCAATTGAATATGAGAAGCCCATATTCCAGGGGCAATTTTAAGAGAAGAGCTTTGGATGATTTGGAGGCTGCCATCGGGATCAGAAAAGCAGTAAAGATGATCCTTCCTTAAACTATGTGTTCATGACTCTTTATGGACTGTTGCTTCTGCCTGAACCATCAACCATATACCATATAATGTTTCCCAATAAATGACTCTCATGGCCACTTGGAATATTTTTTTAAAAAAGCAGAGGGTAGGGGAAAAAAAATCAATTCATATAACCAGTAGAAGATATATAAGCAAATAAATACATAGGGAAAAGCCTCAAGTAAAAGAATAAGTTCAGCACTAAGGACTTCAAGTTATTTGCATGAATGTAAGTTCATCTATCAAAATAATTTGTATTAATTCTCATGTCATCACACAACAGATAAATATTAGCTTGGGATGTGAATCACATGGCAAATTATCTTCAATGATCTTTACAAAGAAAATTAACATGTTGAATCACTAGGAAAATTATGATAGACATCAAGAAGACAAATTGTATAGTTATTAATTCTAAAAGTAAGTATTTTTTCTATGACTTTTGAAAGATGAAGTCTGGAGCAAGTAGAACTCTTACAAATCATAAGCTGATATGGTCTTGCTATTAATTTTTATGTTTTGTTTATTTCTATTTGTTTACTTCAAATTTTAATTTTTGAAAAAGTAATACATTCTTTGGATTCAGATAGACATGGAGAGAACAAGAAAGTCCACTCGTGGGTGTATAAGGAACAGATATGCATGCATATTTTCACAAAAATTTATTCACTAGAATGATCATACCAGTATTATGTATCTTTAAGCAGTATATATTCTCAACAGTCCCAAACTGGAAACTATCCAGATATTTCTATCAAACATATCTAGATAGTCACCAAAATTATGATGAGTAGATTATACTATATTCACTCAATATAGTATGTGTATATATACAAAGGAATAAACAATGAAACACAACAACCTATAGATTAATCTCATAAGCATGTCATTATTTAAAAGGAGCCACCTAGGATAAATTCTTGCGGAGATGGATATCCCATTCTCTATATGATGGTCTCATTTCATATTGCATGCCTGTATCAAAACATTTCATGTACTCCGTAAATACATGTATATCTACTATGTATCATAACATTTTAAAAATAAAAGAAGCCACACACATAGATTATACACCATATGATTATTACTTACAAAATAAAAAGGCAAAATTAAAATACAGTATAAGAAATAAAATTGATGGTAAAACTCTAGATAGTCTTTCTGACTACAAGGGGGTACAGAACAGAAATATTTCAGAGGCAGAAGTTTATTTATATGTTATTTTTCTCCACGCATATATTTTCAACATAATAGCAAAAGAAAAGGTTGTGTCCAATCTCTGCTTCTGCAGTGAGACCTCCACCAACTCCTGAACAATGTCTCACCAACCACATAGTCTTTTACAGCTTTCCAGATCTTCTCTAGTTGAATGGACATTAGCTTGTTTCCTATTTTTAGTTGTTATAAAGTTTTGCAATAAGTGTTCCTCTGTGTTATTTTATATGTGTGCGACTATAACACCTTAATAGGATAATTCCAAGGAGTAGAATTACAGCACTCTTAGTGAGAGTGTTTGTCCGCAAACATACTGCCTTTCACTAGGGATGTATCAAAGCATACTGTCAGCAATATATGATATAAAGCTTTGACAAGTAGAACAGTGTGATCAAACTTTTCTTTTTTCACCAAATTATTATGAAATTTGTTGCTTAGTGTGGTCTTAATTTTAAATTCTCTGATAGATGATATTTTTACATGTCCAAGGGTCATTTGCATTTTATTTTCTCTGAATTGTCTACTTATTTGCCATTTTTTCTATTGATTTATTGGTGTATGTATCTAAAATTTAGGAAATTCATTTTTAATCTATGATATTGGCTACAAATATATTTTCCATTTTATTTGACTTTGATTATGACATATTTTAATCATGTTTATTTATGTTTAATAGTCTATGTAATAACTTTTATCAAATTTCTTTATGGTTTCTGAATTTTGAGAGACAGTTTGAAAAGCTTTTTCCATCCTAACATTCTAAAAATTTAAGCGGTATCTTTAAGTTCATTAATTATAAGAAGCAAATTTTGGATCCATATGACACTAATTCTATTTTTTTATTAGGATGTTCATTTCACATTCAGAAAATAGTTCAGATGTATGTTTTTGATAATTTGTGTACATTTCTCTAAGTATACCTATGTAGATATCACATTTTTAAAAGACGTATAACAAATCTAATGTTTCATTGAAACTTTTACTTTAAAATAAAAATATGTTAGGCGAATGAGAAAAAGCATATCTGGGCATCCTAAGCCCTCTATAAGAATCAGACAAAATTGTGAATCTCACACATGGTATCCAAACGTGATAAAAATTTTTCCCAGTGTTAGTTTCTAACATGTATAGATACATATATACATATATTCAAACAAATGAATGACAACAAACAAGTAAGTAAATAAATAAGTATAGAGTAATAGTTGAGAATATATATTTTACTCTGGGAGTTGCAGAGGTTAAAGAAGTTTACCAAGAAAACAGAAAGAGACAATTGTAAGAGAAATAATAAAGGACTTTGAACTTAAGTTCATGTTGATTCCTTTTTATCTGCATCTTTCTCCTTTTCCCTTCTTGCCCATTCCACCCAATTAATCCTGAACTTACATCTGTTTATTCAGCTTTGAATCTTCTTCACCACAAATTGCCTGCAGAAAATTTATGTTACCTCTTCCCAATGTTCTTTTTTTTTTTTTGCCATTTGTCATGACTAATCCCTACTCATTCTTCTGAACTCAAATGCATGCCTTTAAAATGAGTTCCATTGCATTATTGTTCCTTGTTTTATGTTTTAATTGTATTTCAAAGCTCTGATTAGAGATTTAATATACTAAAATAGAACAATGAACACTCTTGCAATCATGTAGCAAGCTGCATTTATATTCACCAATTTGGAAGTTCTCAAATTTGAATAGCTTGCTTCTGGGCAAATAATATGTTCATGTTGGACTAAGGTTGATTCGGGACTAAATGTATCTTCTTTGGCCCTGAAAATCTAAGAGGTGGTTAAATTTGGCCAACTCTGTTTTAGCCCTAAGGGAATAAAACAGAGACTCTAAGAAGATGGCAGATTAAAGCAGCGTTAAGAAAGCCCCTGTGAAGTCTGCCTTTTGTGCTAACACAGGGAACATGTGAATAGCAATAAAATTTCTCTCTGAGTAACAGAGGAGACTAAAAGATTTTAGTGAAAGAAGTTAGTAAAGAATGCAGTGGCACAGAATACCTTGGCCATGCATGGAGTACTGGAAGGAATCTTTGAAGGATAAACCAATACATGGAGAATTTCAGGTAAAGCATCAAAGACATATTCATTTATTCAGATTATGTTTCTTTATTGCCTGCTTAGGTCATAAGTTACACAGATCAAGTAGAAAATAAAATAAACAATCACATTACTTACGTAGGACTTTATGCTTTAGGTAATATGGCGTATTTATCTGAGGGAGGTTATTTACAAAACTTAGATATCACCTTTGTTTCAGACATACACTATCATTAACATTTCAGGTTAATAATTTGAAGACTGCTCTTTACTTGATACGTTCCTTTACGGTACTCCAAAATTTTAATTTTACTCTAATATGCAAGCAACAACCTACCTCTCTGTCTTGCAACTTCCAATTAAATAAGATATAAGAGGACTATTTTAACAGAGGAATTATAAAATATTACTGTATATATTGTATATCAAGTCCTCACTAAATCTCAGCTTTTATCAGATATTTCTGTATAATTACAAAACTCAGAGGAAATGGGAAGAAAATAGGTTAGTAGAATATTCTCCTGCCAGAAAATAAATGTCATTCTCCACCAATTTAATGGCTTATAGAACATAAATAAATTATTGTTTCATAGACATACAATGGAAGGTCTAAAGATGCCCCTCCAAACCTTCTGAGTTCCAAGCCAAGACACAAAAATTTTAAAAAGCAACAAAAACCTATGAAAATTTTGTTTTTTTAAATCCCACAGATTAACACTGCTTTTCTATATACTCACCATTTTCTGCCTTTTCATAAGGTGATTTAAAAAAAAAAAAAAAAAAAAAAAA
>NW_016810178.1:2065768-2085966 GCF_001698545.2 Rhinopithecus bieti
TTTTTTTTTTTTTGCCATTTGTCATGACTAATCCCTACTCATTCTTCTGAACTCAAATGCATGCCTTTAAAATGAGTTCCATTGCATTATTGTTCCTTGTTTTATGTTTTAATTGTATTTCAAAGCTCTGATTAGAGATTTAATATACTAAAATAGAACAATGAACACTCTTGCAATCATGTAGCAAGCTGCATTTATATTCACCAATTTGGAAGTTCTCAAATTTGAATAGCTTGCTTCTGGGCAAATAATATGTTCATGTTGGACTAAGGTTGATTCGGGACTAAATGTATCTTCTTTGGCCCTGAAAAATCTAAGAGGTGGTTAAATTTGGCCAACTCTGTTTTAGCCCTAAGGGAATAAAACAGAGACTCTAAGAAGATGGCAGATTAAAGCAGCGTTAAGAAAGCCCCTGTGAAGTCTGCCTTTTGTGCTAACACAGGGAACATGTGAATAGCAATAAAATTTCTCTCTGAGTAACAGAGGAGACTAAAAGATTTTAGTGAAAGAAGCTAGTAAAGAATGCAGTGGCACAGAATACCTTGGCCATGCATGGAGTACTGGAAGGAATCTTTGAAGGATAAACCAATACATGGAGAATTTCAGGTAAAGCATCAAAGACATATTCATTTATTCAGATTATGTTTCTTTATTGCCTGCTTAGGTCATAAGTTACACAGATCAAGTAGAAAATAAAATAAACAATCACATTACTTACGTAGGACTTTATGCTTTAGGTAATATGGCGTATTTATCTGAGGGAGGTTATTTACAAAACTTAGATATCACCTTTGTTTCAGACATACACTATCATTAACATTTCAGGTTAATAATTTGAAGACTGCTCTTTACTTGATACGTTCCTTTACGGTACTCCAAAATTTTTAATTTTTACTCTAATATGCAAGCAACAACCTACCTCTCTGTCTTGCAACTTCCAATTAAATAAGATATAAGAGGACTATTTTAACAGAGGAATTATAAAATATTACTGTATATATTGTATATCAAGTCCTCACTAAATCTCAGCTTTTATCAGATATTTCTGTATAATTACAAAACTCAGAGGAAATGGGAAGAAAATAGGTTAGTAGAATATTCTCCTGCCAGAAAAATAAATGTCATTCTCCACCAATTTAATGGCTTATAGAACATAAATAAATTATTGTTTCATAGACATACAATGGAAGGTCTAAAGATGCCCCTCCAAACCTTCTGAGTTCCAAGCCAAGACACAAAAATTTTAAAAAGCAACAAAAACCTATGAAAATTTTGTTTTTTTAAATCCCACAGATTAACACTGCTTTTCTATATACTCACCATTTTCTGCCTTTTCATAAGGTGATTTAAAAAAAAAAAAAAAAACTGTATGAGCCTCCAAGTCACTGTGGAAAGACAGCTTCTGCTCTGGGAACCTCTTTCCACTTACGCCAAGTGTCTTTAATGTTTTGATTTTTCCTCTGTGTTATATTTATAACCAACCCTTATCTCATATTTCTGCATGTCTTTCAAGTGAGGAACTAACTGTTGTTCTGAAAGCGTTTGAAGAATGTTTACACATCGGAGCCTTAGAAGACACAGATACTGTCTCTCTGCAAAACAGTGGACAGGCAAGCTTGTATATGAAGTAAAATCTGAGAACACTTAAAGTTCTTGATATCTCTTCCTGTGGGAGTCTAGTCCATTTTCAAACTGCCATACAGACATACCTGAGACTGGGTAATTTATTTATAAAAAAAGAAGTTTAGTTGACTCACAGTACCATATGTCTGGGGAAGCCTCAGGAAACTTACAATCATGGCGAAAAGGGAAGAGGCGTGTCTTACATGGTTGTAGGTGAGAGAGAGCAAGCAACAGTAGAGAAAACTGCCTTATAAAACCATCAGATCTCATGAGAACTCACACACTATCATGAAAACAAAATGGAGGAAACTGCCCCATTAATTCAATCACTTCTTATCAGGTCTCTCCCTAAACACCTGGGGAGTACAATTCAAGATGAGATTTGGGTGGGGACACAACGCCTAACCATATCATTCTGCCCCAGTCCCTCCCAAATCTCATGTCCTCACATTTCAAAACTGATCATGCCTTCCCAACAGACTCCCAAAGTCTTAACTCATTTCAGCATTAATTCAAAAGTCCAAGACCAAGGTCTCATCTGAGACAAGGTAAGTCCCTTCTGCCTAGGAGCATGTAAAATCAAAAGCAAGTTAATTACTTCCAGGACACAATGGGGATACAGGTATTGGATAAATGCTTTCACTCCAAATGAGGGTAATTGACCAAAACAAAGGGGCTACAGGCCCCATGCAAGTCCAAAATTCAGCAGGGCAGTCATTAAATCTGAAAGCTCCAAAACAATCTCCTTTGACTCCGTGTCTCACATCCAAGTCCTCCTGATGCAAGAGGTGGGCTCCCATGGGCTTGGGCTGCTCTGCCCCTGTGGCTTTGCACTGTACAGCCTCACTCCTGGCTGTTTTCACAGCTGGCATTGAGTGTCTGTGGCTTTTCCAGGTGCATGGTGCAAGCTGTCAGTGGATCTACCATTCTGGGTTCTGGAGGATGGTGGCCCCCTTCTCATAGCTCCACTAGTCAGTGCCTCATTGGGGACTTTGTGTTGGGGTTTCAATCCCACATTTCTCTTCCTCACTGTGCTAGCAGAGATTCTCCATTAGCACTCCACCCCTGGAGCAAACTTTTGTCTGGATATCCAGGTGTTTCCATACATCCTCTGAAATCTAGGCAGAGGTTCCCAAACCTTAATTTTTGACTTCTGACTTTTGAGCAATTGGGAGAAAGCATGCCAAATGGGAATGGGAGTTCTCACTCTGGTCCAAGGATTTTATCTGGAAATGGGAGTTCTCACTCTGGTCCAAGGATTTTATCTGGAGCTGGTATCCTAGTTTTCAGGCTGTAGACTGTTCTTGGCTTGAAGGTCAAGTTTGACTGGGGACCTATCCCTGTCTGCTTAGGAATTTACTGCCTCCTATTGCTATCAACATATCAATAAAACATTGATACAATTTATTGGCTGTTACTACAAGAGCTTAAGTTAATTAAACATGAATATCTAGAACCAAGCCAAAGCCAATTAAATATCTAAATTCTTTGTCTCAATGTATTAATATATACTTTCAAATTTATACTATAGCTTAAATATTGTTGTTTTGTTTATCAACAGTATTGACCTATTATTTTTTCTACTCAGATACCACAGTTTTGTTGGGAGACAATTTTCTAAATGGTTTTCTATTGCATGTTTTGTAAGCAGAAGCACTGATAGTTTCTATTCTAAACTGTTATTGCCTATATAGTGAAGTACTTTGAAAGGTACAGGTAGCATCTCCTTCTTAAGCAGAAGGCATATTTGTTCATTCTCCAGTATCCTTTCAAAAAAATTCTACCTTTTGAAGCATTTTGCTTGCACCTGTTATTAAAAATCAGTTCCTTAAGCTTGGGGTTCCTCATCTGTGACATAAACCTACTTTGTATACAACATGTACCTGGGCCACTCCATGTCACTCTTCAGGGACTTGGAGGATAAGAGAAAGCAACATAAACTTGAAGCTCATGCTGCTTGCTGTGATGTGAGTGATCTCAGACTAAAGAGTTCCATCTGTATCTTCTGTCAGCATCTAGGAAACTGTGGCAGGACAATTTGTCAGTTTGCATATATGGTAAAACCTTATACCCATCTCACATTTTGAAAGTTTTGTGATGCATCAAGATTTATAGTTTTAAATGATTAAATTCATAATCAAGGCCTCAACTAAATAATTGTCTTACTAAGTTAGAATATTAATTGAAAGAAAGTCATTCACTTCTGAGATAACTGAAATAGCTAATAATTAGCACCATATTCTCTAATTAGTAACAGTTCAAGGCATAAAATCTAAATGTGCTAAAAGGAGACAAGATTTTTAAAAATTCAGTAAAGTTTCCTGTTGATTAAGAATTCTGCTTATCTATCTGCCTTGCCTGATGAATTGATTTAATTTCTTCAGTCAGAATGAGCTAGAAAGAAGACAGGGAAGTAGGATATTTAATTTCAGTTACAATGTTTTACTTTTCATATTTATTTTTGCCTAAAAAGAAGAACCAGTTAATTATCCCCTCCATTGCTAGAGAGCAAGACATAGTTTTATAGTTGAAAGACTTAGTAAATATTTTAAAACAGACCTGGAAAGTATTTCTAATTTTACACAATTAAGTGGTACAAATTAAATCAGAAATTCTAGACCATTTAGACACTTTCTATTTTATCTTCGTATTAGTGACATAAGTCAGTGTGATACAAAAGATATCGTACATTTTGAAAATATTCAAATGTATGCATTTTTATTGTTATGAGTTACGTATGCTAAAGTGAAAGTGTTGGTTGTTTGTTGGTTGTTTAAGGATTCTAATATTGCTAATTACATATGACCTGAATAAATTTCAAAATCATTACATAAACCCCCCCCCCCCCCTCAATAAAACTTTTTAAATTAAATTGTTGAAAAATATGTATTATATGTTTTACTCTAATAATTTAGTAAAAATTAAATCTTAAATAAAATCTTAAAAAATTAAAAATTACTCATAATTGGTTTCATTAAAAATAAAATCTAAAAATTCAACAAAGTTATCTTGATTCAAGATCCGTGTCAACTATTATAATAAATCGGAGAAGGCCAAACTTAAAAGCTATTATACCATCACCTAAAATCCATTTCTCAGTTCATTAAATTACTTCTTACAGGTCACTGACTTTCTTCCCTCCCCACGCTTTTTTTTTTCTTTTCTTTCCTTTTTTTTTTTTTTGAAATGGGGTTTCACATTTGTTGCCCAAGCTGGAGTGCAATGGCACCATCTCAGCTCACTGCAACCTCCGCCTCCCGGGTTCAAGCGATTCTCATGCTTCAGCCTCCTGAATTGGTGGGATTACAGGCATGCACCACCATGCCTAACTAATTTTCGTATTTTAGCATAAATGGGGTTTCACCATTTTAGCCAGGCTGGTCTTGAACTCCTGACCTCAGGGGATCTGCCCTCCTCGGCGTCCCAAAGTGCTGAGATTACAGGCGTGAGACACCACGGTTGGCCAGGTCACTGACTTTCATTGTAGAATAAAAAAGGACTGAGTAGACTTTTAAAAAATCGTTGGTTACCTAACTCACAGTTTGAAAGAGTTAAAGTCATCAAGCACAGTCAAATGCCTTGTATGAGTCTTATTAAAATTACCACTGTACTGGTTGTCCTTTTGATCATTGCTGCAGTAGTGAAGTAACACCCAGACAATTACAACAATAATAATGAAGACATTAAATGTCTACATCCAAAAGAAGAATAAATTTTTAAGACTTGATTATCATTTGGAATGACAGATTTTAGAAATTACAAAACTACCTTTAATGGAGCACACATGAAAATTTGGGAAATCTCTCATAATTAGGTACAAGCATCGTTTAACTCTTTCAATATCCAAAAGGTATCCCTTCATAGAGTACCTTTCCTTCTACCAGTGAATACATAGTTGTGTTAGTTATTTTTTTGCAACATAACCAACCAGGCCAAAACTTACTGGCTTAAAGAAGCTAATGTGCATGCTCGTTATTTGGAGCTGGGATTACTGGGCAGTTCTTTTGATCTCATAGTCCTCATTCATGCAACTGCAGGTTGATTATCTGCTGGGTGATGCCATACACATACACATATATTTAGTAATAATGGCCTCTGGCCACACATCTTGGTATTAAGGTTCGAAGGAACAGAGAGACAAGCATGCAAGGCCTCTTGACAACCTAGCCTAGAACTGGCACCCTATCTCTTCTGTGTCTTCTATTAGCAAAATTATATCATTAGACTAACCCAATTTAAAAGGTTTAAGACATAGATTTTACCTCTTAAAGTCCCTTTGCGATGAGAATGAATAGAGAGAGAGAAAATTGTGGCCATTTTTTTTTCTTTTGTGATCTACCCAAAGATAGTATATAAGGTAGAAAATTATGACAGCAAGATTTGACCTTCAAATTGCTTTGTATTAATATAATTTCAATTGCCCCCACTCACAGGCTTGAGGGTTATAAAATTATATATATTCATCTACCTGGGAAAAATTGTTACTGGCACCATGGTAATTTTAGTAAGTATTTTATAAGTAATTTTAATATTTTTGTTCTCATATATCTGTGTGTGTGAATGCATGTGCATGCGTGTGTGTTGATGAGTGAGGAATAAATGAAACATCACAAAAACAGGAGAAAGAAAATCATGTTCAAGACACATAGTATGCAATTGGAAATTTAGATTTCATTGGTATTATAGGGGAATAAATGAAACGTGGCATCCTGGTGACTTTGCATGTGTCCATCCATATAGGCCATGTAGGCAAAAGTTTGAACCACAGCTAGTCTGAGCCTTGGTGGAACAACTTATGAGCTTTCTGGAAGACAAAAGCCTTCTCATAAAAGGATATGAGAAAATGCCATGAGGTCATATCTCCTCACCTTCTTGTATCACATGGGAGGCTGTCATACCTCCGTTTCTCATTATTTCCCAGGTTCTGATGAGGAATGAGGCTTTCTGCTCTGTGCCCCTTAGGTTACAGCTGCAGTCTATAAACATACTTAACAACCTTCTAGCATTGAGTGCTCAAGAACAGAGTGTCCCTTTCACTGCATTGTCAACTAGCCCTTTTTGTTTGAGTTTTACACTTCTGAGTGTGGGGGACAAAGAACACAGTGCATTGTCTCCTTTTGCTGTTCTTCCTTTTTCTGGCCAAGTAATAAAATGTTTGAATCTAAAAGGGACTTGTCGTATTTTACTAGCTAAATCTGTCTGACAAGCCTTGGCATGGGCCTTGCCTGCTGCTCTGTGCTTGGCAAGGATATATTTAGAAATATGGCTGCAGCTATGTTCTGACTTATCTCTCTCCTCTTTTGCTCATCTTTCACCATCACAAAAACTGGAAAACCGCAGGTAGTGTTTCTCCCTAACAACAGTGGATAGCATACTATATTGAGTTTCCAATAAAGCAATTGACCTGGCTTCCAGAGCCCTGCATCTTATCAGGGACAGTTCCCACAGGGATTGTTTGAATCCATGTGAACAAAGCTATCCTAACAGCCTCCTCAAAAAGGTTCTTCCTTATCAACTTTGAATCAATATCATAATAAGAAACGTAAACCTTAGTGTTATCCTACTGTATGTGGTATGATTTATGTATTATTCCCAGAGGATAAGAGAAGCCTTTCTATTTATTTTATGCTAAGGGCAGTCATCTGAGAGTCAGGTACCAGTCTCTATGTCTTTGAGTGTAAATAATGCCTAGTTTGAAATAGATTTTTTAAGTTGTGGAAACCTGTGACTCTTCACTCTGTCCCTCACTATGGATACAACAGGTAGACTCTGCCAATTGTGAGGTGATAACCAAACTTACTTTGTTTTCTAAGCATTTTTTAGGTTGAGTATCCCTGTAATAATATTTTAGTTTCAGCATGCGATATTGACAGGAATAAAAGCATTTCCATTAGATGCTGTTAGTTTACAGAGGTACCATGAAATGTATCCCATGATTCTTAATGGCCCAGACACCAAGCAAAGTCTAAATCAATGATATGTTCTTCTAATAACTATTTAAAATCACATCCACTACCCACATACCCTTTGTTTAGCTTTCCTTTGTTTTAAGGCTTTTCAGTGTCTTCTGTATTTAAAAAAATGTGGTCACGGATTTTCAGTGCGCTTTGACCAAAACTGGAATATACGGGGTGATTTGTCGTACCAAAACTTCTAAATTCATATTCAACTACAGTTCTTAATATTATAGCCTGTGATATCTAATATACATAGTTTTTAAAAAACACTAACTTTTCAGTGTATCAAAAACTCCTAAACTTTTGACAGAATTTAACTAGCGTAAGAACTGAATATATAACATAAATTTACTAATTCCACATATAGTTTTCAAGAATAAAATGTATGTACTTTATAAAAATAGTGAATATTATGTTTCTTGTATGTTAATATTTAACCTATACGTGCCTAAACATCATAAGGTTATCAGAATTACATGATTTTAAATTACAATTTAAAATATGATTAAACAGTGAGCAGAAGAATGTAATTGAATATTCCTATACAGAGATTGCCTTCAAATCTGTCAGTTTTGTTTTCCTTCTAGAGAAACCAGTAATTTTGACAGATATGAACTGCAGCAATGATGCAATTTCCCCAGAGGTTTCAAATTGATTTTAAACAACAGTGATTTATCTTTATTTTAAACTATGCACTGTTGTATTCTAGGATAGCACTCAGATTTTCATTTAGGAAAATGACTTTGTGAAAAGAAAATGTATTATTTGGAAACTTAAATACATGATCAATTTCTAATGAGTGAATATAATGTTATATATATTAAGAATTTTCTTCACAAATAATAAACACTTAACTTATTACATGTGAAATATGTAAGCACTTCTAATATCAGTTTTGTGATTGTAAATTGTTTCTAATCATAAAAATAATTATGACTCAAATATAAACAGTTTTTATAAATACTTACCTCTATGCTTCCTTTTCATTAGTTCACCTTTTCCTCTTTCAATATACCTGTTTCATATGCCAAATTCTTTGTTTATCTGGAGGATCACTTGAGCCCAGAAGTTCGAGGCTGCCGTGAGCTAGGACTGTACCACTGCAGTCCAGTGTGGGTGACAGAGATGGACCTTGTCTCTAAAAGAAAAAAAAGAAATGTAAAGCGGTCTTATATTCATATTTGCCTATTAAACTATCCCAAGGCTAATTAAATACCCTAGAAATCGTAAGAAGAGAACAAAGAGTCTACAAGTTGGATATTTTTATGATTTGTGTTTACTTGATGATTTTCCCATTAGAAGTATGATGCAAATATCTACAAAACAATGTAATATGTTGCTGTCATGTCACCTTTCATTCTCACCTGTGGTTTATTGCAGCAATTTAGTTACACAATTACATTTTTTCACCACTGCAATATCTAAAATCTAGCTAACATTTATTTTTATTATCATGAAGCTACAAGCATTTTTCTGGGGAATTATTTTGTCTCCTTATACAAGGCTAAAATGTAACATAAAATGAATATTATTTATTTAAGATAGAGTTAATGGAAAATATATTCAAAATAAAGAAATGAAATATGTCTTTATAAGCCTTTCAAAAATGGCATGACAAAAATTTTAGCAACAACTGTGGAAATAAAACAAGTCCTCAACTCTCTTTTCAGGAATAAAGGAATGCCCTCATAACTAACTATATAACTTCTTGTCATACTTGGAGGTTAACAGAAAAAAAGTCAGAACTGGGGGGAAAAAACAGTTAACTTAGAAATGTTATCCAGATTTGGAGTCAATAATTACCATTAATCTAGCATATCAACCGTGAGCTAGAAAGCAACTATTCTTCCTTCAAAACTGAAAAAAGTACACGAGATAAAAATTACACTAATTATGACTCAAAATGAACACTGCATGAACCTACGGCATTACATCTTACACTCTGATTTTTCAAATAATTGTGCTTAACACATTAACAATCTCAGAAAATAGAGAGTCAAGTGAAATAAGATTAAGAAGTGAAGACTCCTCACTTCCATTTTGCCCTAGTGACCAATCCACAGGTCAACGAATTTAAGGTCAACTTTCATCTCAGCATTAACATTCTAACACCGTTTTGAAATTCTATTTCATTGGTTGCCTTCAAAGTCATACTTGAAATTTAAGTCAAAAAAATGGCTGGTATCTGGCATCACATTCTGTGACTGTCATAAAACAGACAAACTTTAAACCAGCAAAGAGGCCTTTTTAAAATATAATTCAATGGTAAGATCAATAATGAAAGAAACTCATGGACTGGACAAATATTTGTTAAACACTATCAAAATAACTCATTGACTATTTAATAAATAAAAAAATTAGACCTGGGTGTGATGGCTCATGCCTATAATCCCAGTACTTTGGGAGGCTGAGGCAGGCAGATCAGCTGAGGTTGGGAGTTCGAGACCAACCTGACCAACATAGAGAAATCCCATCTCTACAAAACATACAAAATTAGCTGGACGTGGTGGCGCATGCCTGTAATCCCAGCTACTTGGGAAGAGAATCGCTTGAACCCAGGAGAAGGAGGTTGCTGTGAGCCAAGATTGTGCCATTGCACTCCAGCCTGGGCAACAAGAGCAAGATTCGGTCTCAAAAACTAAATTAATTAATTAACTAAAACTCAGATGTTATTCTGTGTATTCAAATGTAGAGAAATATGAATTAATTAAATATTTATTCATCAAAGAGTAAACTCCTCTGAACAGACAGCATTAAATAGTTGAGCATTTATTAGCCCTCTAGAGTAGAAAAAATTACCTAAGTTTAGAAGCAATTAAAGAAATAATAATAGTTAACAAAGATAACTTTCTCTATGACATGAATTTCATCTTTTAAATAATATACTAAATGCTTTTCATCTGCATACCAACCCTACAAGGCAGATATTACTGTCAACTCCACTTTGTAGATAAAGAAATTGCAGCTTAGGAAAATTAAATACATTATCTAAAGTGATACAGTTAATGGCAGGGCCAAGATTTTAACTCAGGGATTCTGATTCCAGAATCCACATAACAATGTAACAAATGGGAAGAATTAGCCATATTAAATAATTTTATTTGCACAAAAAAGAAAAAAAAGTACAAATGTATAAGCAAAATATTAACATATTTATTATATAGTAGTTCAGGCACACCATTGTCAACAGTATAGGTGACTTGTTACTTAGATCAGCTTCCTTATTGAAAACAAATTGAAATATAGCATATTATATTTTTAGTAAAATAAATATGAAAATTGAAAATAAAAGTGAAAAATAATCACACTAAAAAAGGAGCAAATGACAGGTAATATGCGGAGCCAAACATGAGCTTTAAACATTATAGTATTCACAAAATTGAGTCAATATTAGCATAAGTTTTGTGGCCTTGCAAGACTTGGGGCACAGAAAATAAGGTCTAGCTCATGCCTCAGGGGAGATTCTAATAGACCCACAAAGGACTACATACTTAGTAGCCCTAATGTGTAAGATTTTCTAGTATGCACCAGAAGGAGAAAGACAATAAATTTTTCCTGGTTAAAACTTTGGTGCCTAAGGAAGGAAAGAAGCAAAGGAAAGAAGGAAGGTAGAAGAGAAGTAAGGAAAGGAAAGAAGAGAGGGAGAGTGGGAGGAAGGAAGAAATAAGGAAGTCAATAGCGTGTTCATGTGGATTCGTAGCCTAAATTCTCACTACCTAAGTAATCTGTAGATCCCCAAGCCCAATTAAAGGTAGGTCCCAGACTACTAGCAGACCCAAACAATTAATGAAAGCAAATGTAAATTCACTTAAAAGGGTCCCATCTTCTCAAGAGTTAACAAACTGAATAACAATTTGTTATTGTTATTCAAAATGAATAAAGTTCCAAAGCAAGTGAGAAATTTAGTAAAAAATGAAAAAAAATATAAGAAAACAAGCTATAATATTACAAATATTAGAGTTCAATACATTAAATTAAATACTTTATTGAATATTTTACCAGTAATTGGACATCAGTAAACAGAATTAATAACATGGAATATAGAAATGAAGAAATTATCTAGAACATATTACAGAGATACAAAGAGACAGCAGATAATTTAAAAGGAAAGAAAAGAATGAGTTTACATGTAAAATGTAGCTGATTTCTTACAAGGAGCAAGAGATCTCAGAAGACAGAAAGACGGTACACTCAATCCTTTTCAGTAAAAATGACTGGTAAGCTAAAATTCTAGTCTTAGCATATGTGCTGATGAAGAAAGAGAATCACAAAAGCATTTTCCACAAAACATAACAATAGAGATAATTCCCAGCAGATTGCCACTAAAGGAAATTCTATAGACTGTATTTCAGGCAGAAAACCATGAAAATTTAAAACTTGTAAATATTTTAATGTGTACACACAAATCAGACAGTATAAAAAAAGTTATACTGTCTATAAGTTAAAGTTAAAAAGTGTTTTAGAGTTAAAATTAAAAAGCCATATGTAAAGTATCTTTAATAATTACAAATAAGAGATTTGTGTATTGAATTAAATTATAGCAAGGTATTTATGCGTTTAGGATAACTAGGGTGTACTATACTATATTTTGCTAAACTATGTGACTAGAGGTCTGGAGTTAGAAATATGGAGGGCTGCAAAGACAGGCACATGACAAAAAGAGGATTTGTGTTGTCCTTGGTTACATTATGAGTTTTGGAATGTATGTCAAAGGCAATAAGCAAGTAATTTTCAGTGTGGAGAATAAACTGGAAAGAACAGTAAATGTAGAGAGAACAGAAGTCCAGACCAGAATGAAAAGAAGAAATAATTAATAGGTAAAAATAACAGGACACATTCATTGATTGACTGCATAAAAAGGTGACACCATGTATAACTCTCAGGTTATTATCATATTAAAAGTCAATATATACTTTTCAGTTTCCACTCCTGTGTGTACAGAGGCTTAAAGTTATCATTCATCCTACAACAATAAATAAGTTAAACAAATTGAAAACAAATGAGATTTCTTAGACCCACCAAAGAATTGAGGTTACAGGGCAAACACTACCCTGAAATCTATTTTAAAAAAGGTAAATATAGTGAAGTATAGCCAAGATCTGTTTACCAAGAGCAGAGGCCACCAGAGAAATAAACTGACAGGAGCACTTAAACAATAGCTGCAGAGGGACAAAACTAAGAATTGCATTAACTCTGTTCTGAAACCGGCAAGCAAGAGGTGAGCAGAGTAAAATATGCAAAATGTTGGGAGATAATAAAAAAGAAAACTAGAATTTTATATCCATCATAAGTATCCTTCAAAATTGAAGGAGAATTAATAGAATTTCTCAAAAAAATGAGGGAATTCATCACCAGTAGACTTACACTGTAAGAAATGTTAAAAAAAAAAAAAAAAAAGTTTTCCATGGAGAATGAAGGGCAGATATTTTCAAACTTCAGTCTAAATAAAGATAAGAAAATCATCAAAGTATAAATCAATAAAGAATTTTATTTGCTTTATTCATAACTGATTTAATAGATAACTGCTTAAAGTAATAATAATGTTTTCAATGATTACACTATATATATAAGTGAAATAAATGGCACTAATGTTATAAGTGACTGGATGGAAGAATTGAGAATGCTCTGTAATAAGGTAACTGCACTATCCATTAAATAGTTTGTTGTTATTCAAGAGTGAGATTAGATTGAGAGTGAGATTAGATTAATTCTAAATGTCTATTGTGAAATCTATGGCAAACATATAAAGAAAGTATAGCTAATATGCTAAGAGAGGAGATAAAACAAAATAATGTAAAATATTGAGTTAAAACTAGAGAAAGCAAAACAAGAAGAAAAAAATGAAAAAAGAGCACAAACAATGAATAGAAAAATATTTATTAACCTAGTAGGTATTAAGCAAATTATATTAATAAACATTTTAAATATGAATGGTTTAAATACACTAGTTAAAGGATAGAGAGTACCAGAGTGGGTTTCAAGAACAACAAAAGCCCCCTCAAAAAGACCCATAACAAGATCCAGCTATATGTTGCCTCCAAGAAACTCACACATTGTTTTTGTTTTCTTTCTTTCTTATTTTTTTAACTTTTATTTTAAGTTCAGGAGTACATGTGCAGGTTTGTTACATAGGTAAATGTGTTTTTACATAGGTAAATGAGGGTTTGTTGTACAGATTATTTCATCACCCAGGTATTAAGCCTAGTATCCATGAGTTATTTTTCCTGACCCTCTTCTTCCTTCCACCCTCTGATGGGCCCCAGTGTGTGTTTTTCCTCTCTATGTGTCCATGAGTTCTCATCATTTAGCTCCCACTTATAAGTGAAAACATGTGGTATTTAGTTTTCTGTTTCTATGTTAGTTTGCTAAGGATAATGACCTCTAGCTCCATTCCTGTCCCTGCAAAGGATGTGCTCTCATTCATTATGTCTACATAGTATTTCACGGTATACATGTAACACATTTTCTTTATTCAGTCTATTGTTGATGGGCGTTTAGGTTGATTCCATGTCTTTGCTGTTGTGAATAGTGCCACAGTGAACATATGTGTACACATGTCTTTGTAATAGAAATATTTATATTTTGGCAGTAATGGGATTTCTGGGTTGAATCATGTTTTTGTCTTTAGGTCTTTGAATAATTATCACACTGTCTTCCACAATGGTTGAACTAATTACACCCCCACCAACAATGTATAAGCATTTCATTTTACTCCACAATTTCACCAGCATCTATTATTTCTTGACTTTTTAATAATAGCCATTCTGACTGGTGTGACATGGTATCTCATTGTGGTTTTGATTTGCATTTCTCTAATGATTAGTAACATTGAGTTTTTTTTCCCATATGATTGTGCGTCATGTGTATGTCTTCTTTTGAGAAGTGCTTGTTTATGTCCTTTGCCCATATTTTAATGGGGTTGTTGTTTTTTTCTTGTAAATTTGTTTAAGTTCCTCATGGATACTTGATATTAGCCATTTGTCAGATGCATAATTCGCAAAAAATTTCTTCCATTCTATAAGTTATCTGTTACTCTTGATAGTTTATTTTGCTGTGTAGAAGGTCCTTAGTTTAATTAGATCTCATTTGTCAATTTTTGCTTTTGTTGCTATTGCTTTGGGCATGGTCATCATGAAATCTTTGTTGATGTCCTGAATGGTATTGCCTAGATTGTCTTCCAAAGTTTTATAGTTTTGGGTTTTACATTTAATTCTTTGAAATGTACCTTGAGTTAATTTTTGCATATGGTATAAGAAAGGGGTCCAGTTGCAATCTTCTGCATATGGCTAGCCAGTTATCCCAACATCTTTTATTAAATAGGGAATTCTTTCTCCATTGCTTGTTTTTGTTAGGTTTGCAGATCAGATAGATGTAGGTGTGTGGTCTTATTTCTGGGTTCTCAATTCTGTTCCATTGGTCTGTGTGTCTGTTCTTGTACCAGTACCATGCTGTTTTGGTTACTGTAGCCCTGTAGTGTAGTTTGAAGTCAGGTAACATGAAGCCTCCAGCTTTGTTCTTTTTTGCTTAGAATCACCTTGGCTATTCGGGCTTTTTGTTGTTGTTATTCCATATGAATTTTAAAATGCTTTTTTTTTTTCCTAGTTCTGTGAAGAATTTCAATGGTATTTTGATAAGAACAGCATTGAGTCTATAAATTACTTTGGGCAGTAGGGCCATTTTCATGATATTGATTCTTCCTATCCATGATCATGGAATATTTTTCATTTGTTTGTGTTATTTCTGTTTTATTTTTTATTTTTTAAAGATACTGATAGGTTCAAAGTAGAGATGGAAAATATATGCCATGCTGGGATGGACTGAATGAACATGAATCCCCAAAAGACATATTAATGTCCTAATCCCTAAAACCTGTGATTTCCTTTTATTTAGAAAAAGGGTCTTTGCAATTGTTAGTTAAGTTTCTCTAGAAAAGGTTCATCTACTGAGATGTGTCAGTAGACACTAAATCCAATGTTTCTTTATAGGAGACACACAGAGGAGAACCACACAAGGAAGAGGGGAAGACTAGGTAAAGATGGAGACAGAGATTAAAGTTATGTATCCACAGAAAGCAATGCCTGGAGCCAGCAGATGCTAGAAGAAACAAAAAAGGGTTCATCCTTAGAGCTTTCAAATAGAACACAGATCTGCCAACACTCTGAGTTGGACTTCTGGCCTTCAAAACTGTGAGAAAATAAATTTGTTCTTTTATTAGTCACCTAATTTGTGGCAAGTTGTTATGAAAATGCTAGAAAACGAATACACATGCTAATACTCATCAAATAAAAGCTAGAGTAGCTATCTTAATATTCAAAAAAGCAGACTTCAAAAGAAACAAAATTTTCAGGGGTACAGAGAGTTATCACATAATAATAATAAAGAGGTCAGTTCTCCAAGAAGACATAATAATCCTTAACATGTACGCACATAATAACAGACTGTCAAAATGCATGTGACAAAAACTGATAGAAATTCAAGAAGAAATAGACAAATTAATTATCATATTTGCAGACTTCAGGATCCCTCTTTCAGCAACTGACAAATCAAGGAGGCAGAACAGCAGTAAAGATATGGTTGACCTGAACAGCACCATCAATTTGATCTAATTGACATTTATAAAATACTTGATTCAACAATAGCATAATGCACGTTTTTTTCAATCTCACATGAATATTTATCAAGAAAGCCACACTCTGGGCCATAAACCACACCTTAACAAACTTAAAATAATTGTTCAATGGATGTACAGATAAGTGCAAGATGAATGAGTTCTAGAGATCTGCTGTACAACATAGTGCCTATAGTTAACAATTCACTATTTTACAACTAAAATTTTGTTAAAAGTGTAGATCTCATGTTACATATTCTCAACACACACACAAAGGGGCAAGATAAAATTTTAGGAGATGATAGATATTTATTATCTTGATTTTGCTGATCATTTCACATGTGTATGCAAATCCCTAAATTCATCTAATTGTGTACAATAAATATGCCCAGTTTTATGGATTTCAGTTATACATCAATAAAGCTCTTTTTTAAAAAACGTAATCCTACATGATATGCTTTCAGACCATGATGTAATTAAACTAGAAATTAATTACAGGGAGTTAGCTCAAAAATCAAAATTAATTGTACATTTAAAAACACACTATAGCCAGGCATGGTGGCTCACATCTATAATCCCAAAACTTTGGGAGGCTGAGGCAGGAGGATTACTTGAGCCCAGAAGATCTAGACCAGCCTGGGCAAATTTTTTTATAGAGTCCTGTCTCTATAAAAAAATTAAAAAATTATCCAGACATGGTGGTGCATATCTGTGGTCCCAGCTACCTGGTCAGCTAAGACAGGAGAATTGCTTGAGCCCAGGATGTTGATGCTGCAGTGAGCCATGTTCAAACCACTGCACTCCAGCCTAGGCAACAGAGCAGGACTCTCTCAAAAAAATAAAAAATTAAATTAAAAATCTATTCTACTAAATATCAACACATTGGTCAAAGAAGAAGTGTTAAGAGAAATTTAAAAGCATTTTTATCTAAAATGAAAAAGCAGCTTATCACTAATCCATGTGATGTAGCCAGAGCAGTGCTTAGTGGCACATATCATTGAATGGTTGTATTCAAATAAAAGAAAGATCTAAAATAAGTAATCTAAACTTCTACCTTAGAAACTTATGGAGAGAAGAGCAACATGAGCTGAAAGCAAGCAGAATAAAATAAATAAAAATTCCAGTACAAATCAGTGAAATTAAAATTAGGGAAAAAGTGGAGAAAATCAACAAAACCAGAAGCTGTTTTTTAAAAAAATACAAATGAAACTGACAAAACTCTGTCTAGGTTAACAACAACAACAACAACAACAACAACAACAAAAAGAGAGAGAGAGTGAGAAAGAGGAGAGAGTGAAGACACAGAGTATCAATAGTGTATATAAAAGAGGGTTCATCACTATTGATCCCATCTACACATCAAGGAAATAAAGGAATATAGTAAACAACTCTATGCATACAAATTTGACTTTGATGAAATAGGTAAATTATTTGAAAGATATAAACAATAATTAATAGAAAATGCCAAGCCAAGATGGTTTTGCTGGTTAATTATACCAAACATTCAAAGAAGAAGTGATAAAAATTCTCTACAATCACTTCCAGAAAATCAAAGCAGAGGAAATCTTCCTACTGCTTCTTTGATACCAAAATTACCCTACTACTAAAATCAGATAAAATCTTTACAAGAAAGGTAAGCTACAGATGAGTAACTCTTATGAGCTTAGATACAAAATATTCTCAACACTATATTAACAAATGAAGTCAGTCAATCCTTAAAAATTAGTTAAATATCACAGCTGAATCAGATTTATTACAGGTATGCCAGGCCATTTCAACACTTGAAAAATCAGTTAAAAAATTTATCTATCATATTCATGGGTTAAAAACATATGAACATATCAACAGATGAAAAAAATAGCATTGGGAAAAATATCCCACATCTATTCGTGATTAAAACATTGAGCAAACTAACAGAGAACTTCTTCAACTTGTTTTAAAAGATGTACAGCTAATATTCTATCATGTGGTGAGAAACTGGATGCTTTTCCCCTAAGATCAGACAGTAAAGGAAATAAAAGGCATATATCTTACAAAAGAAGAAATGAAACTTTGATTATCTATTTAAAAAAAACAATAAATTGAAAGGACACCTGGAACAAATACATGGCTATAGCAAGGTTGCAGGATACAAGGTTATTATATAAAAGTCAATAGCTTTCCCACATACCAGCAATAAACAATTTGAATTTGAAATTAAAAACCAAACAGCATTTATAATAGTATCAAATATATGTAGTATTTAAGCATAAGCATAATTAACTATGAATAGAATTTATATGTGGGAAAAATACAAAACTCTGATAGACAGTGAAAGAGCTGAACTCATGGAGAAAGAGTGCATTCAAGGATTGGAAGACAAATATTTTGGTGTGTCATTTTTTTTTTTTTTCTCGAGATGGCGTCTCGCTCTGTCACCCAGGCTGGAGTGCTGTGGCATGATCTCAGCTCACTGTAACCTCCGATTCCCTGGTTCAAGCGATTCTCCTGCCTCAGCCTCCCTAGTAGCTGGGATTACAGGTGAGCACCACCACGCCCAGCTAATTTTTGTATTTTTAGTAGAAATGGAGTTTCACCATGTTGGCCAGGATGGTCTCAATCTCCTGACATCGTGATCTGCCTGTTTCGGCCTCCCAAAGTGCTGGGATTACAGGCATGAGCCACGATGCCCGGCCAGTGTGTCAATTCTTTTCGACTGTATCACAACACAATCAAAATCAAAATCCCAGCACGATATTTTGTGAATGTCTTTAAACTGATTCTAAAGTTTATCGGTGAATGCAAAAGATCCAAAATAGCCAGTACAATACTGAAGAACAAAGTTGAAGAACGGACATTACCTAGCTTCAAGACCTATAAAGCTACACAGAAATCAATACGGTATGGAGAAAGAAGAGACACATACATTAGTGGATCAGAACAGAAACTTAAGAAATAGACTGACTCAAATCATCTCATTTTTGACAAAGGGACAAATATGATTCAATGGGGAAATGACAATCATTTAGCAAATGGTCCTGGGACAAATTAACATTCATATGCAGACAAATGAATCTAGACTTAGAATTCATACACACACACACACACACACACACACACACACACAAAATAAATGAATCATAGATCTAAATATAAAACAAAACTGTAAAACTTCTAGAAGAAAACATAGGAGAAAATCTATATGAAGTTGAATTTGTTGATATGCTTTAATTGCAGAGAGCATAAAATGCTTGATCTATGAAAAAAATGGATAAATTTAACTTCTTAAAATTAAAACTTCTGGTGTGCAAAGGACATTATTAAGATAATCAAAAATCAGGACATTAACAGTAGAAAAGTATTTGCAAAACACATATCTGATAAATAAAATTGAATCCAAAATGTACAAAGAACCTTTAAAACTCAACAATAAGAAAACAAACTGAATAAAATTGTACATAGGTCTTGAATAGACACTGCACCAAGGATATTATACAGATGACAAAGAACTATATAAAAAGATCTTCAATATAATTTGTTTATAGGGAATGCAAATTAAAATAAAAATAAGACATTACTACACATCTAGTCTATAAAATAGCTGAAATCAAAATAAATAAATAATGCCAAGTGCAGGCAAGATGGGGAGCAACAGGAACTATCATTCATTGCTGGTAAAAATGTAAAGTGCTGCAGTAATTTTGGAAAACACTCTTGTAGTCTTTTGTGAAACCAAACATAGTCTTACCGTATGATTCAGTAATTGTGCTGATATTTATCTATACAGTTAATTTGAAACTATATGCTTATATAACAATCTGCATACAAATATTTATAGCACTTTTTAAAATTATTATACCTTAAGTTCTAGGGTACATGTGCATAACGTGCAGGTTTGTTACATATGTATACTTGTGCCATGTTGGTGTGCTGCACCCATCAACTCGTCAGCACCTATCAATTCGTCATTTATATCAGGTATAACTCCCAATGCAATCCCTCCCCCCTCCCCCCTCCCCATGATAGGCCCC
>NW_016810178.1:2087486-2095405 GCF_001698545.2 Rhinopithecus bieti
CGGCTTTGTTTACCTACTTAAGCCTCAGCAATGGCGGGCGCCCCTCCCCCAGCCTCCCTGCTGCCTTGCGGTTAGATCGCAGACTGCTGTGCTAGCAATGAGGGAGGCTCCGTGGCCGTGGGACCCTCCTGGCCAGGTGTGGGATACAATCTCCTGATGTGCCCATTTGTTCAAAGCGCAGTATTGGGGTGGGAGTCACCCGATTTTCCGGGTGTTGTGTGTCTCAGTTCCCCTGGCTAGGAAAAGGGACTCCGTTCCCCCTTGCGCTTCCCAGGTGAGGCGATGCCTCACCGTGCTTCAGTTCTCGCTGGTCGGGCTGCAGCAGCTAACCAGCACCGACTGTCCAGCACTCCCTAGTGAGATGACCCCAGTACCTCAGCTGAAAATGCAGAAATCACCAGTGTTCTGTGTTGCTCGCGCTGGGAGTTGGAGACTGGAGCTGTTCCTATTTGGCCATCTTGCTCCGCCCCATTTATAGCACTTTTATTCATAATTTACAAAACCTGAAACTAACCAAGTGGTCCTTTACTAACTGAATGAATAAACTGTGTGGCAACCATACAATGGAATATTATTGAGCAATAAAAAACCTTTTTTCAAGGCATGAAAAGACGTGAAGGGCACTTAAATGCATATTGGTAAGAGAAAAAAGCCAGTATGAAAAAGCTGCATATTGCATAATTGCAATTATATGACATTCTGAAAAACACAAAAGTAAAGAGACAGTCAGTTGGTCAGCTCTGGCCAGGGACTTGGGAGGTGGGGGAAGGTGGTGGTGGAGGAGTGTAATAAGTGAGAAATAGGGCATGTTTAGAGCAGTAAAATTATTCCATATGATATCATAATGATGGATAAAAGGTATTATGCATTTGTCAAAACCTATAGACTTCTATAGCACAAAGAGTGAATATGTGTCAATTAACAGTATAAATTGTTTAAGAAGAGGGGTCATTTCAAGAAGAAATGCAGACAGTTACAAGATAACCTAACTGAATCACATATTTTTCAAATAACCTTCAGGGATGGTGGTAAAAATTGCTGACCTAAGCATCTTTGGACATGAATAGAGCCTGTAAGACTAAAGAAAAAATAAACTGCTGATAAGCACTATACTTAGTTGATAAAGTTATTTCCCATGGTTGCATGGATTAACAATTCTACTACTGTTCTACTGTGCACTGTAATTGAATGATGAAGTAAATGGATGGCAATGGCAGATGCCAAGTTTCTCACTGCTGGAGAGGTAGTTTACAGACAAGCAAAGGGAAGAAACTAAAATGATCTCTATAGTAATGGATCAGAGTTGGAGATAGTAAGAAGTTATGCTTAGCTTAATATAGGTAAATCAGGTAACATATAGAAATATTTATGGATATGTATATAAATGCATTAGTATAAATGCATATAGTTTTTGCTGTATCAGCTGGGAGGGCCTTAAACAAATGACACCCATGAGCAACGAGCATGCCCTTATCTTGATTTCTAATATCATTTTCCAATAAAAAGAAGAAGAGTCCCTTAAAGAAATGCTTGGTTCTAAGACTAGGGAAACAGATAGGAAAGTTGAACTATGAGCATCTTGTAGTATCAGAAAGTAAAAAAGCATTCCAAAAAATTGTAATACATTTTTTAGGTTATTTCAAAGCATCATGAAAACCAACTGAAAGAACGCACCATGGCCAAAGGTAGAAAATTTGAGTAACAAAATTTTTGTTGCTGAATTAATTATTGCATTTAATTGATTTAATTAATAATTGCATCAAATTTAATTGAGTTAATTATTGCATTGAATTCAATCAATTAACTAAATGATTTAAATAGTGAATTATTTTTATTTATTTATTTATTTATTTATTTTTTTTTGAGACAGAGTTTTGCTCTTGTTGCCCAGGCTGGAGTGCAGTGGCATGATCTCGGCTCACTGCAACCTCTGCCTCCTGGGTTCAAGCGATTCTCACACCTCAGCCTTCCGAGTAGCTGGGATTACAGGCACCTGGCAAGACGTCCAGCTAATTCTTGTAGTTTTGGAGGAGACGTATTGCACCATGTTGGCTATGCTGGTCTCAAACTCCTGACCTCAGATGATCCATCTGCCTCGGCCTCCCAAAGTGCTAGGATTACAGGCATGAGCCACCAAGCCCAGCCAGTAATACTGAATTATAACCGCAAGTACGAAAAATAAATATATGTAAGTTTAATCTGGTATAAACAAATGAATGAGCACATTAATACATGAAAGAGACACATTTCTTAAGCAGAATAATGTCATAGGATATATGTAGGTTTTGCACCCTTAAATGGGGGAGCATATGCTCATTCCTGTGCATAGTGACTTCCTCCCAAGTGTAAAGTAATGATAAGGGGGTAAATAATAACTTTACAATTGAGAACCCGAATGGACACAACCTAAGATAGGTGACCAAAGTCAACGTCACCACTCATAAATCATGTTGATGGTATACACTTGATGTGACATAATAAAAATGACACTGTATATCTATAGTCTTCCTCCCAATAACTCATAACCTCAGTTTTATAAGAAAAACATGTTTATATTGGGCAATCTACAAAATGCCAGACCAGCACACTTGCAAACTGTCAAGGTAATCAAAAAGAGAAAGGTCTAGGCCAGGCACGGTGGCTCATGCCTGTAATCCCAGTACTTTGGAAGGCTGAAGCAGGTGGATCACTTGAGGTCAGGAGTTCAAGATCAGCCTGACCAACATGTTGCAATCCCATCTTTACAAAAAATAAATAAATAAAATAAATAAATAAAAATTAGCCAGATGTAGTGACATGCCTGTAGCTCCAGCTACTCAGGAGGCTGAGGTGGGAGAATGACTTGAACCCAGGAGGCGGAGGCTATAGTGAGCCAAGATCATGCCACCGCACTCCATCCTGAGTGACAGAGTGAAAACCTGTCTCATTAAAAAAAGAGGAAGAAGAAAAGAAGAAGGAGGAGGAGGAGGAGGAGGAGGCAATTATTTTAATTGGCTGTCTACATTTCTCTAAGATAACAACCTAACAAAAGTTTGTATTGAAAGAGGTAGTATTCTTTCTTTAAAACTTATTTCTCAGAAAGTAAGAAGAGAGCATAAAGTAAATTAGTAAAGTGCTTATTTATAACTCTTGGCACTCATTGTATTGTGTAGTATACTTAATTAAAATGTTGTTATATTTTACATCTCCATCAAACCTGAACATTTGCACTGCGCTCCTATTTAAATTAGTCAGTTCTACTTATCTTACAAGGGCAATAATCATTCAAATGAAAACCTCATTGAATAAAACAGAGGTGAAAATGTATGTCAAAGGTTTCTTCACTTTGTATAGTGACTCAGAATAGTGTTTGATCCCAGACATTAAGACCAGTGTACTTACTAAAATGAGAGAAAGAGAAAAAGGAGCAACCATTACTTGACTCTCTGCTAGCATCTCCATATGAGGCTTGAAACTTTTCCACATAGTACCTTACTAAATAATACAATAGGAAGGAAGCTCTATTCTTGGTATTTGGAACATCACAGAACTCAAGCTCAAAACGCATAAATAACTTACTTTGGGAAATTATGCAATCAATAGCAAACATTGCAGGCCACAGAGTGATGGGGGCAGAGAATTTTCAAATAAACCTATTACTGGTCCAATAAGCAGAGAAATAACTTGCTCACGTATACAGTAGACTACCTATGAGATTAGCTCCTTAATATTTGTTTGACTATGCCACTTCTACTTTATGAATGAGTTTGCTTAATCACCTCTTCAAATATCTCTCTGATACTAAGACAATATGTCTTGAGAGTTATCTGATGCTCTCCAATGGTAGGGCAGTTTAGAAGTTGTCAACTCTTTCATATGGAACATATGAGCAGCTGTTTGAGGAAGACAAGTCGAACACCAAGTAGCCCTCCTTAAAAAGACCTATTACATTTCTGCAAAATGCTTTAGTCTACATATCTTCTTACTGTATGTATGACAAATCTCATCTGAATTGTAGAATCATAAGATCCAAGTGAGTTAATTCTGGTACTACTCTCTTTTTAAAAAAATAAATAAATAGTTTCTGCTTAGAGTTTCTTGAAAATCAGTTTTTTTCTGACATTGTAAATAGAGTGTAAAGTAATTTTTAGTAAAGAATATAATTTTTGCCAAAATCCAAATATCTCTGCTATTATCTGTACATATTTCTTGAAAGTGTTTGTCATAGGTAATTTTTTAATGGTTTGATTACTTTTTCTATTTATGCTACTATATATAATTCTCAAAAATTCAAAAATCGGGCTAGGATTTCAGTGTCTGTTGGATTTATCGACCAGGCTATGTTTGTTGTATATGTCACAATTGTCCTTTATCTCTTGAGCTTCTTCCTTCAATGAGTTAATTAACATGTTATTATAAATATAGCACACTAACATGCTCTTGGTGGTTATGAACACCTCCAGATTTTCATTGTTCAATATGGAAGTCACCTGCCACATACAGCTATTTAAATTTAAGTTAATGAAAATTAAACAAAACAAATTTAGTTACTCAGTACCATTAACCACATTTCAAACATTCAATAGCCAGGTGTGGTTATTGGCTATCCTACTGGAGAGTATAGACATTGAGCATTTTCATAATAATAAAGAGTTCTATTAGACTGCACCATATTAGATTATAAAAATATGTCATCAAAACTCTAATTTCTCTGTGGCAGTGCAGTAAATATATACTAGGCTACATTTTGTGAGGATGCAAATTACATCTTGCTGGAATCTGAAACTGGATTGGAAAAGATTGGGTTAGCAAGGTTTATAATGTTGTACCAGCCCCCTTGGTATTTTGTATATCCTGCATAGTTTTCGTCACTTCTGGACTAGCTGAAACAAACAGCAGAATATCCTTCCTTAATATAGTCTAATTTTAATATCTATATTTTAAAGGAACTATCTACTTTATTTACTGGCCAGGCAGGATATTATTAGGAATCAATATTATCACAATTTCTTTGATCAGATTAATAAACACTTAAAGACCCGATGGAGTTTGAAACTGCTTAATGCTTGCTACTAAGACCAGGACAATTCCAATGGCTCTCAGTGTGACCGATTAAACTATGTGATGGTTGGACTTGGACAAATATCCACATGAAAGTTGCAATGCCCATAGGCCACATTCACAAATAATATTCATCCAAATTACACATTCATGTATAAGTAACACAATCACCAAATAAAATCTCTAGGTACACATTCCAATTCTTACGTTCACTTCTACTTTGTTTCTCTCACCTACAGAGTATCCCACCCTAATGGTTTCAAATACAAGCCTTTCCGACCACCATCCCCATTCTTCTCAAGGATTACTGTACACTGAACAGCACCTTCATCTCGCAATCGTTAAGTACCTCGGTATATCACTTGCAGGCCATTCACCCAAATCATTGAAAGAAGACTAAGATCTCTGGCATCTTAGCAGATTGCAGCCTCTCAACCTCTTTTTTTTTCCAGACTCCATGACTTTATGTGAGGGAGTAACTTCAGCCCTATTTCCCTCCAGATGAGTAAAAGAGAGAGTAAAGTTACTATTTTGCTTTTAAAGGTGGGGTTTTGGTAGCAGTGACTCTCCCACCCCCCAAATTTTGATTGTGCACTATATAACTGCTTATCAGAAACATCATCAATTTCTTCTCTTTTTAAAACAAAACATTTCTGAAAAGCCATGTAAGCAGATATACCTTGTTTCCCACATGCCATTTTTTCATGTCTCTATATTTCTCTTCCTTTTGTTTATATGGTATTGATCTTTTGGATATTGTGTAGTCACAGGCAAAATACATGATGATTAAGATTAGAAAGCCCATGCCCCCTCTTTGTTATTTCCAGAGTCATGAGTATCGATTGAATTAAGCCACAGTCATCATAAAATCAGACTAATACCTTCTACATGCGTAGCCTTCCACCTGTTTGGAAAAGAGTATTCCATTTGTGGATGGAGGTGGAATGAAGGCAAATTTTCCTCTCAGGATAGCTTTGCCAAACTCTCCAATTAACCCGCTGCACCTAATTTGCTGTCATATCATGATAAATCATCTGGTCACAAATGTTCAAAAACACTCAAGTATTAGTTATCCTTATTAGCAGTACTAACTGATGTGTAGGGGTACAAGACAGTGTTACGTCCTTGTTGGAGGCAACTCTGAAAGGCCATCTAAGCTACACAGCTTCTGTTTATTTGCTGAAGCCTCAGTCACACCAGTGCATTGGAGATCAACTTCTCCTTCTGTCCAATTCTATCTTCTTCATTTTCTTATTGAATGCCTGCTAAGGGTAATTTTTCCCTATTAATTTTCTGACTGCGAGATCTCATAAAAGTCTTTAAAAGAACCTGATCTAAGTCTGAATGAGTTAGTGGTTCATTTTGAATTTGAGCATTGCTGAAGATGATTTATTGGACCTTTTTTTTTTGAAAAATTACTGATGTTGATAATTTTTGTTTTTTCTTTGTGGACTACTCAGATTTCTCAGTAAAGATGCTCTTAATATGTTGCCTTGAAAGCAAAGGACTAGTTTCCAGGGTTCTTAGAACCACATACTAAGGACAATGGTTCTAAAAATGCTAGATTGGTTCTAGAATGCTGAAGAATCCCTAGCATTCAGCATAAAATGCTAGGGACTGTCAGCATTCACCATGTGGTGTTTTCACAATTACTAAATTCCCTTGTTTTAGATACTGTATTCATGTTCTCAACTCTGGCTGTGGTCACCCAGTGGATAGATTCTGTGCTTTTGTCTCTCCAATGAGTAAACCTTCAGCTGTTTGGGGAAAGAGCAATCAACTGGTGAAATGGGTTTGGAAGGAAATCTTAAGATCAAACTTCTTAAACAAGTTTCAATCCTTATTTAGTTATCTCCATTCTCTCATTCCAGGTATGGGTATTTTCTTAGTCTGTGGAAGATTCTGCTTTAGAGTTCAGGCTATTTTTTGATCACCCTTCATATCCACTTCAGGATTTGACATTTTCTAGTTCTACTAAGTCTGTTAGTACTCACCCATATGCTTGCCAAACTTTCCAAAGTACTTTCACCATAAGAGCACCTTGAAGTTCTGATTTCCCTTCTATTGTTTTATACTTGATTGTTGAAATTAAAGCAAAAAATTCTTTAAAAAATGAACAAGTATTTGATATAAAGAAATCTTTGCAGTTGAAAAACTAACATATTCATCATATTAACTGGTGACCATAAAAATAAGTTCAAAACAAGGGATTTCTTCCAATAATTTGTTTTGAGATCTCAGACCAATCTGTCTTAACACTTTTATTTGAAAGATGAAATTAAAATCTATATTTCAATACCTCCTATGTTTTTTTTTTTTTAATCACATGTCAAAGTGTAAATCTGTATTACAAGTAAGATATTTTGCAAATTCTAAATACAAAAAAGTTTTGTCAGGCATACTTTTTTTTTCTTAAGCATACTATATGCTGAATGCTGAGGATCTAAAAAATATATTTTTCTGTTTTTATGTCAGGAAATTTAAAGAGCATTATGCTAGGTATATAATGGATGTCACCCAATCCTTAAACATTTAAGTCTGGTAAATGTTTTGAAAGTATATACCATATCTACAAAATTATTAAGAGGTAAGGATGCTTGGAAAGTTTCAAATCAATTTCCTTTCTCAAAAAATTGTATCTGTAAATTATCCAAGTTTTCTGAAATAAAGAGTTTATGTAATTCTATTTTTCAACTTTGGCATTTTATAAATTTTCATATTCCATTTAATGTTAAAAGAGAGATGGTCAATGTCTTATCTATGTGTCTAATGAAGTTAGGTCTTTCATCAATTATGCTTTTATACCATAATGTCTGGCTCATATCAAACATTTTTAGATATAATTTAATTGCATGGTATTTTCTTTCATTCTCCCCAAA
>NW_016810178.1:2097593-2099652 GCF_001698545.2 Rhinopithecus bieti
GGGTGGTGGCGAAAAAGAAACCCTAACAGCTCCATTTATTAAGTAGTGAATAAGTACCTCAGTAAATATAAGTGCTTATATCCCAACAATTTAGTAGCTATTTGAAAAAAAATACACATGCATGAAAGTAGCTTTTGTCATATTGAACCGATGTCACTGTGATTCCCTTGAAAACGTAAAATATCTGAAAGTGATTCTGTGAGTTCAGAGGCACCACTGGGAGTCTGGGGAGTGTGGCAATGGCAGATGCATATGGTACCCTCAGTCCATCTATTTCCAGTCCAGCCAATGCTGTCACTGACATGCATATTACCAGCATCATATCTCAAGCTTTGTGCCCTAGTAGCTCTTTGTTTTGTACCTCAAGGATTTCTCCAGAGACATAAAATGCCACTTAGAATACAGATAGTGTCAACTTAGTTCAGAGTAGTAAATACCCACAGAGGTAAACCTCAACCAGGGAAAAGGGTGTTTGATAAAGGACTTAGACTTCCCATTCATTGGTGACTCACATCTGAGGAACATTCTACAAGGATCCTGTGATGATACCCAGTGGAATTGTGTCCCAGTTATCCATAGCACCAGAGAGTTTAATAAAATAACATTTCCCCCCCCTCCCCAGACATTCCTCTTCTGTCTCACTGTACCATTTCTTCCATTATTCTTCCTGGGATCACTTTCCAAGTAAGCTACCACCAGCACACAATTTCTTGTTTCAGGACACATTCTAAATGTTCTAAACATTCTAGATATGAAATTAGAAAAAAAATCACATAATTTTAGTGGAGTCATCTAGCTCCTTCCGAACATCTATTATACACATGAGAAACCACATAAAATATGGAATTGAATTTAAGGTTCTAGATGAACACTATCTGTGTTCTTCCCTTTAGGTACGGAATGGATCACACAAAAGTGTCAATATCTCTAAACCTTCTTCTTTTTATCTGGATACTGACTGTAGTTGAATTTAGCTAATCAGATTTTTGTAAGGATATAAAGATATAATACCTGTAAAGTAACTAGTGCAATATTAGAATTATATTAATTATGCAATGTACATTAGGTGTTATTGTTAAATAAACAAGACTTGGAAGTGGTCTTTTAGTTTCCATTTGTAGAACTTATTAATTGTATTAGTTTTACCATACTGGGTCAGCAATATTTCCTAGCTACATTCTAGTTTGACAGGGTTGTCTAAAAGGTGTTGGTACGCCTCATTAATTCAGGTTGAGAAAGTTATTTGTGTAATATGTACTATCAAAGTCCAAAAGTATAAAAATAAGGCAGTCTCTAAACCTTATCTAATAACAGCAAAGCTATCCCTGTCACTTCTTCAAATACGCATATTCTAAGACTCAAAGATTTGTAAACAATTAAAATCATGGAACTTTTGACCGGGAAAATAGTCTCAATTCATTAGCAACAAAGTAGGAAAGTCAAGTGAAAAACATGTTTAGCATACATGATCTATAGCACCACAAACTATGAATATATTTTTCTTTCTAAATCATGATATACTCTGGCATAGACTTATTAGAAATTGGCTGAGAGGTTTGAAACACTTGTTCTGCTGTTTTAGGATTCATTTTAATTGTCTAGAATTTCAAGTAATTGGGACAAGGGTTAATATTATTTTTCACTTGACTTATCTAAATAATTATCCCAATTTTCCTGTTCATTTTCTGCATATCAATATAACCTTCAGCTGTTTCTTTAAAGAGTTATTTGACATAGTGTGAATTAGCTCTGCCTTTTAAAATAGAATGTGCTACATTTGGATTTTCACAATAGTAAATGAAGTAAAGCTTTAGGAATTAGGAAGTTAATAGAAGTTTGATAAGTGTAATTAGCCAAACTAAGTAACTGACAAGTTTCCACTTTATTTTATTACAAATTAATGGTGTTGGCTTTAGCAATTTAGCATCATACATCATGCTTTCTTGCAAATATTTTTTTCCCCTTGGTTACTTCTAGAGATCCCTTTTTAAATTAAAAAATACTGGTAAATTTAACGATCAATTCTTTTTTCCCCCCATTTAGGTTTTTTTTTTTTTTT
>NW_016810178.1:2100013-2101956 GCF_001698545.2 Rhinopithecus bieti
TTTTTTAAATTTTAAGGCACACACTTTGCATTTGAATGATTCTTTAGAATTTCCAAGTGGTTTCATATTCAGTAACTGTTCTAATGTTATAATTTACTTTTGTTTTGGTGGAACAGATATTAATAGTGAGTATTTTTCAGTCAGAATTGCTTTCTCACTTCTAAACATAATACTAATTGTGTCAGAGTGTCTACTTTTTCTCAATCTTTATTCTTTCACTGATATAGAATTACATATTCAGTATCTTTGCAATTTAACGCTGGCATGTCTCTGACTGCAGTTACTGAGTATATTTCCCTGTCTTATTCATGTTGCATTTGATGGTAGAATGTTATACCATGTGACACAAATAGAAACTTTAAATGTGCTTGGGCAATTTGCTTGGTCTCTTTGTGTGCTCCCACCATCTCTATGAGAAGAACATCTCTTGCTGCAAGTCCTATGATGAGACATGTAGGGCAGAACCTCACCAGGCTTGGCCTGGAGCCAATTTTATCCCTTCTACTGATCAAGGAACAAGAAAAGAAAATGTTGTTACTGGGGTGCGATTTGCCCTCTTTCCTTAACTGCTTCTTCTAAGTGTAGAAATCTCCCTCCAGGTGAGGCTTAGTACCACAAAAGAAAACAGGAAAGAAATTTCTGTCATTTAGGGACCATGTGTTATAAACACTAGCTCCTTGCCTGTTCGTTGTACAGCACTGTACACATTCCATCCCCATAGAATCATGAACCTCATACAATGAGAGAAATTTGCAGTATAAAGAACAGATCATAATAAATAAATAAATGAGAAAACTGGGACTTCTGCTTCTGATAAAATGAAGTAAACACACTTGTCCTCTTTTTCACATTAAATACAAATAAAAACCCTGGATATCATATATAAGACGAACATAATGAGACTCTAAAAGGTAGGAAAAGGGAGAATGGCTAGGGATATTAAGACCAAAGAATGGCATGGTTGTTAATTCCTGTTTGTTTTTGTTGTTGTTTGTTTGTTTATCTTTCCTTATATTTTCCAGACTTGGAGCTGAAGAAGCTAACACCGAAAAATACCAATACATGCAGCCAAGGCTCCTCTAAAAGCTTTAGTTTATAGCCAAAGGTTCAAGAAAAGGGTGGCCTATTAAGACAGAAAACTTTGACAAAACAGCTTTACTCTAGCAAAAAACACAGAAAATAAAAACAAGCAAACAAACAAAAATGGTGTTCTCACCACCGCCCCCCAAGCATAATAGCAAATTCCCAGCGGGAGCTTAGATTTCTAGCATCCTCATGCTGTAATGAGCCTTCTCAGCTCTTGCACTGGAATGGTAGGAGAGAAAGCCTAGTAGGAAGCCAGCTTTTCCATCCTAGCCAGGAAATAACAAGGCCACCCTTGTGGTGTCAGTGGGATTACATGGAGAGCTTGGGTTTTCAAACCAACCTGTCATTAAGGAGGTGACCCTTTCTTCACCCCACTGAGTGTCAGAAAGACCAGCCAAAGAGTCATAAATTTTACCTCAATTTTACAGCAGTTATGAGGCTACATTCCCCCAAGTATCCATGGGATTTATTAATGATATACTCCTAAACCTTCTGGCCAGAGACAGTGTATCTGTCATTGAAGGCCTGATAGGGAACTAGAACTCCCACCTACATGAAGTCATGACAACAAGCACTCCCTGTTGGGTGTCAACATAGGCTGAGTGGGAACTATGGACTTTCAAACCTCCTCATGGTAATGAGGCAGCCAGTGCCTTTTATTTGTAAGAACAGTATTAGAGAGAAACAGTGAAAACAGAAATTTTATTTTATTTTATTTTATTTTATTTTATTTTATTTTTTGAGGCGGAGTCTCGCTCTGTCGCCCGGACTGGAGTGCAGTGGCCGGATCTCAGCTCACTGCAAGCTCCGCCTCCCGGGTTTACGCCATTCTCCTGCCTCAGCCTCCCTAGGAGCTG
>NW_016810178.1:2103544-2123985 GCF_001698545.2 Rhinopithecus bieti
AAAAAAAAAAAAAAAAAAAAAAAAAAAAAGTAAGTAAAACCTGAGTGTGGAGACCCAATACCAGAATGGAAGAAATAGAGAAAAACAAATAAATAAATAGGTGAATTTGAAAATAGAACAATAGAAATCACACAATCTGAGCAAAAGAGAGAAAATAGAGTTAAAAAAAAAAATAAACGGAGCCTCAGAGATCATAGAACTATAGCGAACGTTTTCATATTTGTGGCATTCTTATACCAGATATCAAGAGGATACAGCTAAACAAATTATTCAAAAGACTAGTGGATGAAAAGTTTCTGATATGGTTTGACTCTGTGTCACGGCTCAAATCTCATGTCAAATTGTAATCCCTAATGTTGGTGGTGAGGCCTGGTGAAAGGTGATTGGATCATAGAAGCAGTTTTTCATGGATGGTTTAGCATCATCCCATTGGTGCTGTTCTTGTGATAGTGAGTGAGTTATTGTGAAATCTGCTTATTTAAAAAGTGTGCAGCAACTTCCCTTGCTCTCTCTTGCTCCTACTCTGGCCATGTAACGTGCCTGCTTCTCCTTCACCATCCACTGTGATTGTAAGTTTCCTGAGGTCTACCCAGAAGTTGAGCAGAGGCTGGTGCCATGCTTGCTGTACAACCTGCAGAACTTTGAGCCAATTAATTGTCTTTCCTTTATAAATTACCCAGCCTCAGATGTCTTTATAGCAATGTAAGAATAAACTAATACAGTTTCCTAGTTTGGCAAAACATTTAAACCTACAGAGTCAGGAAGCAGAGCAAACAACAACCAGGATAAACTCAAAAAATTCTACACCAAGACACAGCATAGTCAAACTTCTGAAGACTAAATACAAACAAAATCACTCTGGGAAACAATGAGGAGAAATGACACCTTAAGGGGAATATAGTTCAAGTGACAGTGGATTTCTCATTAAAACCCATGAAGGACAGAGGACGCAGCAAACCATTTTTCAAGTGCCAACCAAGAATCCTATGTCAGACAAAAATATCCCTTAGGATGAAGAGACAATCAAGACATTTTCAGAAAAATTTAAACCAAGAGAAATTTTCCCCAGCAAATCTATGCTAAAAATGGCTAAAAATTTTCTAGACAGAAAGATAATAAGTAAAGTTAGAATATGAGAAAGGAAAAAAAAATATGGTAAATAAATTTATAGGTAAATACAATAGACTTCCTTTCTCTTTTTGAGTTATCTAAATTTGTTTAATCATTGAAACAAAAATAATATTTATTGATGTGATTAAAATATAACCTAGAGACAATATTTAAATAAATATATATAAATAAGGAGGATAGGCCGGGCGCGGTGGCTCAAGCCTGTAATCCCAGCACTTTGGGAGGCCGAGACGGGCGGATGACGAGGTCAGGAGATCGAGACCATCCTGGCTAACAGGGTGAAACCCCGTCTCTACTAAAAAAAATACAAAAAACTAGCCGGGCGAGGTAGCAGGCGCCTGTAGTCCCAGCTACTCGAGAGGCTGAGGCAGGAGAATGGCATGAACCCGGGAGGCGCAGCTTGCAGTGAGCTCAGATCTGGCCACTGCACCCCAGCCTGGGCGACAGAGCGAGACTTCGTCTCAAAAAATAAAAAAAATAAAAAAAATAAGGAGGATAAACTGACACAAAGAGATTAGGGTTTTTATACTTTCTTTGAACTGATAAAGTAACAACATCAGTAGACCGTGTTGTTTTGTCTGTCTGTCTATCTATCTATCTATCTATCTATCTATCTATCTATCTATCTGTCTCTCATACCTATAGCAAACACTATAAAAGCTATAGAAAGTTCCAAAGAGAAACTGTACTAGACACGTGTTAAAAATGACAAACAAGGCTTTATTCAAAACTATGGCAACAAAGTAGGGAGACTATCACAATAGGAGAGAGATCAAACTTATCTCTGTTGATACAAAAGGCAGGAGAGTCTTTAAGCACTGAGGAGAGGTAGTGGAAAAGTTCTGGAGGATATTAAAGGGAAATTGGCTAATGTGATTAGGCCACCTGAGTTTGCTAATTGGCACTTACAGAATTTAAGCTCCTAACTTCCCATAGACTGGAAGATGATAGGTATGCTATAACTTGATTATTACATTTCAAAAGCATGGCTTCCAGGTCCTGGAAAAAGATACTCCTGGATGGCAAAACTGTCACGGAGCTGGGAGATGATTTACATTTGAAATATGCAGAAAAAATACAATTGCAAGTTTTCTAAGTTAATGCTCTGTAAGAAAAGGGATGCCAAGGGTCCATAGTCAGAAAGAAAACTAATTAAATTTTAGACAAGCTGAGAGGAGGATTACGGATGTCCTGGTGAAAAGGATACACTGAAACACACTACACATAAATCAAAATGAAATCCTCAAACATCATTCAAGTTACCACCACAAGGCAAACAATCCAAACCAAAGAAATTAAAAACAAAGTGGACAAACAGAAGAATGTCAGTACTAAATCGTAACATATCAATAATTAAATTAATTGTAAATTTTCTGAATAGCCAAGACAATTCAAGATAGGTGTTGGCATAGTCATCTGAAAAATATTGACCAATGATATGCAATCTTCAAGAAACTTACTTCAAATATGATATGGGTAGATTGAAAACAAAAAGATGGGAAAAAGTATATTATGTGATCATTTCAAAAGAAAGCAGGGATAGCTACTAATATAAAGTAGACTTCAGAGCAAAGAATGTTACCAGAAAGAGATTTTATATAATAATTTAAAAATGGTTAACACAGCAAAAATGCACATCAGTTCCACATATATATGAAACAAGCAACAGAACAGCAAATTATTTGAAGAAAACTCATGATAGAGCTAAAAGGAGAAAAGACAAATCTACTTATAATAAATGAGTTATCTCACTCAAAAACTCATACAACAAGTGAGAAAAGCAAGGAAATAGAAGTGCCCAACAACACCATCAACCAACAGGATCTTACTGATATTTATAGAATACTCCACCCAACAAGAATAGTTTTAAGTTCCTATGGAATATACACTAAGATAAACCATATCCTGAACAGGAAACAAATTCAACAAATATTTTAAAAATTAAAAGTATGCAGATTATGCTATCTGACTACAGTAGAAACTACAGTAGAAATCAGTAACAGAAAGATAAAAAGAAAATCTTCAAACTTTTAGCAACTAAATACTGCTCTTCTGTATACTCCATTGTTCAAAGAGAAAGTCTCAAGAGAAGTAAAGAACACATTGCTCAGAAGGAAAATGAAAATGCAACATATCAAAGTCGCTAGGGTAAGCTAAAGCACTAGGACAATTCATAACACTAAATGTTTATGATAGAAAAGAAAAAAAGTCTAAAGTCAATCATCTAAGCTCTGACATCAAGACTTTTAAAAAAGAACAAAATAACCCAAATAATTAAGCACAAAAATGTGAAGATTAAAGATAAAAACAGAGATTTGATATAGAAAAAATAGATACAATCAGTAAGAAAAGCAAAACTGGCAGAGAGAGAGAGGGAGGTGGAGAAATACAAAATACCAATACACCAATATCAGGAATAAAACCAGTCTTCAAAAGGATAACAAGGGACTGCTACAGAGACATCTGTACACATAGATTTGACAACTAAGATAAAATGAAGCAATTTCTTGAAAAAAAAATTACTACAAATTATTCAACCAGAAATAAATAATTTAAATGGCAGTATAACTACTAAGGCAGTTGAGATAACTTAACAACTCCTCAGAAAGAAACCGCTATACCTCAGTTATTTAACTAGAGAATACTACCAATGATTTAAAGAATTAACATCAATTCTACACAATCTCTTCCAGAATGTGAAAACAGAGAAAACATTGTACAATTTATTTTATGAAACTTGTTTACACTGATACTAAAACCAGATAAATACAGTATAATAAAAGAAAATTGCAGACTAATACTCATTATGAATATAAATATAATAATCCTTAACAAAATATTAGTAAATAAAGTACAGATATATACAAAAGGGGTGATATATCATGACCATGTAATGTTTATTCCATGGACACAGCCTGGTTTCATATTCAAAAATCATTCAGTGTGATTTACCATATTAACAGTAATGTTTTAAAAAGTAACATCATATCAACCTGTGGGGCGGGGAAGAACTCAGGACAGTTACTCAACATTCATGCATGATAAAAACTCTTAGGAAAATAGAAATAGAGGTAAACTTTCTCAACTTGAAAAGAGCATTCTTAAAAGTAAAATAAAACTACTAGCATGATATTTTCTCCCTTATGGTCAGAAATAAGACAAAGAACACATGCCCTCACAGCTCTTACTCAACTTTGTTCTGGGAATTCTAGGCTGTGCAATAACCTAAGCAAAAGAAATAAAGATATACAGAGCATAAAGGAATGAATAAGACTCCCTCTATATACAAATAACACAAGTGGCTACAAAGAAAATCTCAAGAAATCTTAACTAAACAAAACAACCTCCTAGAAATAATGAGTCCCAATAACAAGGTCACTATGCAACAAGATCGACATAGAGATATTGATTTTGTATCTATATATTAGCAATGAATGTATTTACACAATAATTTAAAAAACATTTATCATTTATAATTACTCAGAAAACATGCTTAGGTATTTCTAATACTAACAAAAGGTAAATCTAAGAAAACAAATTGGACTTTTTTGCTAAAGTCTACAAAATAGTGTTAGAAGTAGTGAAATAAAATCTAAATATAAAGAGGGACATACGTGCTATATATTTGGGTTGGAAGATGGAACATAATAACGATGCCGAGCTTCCCAAATATTTTTTTTTTTTTTTTTGAGACGGAGTCTCGCTCTGTCTCCCGGGCTGGAGTGCAGTGGCCGGATCTCAGCTCACTGCAAGCTCCGCCTCCGGGGTTTACGCCATTCTCCTGCCTCAGCCTCCCGAGTAGCTGGGACTACAGGCGCCCGCCACCTCGCCCGGCTAGTTTTTGTATTTTTTTTTTAGCAGAGACGGGGTTTCACCGTGTTAGCCAGAATGGTCTCGATCTCCTGACCTCGTGATCCGCCCGTGTGCTGGGATTACAGGCTTGAGCCACCGCGCCCGGCCCGAGCTTCTCAAATTAATCCCCAAGTTTAACATAATTTCTGTCAAGCAATGAATGTTAAACATTAAATATGAATATATAGTATAAAGATATTATACACTTATGTGTAATAAATATAAATATATATTATATAACATGTATACATTTACATGTTATAACATATGTTTTTAAATAGATCTTTTGTTATACCAAGTAACGTTTATATAATTGTCACCAGGTTTCATCTCTCTAGATTTTGTTAATGTCTAGGTTTTGTTAATGTCTAATTACTTGCTAATTTTCAGTTACATTACACATTTGTTATTTTAATTATATTAAATTAAATTAATTATGGGGATATGAAGACAGGTCTTCTAATTGTAGGTTGATAAAATGAATATGCACAGTCATAATTAAATGTCTATTTTAAAGAATACAGAAAGATGTGAGATTCATCAGAATTTTCTTTGTTTATTTCACATATGATATTAAAATACATTAAAAATTAATAGAGGTCCCAATATATTTTCTGTTTGTACTAATTCATTTTCAGGTTTTCATCCACTGTTTTAGGGTATTCACTCTATCTCTTAAATTCCAAGATATTTGAAAAAATTTAATCGTTTTTTGTTAAACAAATATCTGATGAATATTTCTGTCCTCAAACCTTAATTTCTTGACTTTTCTAATCAGAGTGAGAGATTATGACTTTAATAATCACACAAACTGTTTCCACTGACAGTAATTCATTACTCAGAATGTGTGAATTTCTCTGTTTTGATTCCATCATTAATATAAAATATGTTGCTTGTTATTACAATGATAATTAAAATCACTCAATGGATTAACACAAACATATTGTTAAATAAATAATAATTTATGTTATAATTAATATAATTATAATTGTTAACTACTTTTCCTCCACATTGTTATAAAGGAACAAGGTCATAAATATAAATATAAATAACAATGAAGTATATCATGATTATTCCTAAAACATTTATTAAATGGCAATTGTTAATTGTTGTTTTTTTTCCTCTTTCAATTTCCTTTTGGCATTTATTTCATTTTCTCTTTTGAAGTTCCCCCTTCAGACTTTTCCCTTCTTTTGCTATTTTTAAAAGCATATTGCTATAGTTTAGATGTTTCTCTTCACTAAACCTCAGGTTGAAATTTGATCCCCAATGTTGGAAATGAGTGCTTAATGAGAGGTGTTTGGATCAGGGAGGGGATCTCCATGAATAGATTAATGCCTCAATCATTAGTTCCAATGAGAGCTGATTGTTAAGAAGAACCTGGTACTTCCTCTCCTTCTCTCTTGCTTCTTCTCTCATTATGTGATCTCTGCGTACGCCAGCACTGCTTCACCTTCTGCCATGAGTGAACACAGCCTGAAGCCCTCCCCGAGGAGGGCTTCATAGCTGGTGCCATGTTTCTTTTATGGCCTGCAGAACTGTGAGCCAAATAAACCTCTATTATTTATAAATTACTCAGCCTCGGGTATTTCTTTATAGCATTATTAAATGGACTAAGACACATATTTTCCTTAAAATATGTTTACTACCTTTTTATTTTCCGTACCATCCTCTGAATTGCTCATTTAAACAGAGATAGAAAATATACTACTAATAAAATAATTAGCTTAAAAGTAAATATAAATATGTAGTAATTTAATATACGTTCATGTTCATTGTTGTTGACTTCAAAATAATAATTGTGCATTTTCCATTTTCTGTCTCTTATAATCCAAGGTAAATATCTGCTTCTTGAATCTACTCACATTATTTTTCTGCATGTAGAAAATGAGCAGAAATGAATAGAAGCCTCTTTCATTTTTTTTTAATAAATGGAAAATACTTTTTAGATTAACTTGAAAATTTACTCAGAAGTATTAGCAAGAAACAAAAGTATCCATGTGTTGTTCAATTATATATGTATACTTATACATATATAGATATATATTTCATTTGTATATATTCAACTATATGTTTTTGAATTTTACATTCATAAGCATATATTCATAAACATATACAATTTATAAATATCAAAATATTAAAATTTAAAACCTTTGCTTGTTTAACATAAATCCAAACATTTTAGTGTAAAATAGCAAACAAACAAGAATTTATTGTATTTTCTCTATTAGACCACATTAGAGTAAAAGTTTGCAAAACAAATAAACTCAGGAAAACATATGTTCAATAAACTCCCGAAAAGTGGAAACCAGATGGAATTGGTAGATGACACAGGTGAAGAAAATGTCATAAGGTGCTTTAAGTAGCTGTCTCACCTTGCAAAACTTTCTTTGAGAAAACAGCTCAGGTTAGAAATTGATAACATCAGGAATTATGGAAGACATGCAGCTAAAATAAAGTGCATTAATAGGCCCCTCCAAATGAAACAGTGATTGCATACACACACACACACACACACACACACACACACACACACACACACTTATGGCATACTCACAAAGTAGACCATTATTCCCTCCCACTACCTTAGTGCTGCTTGGAAAAAAAAAAAAAAAAATCAGAGCTTTTGTTATTATTGTTGTTTGTTTGTTTTTCCCAAAGTAATTAAACAATCTGTCTTGGTAGCCTAGGAAACACTAAGGAAAATTTGAAAGTTGATATACTAAAGCAAAATCTTCTATTGTATGCAATAGTTTGATTCAAGAGAATGATAGTTGGTACTTTCTATGTCTCTCCTAAAATGAAATCTGGCAATAGATCTGCTGTACTGTGAAGTTATATACACACTTCCTTGTTGTCACACCAGATATTTGAGAAATTAAAGAAAGAGGACAAGGCATAAAAAATGAAAAAAACTAATGAAAATGGATAATTCAAGGGATAAATATATAAAAATAAAATAAAAAACAACAGCAAAATATTAACATTCCAATAAAGAGTCCCAGAAATATTCGAGAAGCTATTACATCCATAATATGAATCTGCTGAGTGTGGACTAAGAGAGAGAGAAGATAAAGAGGAGAGGAAGGGTTAAAAACTGACTGTTGGGTACTATTCTCAGTACCTGGCTGACAAGGTCATTTGTAACCCAAACCTCAGTGTCATGCAATATACCCAGGTAACAAACTAACACATTTATATCCCTATATCTCATATAAAAGTTGAAAATCATAGCAAAATCCAAAATATATAAACACAAATTACATTTATGGGTCACAATTCTGCACAATAGAAAACAATGTACCAAGATTCCTGTCCCAGTAGGTTTTAATTCCCTACTTAAAATTTCCAGGAAACCAAAGGCATAAAAGTACTGGCTTTTTTAGACACCCAGAGATGTGAGCATGTTCCCATATAGCCCTGCCAATTGCATCCTGACCCACAGCATCCCCTGCTATTTCAGTTCTAAAAATGATTTATGTCAAAATATAAAATATGTATAATCATCTCTAAAATGGTCTCATCTCCCAAATTTGAAGGTGACAATATTATACTTTTGATTTAGTTCCCTTTTTTGATGCTAAATTTTCAAATTTTATTTTATTTTATTTATTTATTTATTTATTTATTTATTTATTTATTTATTTATTTATTTATTTGTTTTTAGACAGGATCTCACTCTGTCACCCAGACTGTAGTGCAGTGACACCATCACAGCTCACTGCAGCCTCAACCTCCCTGGTTTCAGGTGATCCTCCCACCTCAGCCTCCTGAGTAGCTGAGACTACAGGTGTGTGCCACCACGCCCAGGTACCTTTTGTATTTTTTTGTAAAGACTGGGTTTCACCATATTGCCTAGGCTGGTCTCAAACTCCTGGGCTCAAACATCTGCCTGCCTTGGCCTACTAAAGTTCTAGAATTATAAGCATGAACCACTGCACCCAGCAATTTTTATTTTTATTTGTTGAATAATATAATTGGTTATATGTATAAGATACAATGAGATGTTTCAATATGTATCTACTTGATGGAATGATTAAATAAAGTTAATTAGTATATTTGTCACCTCACATACATATGAGTTTTTGTGGTAAGAATATTTAAAATGTAATCTTTAAGCAATTTTGAAATATACCATCCATTTTTAATTATTGTCAGCATTCTGTGCAAAAGATCACTATAACTCAAATCATAAGACATTGCCTTACTTTGTGGATAAAAATAACGGTCAAAAAATATGTTTACATATACAAACACACACACACATACACATATCCATACTTGTATATTTATAATACAATCAGCATGAATTTAATGCAGATTCCAATCAGAAATGACTTAAACATTCTTATAATGTGTTATGCTGCCACAATTATAAAAATAGTATTTGCTCTCCCTCAAGTAATACAAAATTCTTGCATTCATATGTTAGACTGCCTACTATCCTCCTTTGCCCAAGAGGTACATGATACAAGCAAGCCAATTGTAGAACAGTATCCCTCTACATACAGTAATAGCTGCAAACATTTATGAATTTGACACAAGCCAAATTTAGCTAGATAAAGCAGTCTTTTATGGCAGCTTTTCAAGTTGAAAGGAGACACTCTTTTCCCTTGAATTGCGAGTTATGAGGATGAGTACATAGGGATGACTATACTTAAGTATAATTCATGAAGAACTAGAGAAAACAAGGCAAATAACCCATAAACAGAAAAGGGAAATAGAGAATTTGAAAAAAACAAATTCAGATTCTAATCGTATCATTCAACACAGATGACGCTGGAACCTGCTTTAGGTATGTTTGTTTGTTTATAATTTAATCCAGAGACTAGAACTGAGTCATAGCGCTGCTTCAAGTTACACGGTGAAGTCTAAAGTAGGCAGGGATGCCTCTGGGGGTATATTTTGGAGGAGCAGAAGCAGCTCCTCGTCTGGAGTAAGTGCAGCATCACGGACTCTGGGTTAATCCATCAGTTGAGGTCAGTGTTGATAAAGTCTGGGGAAATCCTCAGTGTTGAAAGCTGCAGGTGTCTGCAGTGATGAGGGCCATTATGATCCCCTTTTTTTCTTTTTCCTACACAGGAAAAGGCTACACTGAGGGGATCCGTCCTGGTGCCAAGCTGTACCCAAATAGGGGAATAAAGTTTCACAGGTAAAAAGTTTCTTACATTTTATATGAGGGCATCTTTAGTTTTAGTTTTACGCCGTGCAAACTTCCTGCATTGTTTTCTTTTGTGTGTGGGAGGGCTGTGAGCATTGGGAATTCCTATTCTGAACATTCCTTATATTATTCTTTAAGAAGTTTCCTATAGATAGTATATAGTTAACGGTTTTGTTAAATGTGCATATATGTGATTATTGATATAACTTGACTTTACCATTTTGATATTTATTTGTGGTTTGGTATTCTATTATTTGTTCCCTAAGTTGCAATTCTTTCCTTCTTTTGTATATTTTGTATATATCTTAAATCTTCTCTCTAGGGAGAGCACACTTTCAACATAATTTTTATAACGGTGGTTTAGGGAGATATAAACATCTCTAAGATTTTATAATCTTTTAGTTTTAATATTTTCTGACTGCTAACAAAATGTGGAAGTGTTTCAATCATTACATCCCCTTGCCCCATTTCATATGCTATAATCACAAAATACACCAATATTCTTTGAAAACTACCAATAATATGCAATATATTGTGTGATTATAATATATGTAATGAAGCAAATGTTTCCTATCTGCCCTTTGTAATTGATAGTTTTAAACAAAGTTCAATGTTACTCTTTTTTTATCTTTATTATGCTCTTGAGCCTATCCTTTATATATTTAATTCAAACATTTTTTATTTCTAAAATTGCCATTATTTTTATTGTTTCATTTTCTCTACTGAGAACTTACATCTTTTCATTTATTTCAACTATAGTTACTATGACCTCATGGAGAATAGTTATAATATCTACTTTAATGTCTTAACCTTATAAACCCAATATCTAGGTCATTTTGGATTGGTATCTATTGTTTATCTTTTTTTTTTTTTTTTTTGAGGATTAATGTCATTTCCTTCAGTGTTTGGATATTGACTAAATTTGGCTTTTACCATCAAAGTTTTGAATATTAAATTGTAGATTTGGCTACAAACTTAAAGATCATAGACTATTAAAATACTCCAAAGCAGAGGTCAGCAAGCTTTTTACGTACAGAACTGGATAGTAAATCTTTAAGACTTTCCACACCCTATGGACCTGTTGTGACAAACTGACTCTGCCATTTTAGTGCAAAGACAGCCACAAATGATCTATTAATGAATATATGTGCTGTATACAATAAAATTTCATTTACATAAAAACTGGCAGTAAGATGGACTTGGCCCACGAGCTTTAGTTTGCCAAGACTTTGCTCTTAATAATGTGGATCTATTTGTTTTAGTAGATATTTACCCTAGGTTGGTCAAGACTACAAATTCTGTCCTGGGTCTGTGATCTGTATTCCCAACATCAGTGCAGTTGTCAAATGGATTTTTGCTCTGCTTTCTTTGAGTCTCCTTTATGTACTGCTTTAGCTATTAGTCTGAATCCTGGGTGGTCGCTTAATCTCAGCTCAGCCTTTACATATTTCTTTGTGTCTTCTCAACACATGCCCACAAGGTTGGTAATTTTTGTGTCAGTTTATACTGAAGTTCAGTTTTCTACAAATTTGCTGCTCTACTTTTGGTCTGTCATGTTTATATGGAGCACAGAGGTAACACCTGAACTTGTACAGTTTCATATACTCATGAGAGGTAGGATATTTCAATCTCCAGCTCTCTTCTCTCTAGGATTTCCTCTATACTTTCTGGCTGAAGATTTTTCCTGATTTTGTTCTTGTTTTTTGTTTTTTGTTTTGTTTTGTTTTTTTGTCCTGTAACAGGCTTTTCATTTTAAACTTTAGCTGTCTGGGCCAATACCCTGTGGCAAGATGCTCTGACTAGAGTCTATGAGTAGGTTAAATCTGCAAGAGAAAAGATTATGTGTTGCTTTACCAGGTTTTAGCTTGCTTCCAAAATCCGTCTTTTAGTTTACTTTTTAGAGACCTTGCGAATTATCCTGTTGGGCTCATGTAATTGCAAGTGTCCTTAAAAGATGAAAGAAGGAGGCAGAAGCCAACACTTGGAGAGATATTTGAAGATGGTCCACCGCTGGCTTTGAAGATGGTGAAAGTAGATATGCGCCAAGGTCTTCAGAGGCTGGAAAAGGTCAGAAAATAGATTCTCTCCTAGAGCCCTCAAAAGGGGCACCTCTGTCTGACACCTTTACTAGGCTCACCAAGATAGATTTTGGAATTCTGACCTCCAGAAGTGAAAGAGAATACATTTGTATTGTTTTGAAATGATTAAATGTAGGATAATTTGTTACAACATTATAGGAAACTGATATAATGACTTATCTATGACTACCAGAAATTGAAATATGATACATAATTTCTAAATAATTCTAAGAAAAAATAAATACAAAACAAACACAAAACAAATGAAATTAAAATCACAAAAGAGAATGATTGAAATACCTGTTAATATTTATTTGTTTGTCTGCAGAGGATACACACAAAACATAATCTCACAGGTTAGTTAAAAAGAAAGAGTTTTGAAACTCTATGCTAGGCAAACTATAAACCAAAAGGAAATTAGATATGGCAAACATTGTTAATGTTTACTTCCAACTTTCATATCCAAATCACTTTCTCACCAAGATGGCTTAATGGGACAATGCCAGATGATGACACATAAGTATAATTAGTGTCCTGGGAACAGTTTACTTTTCTGACAGAGGCATCTGTCAGTTTTCCTCCCCATTCTTTTCTGCTGCAATATAGATGGCGTGGCAGAAACTTCAATACTCATTCTGTGTCTGATTCAAAACACTAGATGATATTAACAACTATTGCCCTCTCATTATTAAGCTACTGAATTAGAATAAAAAATGTCTGCCTGCTGATTTTTTTATATGAGAAAATAAAATTCTATGTTTTAAGTCCCTACCATACGTTTTTCTGTTCCTTGAAGCTAAACGCATTATTGATTTAATAGGAGGGTGGTAATTTTACTATCATTCAAGTGAAAGTTAAAGTGAGACATAGCATAGTAGATAAAGATAACTATGGCTTTGGAAAAAATAGTGTAACACCAACATACTATAAAAATACTGTAGTTATGTTCCTAAAATATTTTTTGAGATGCACACACACTCACACACACACGCATATCTATATATACACATACATACACACCCATATGTATGAGCATTTCAGGAATTCAAGGATAATGCAATGTCAAAGAGATGTACTGAAGTAGATTTTGAAATTCTAAAATGTATTTCCCAAGTGGACTAATATACTGATGTAATGTGCCATATTTATAAATTATAGAAAAAATGATATTATCATTTTTACCTGCATGTACACAAAAAAAATGCTATATTTCAAAACACAAATGTAACTTAAAAACTCTTCAAAACTCTTGCAGTAGGCTGAAATGTCCTTGATCATGTAATTGCTATATACCATAAAACTACATTAAATATCATATTTAATGATCAAACATTTTAAGATCAAGAAGATAGATGCTTGCTATTAATTATAATAGACACCAGTTTTTAATTATAATATACTGTCAGTAGCACAAAAATCAAGCAGGCATGTATCACATTTCAATTTTAGCCTTCATATACGGCCAAAATTTTCTATTAACTTTAATTTGGTTTTAGCCTTTAGAAAACAAATTTGTTGAACGTATATTTCAACATCACTTATGAATCCCCGACACGATTGTAAGAATGTACCTATCATTCTATTTTCATGAAAATTCTGAAATTAGTATTTATGCCTTGAAACCCAAGTTGTAGATGGAAAATCAGAAATAAATTGGTTATTTTGAAGGCCTTTGAAATGACTCCCAACATTGACTTCCTTGTATTCACTTGGGCTACAACTAGTCACGTGCTTCTAAAAAGTAATATATGGCAGAAACAATGACTCTCTGCTCCAAAATTCAGTTCTAAAGCCGGGGATGTCCATCTTGCTCACACTCTCTCTTGCCTGCTACCAGCTCTGACTCAACCATCTGCCATGTTGTGAACTTCCCTAAGGAAAGAAACACATGGCCAGAAACTGAGGGTTACCTTTAGCCAGTAGCAAGCAAGGTGCTATGTTCTGAGTGTTTGTGACTCCCCGAGTACCTATGTTGAATTCTCATCACCAAGGTTATTGTATCAAAAGACAGAGGTCTTTGGGAGATGATAAAGTCATAAGGTCTCTGCCTTTCTAAATGGGATTACTGCCCTTACAAAAGAAGTTCCAGAGAGCGGTCTTGCCTCTTTTACCATGTGAGGACCCAATGAGAAGGTGCCACTTATGAATCAGAGAGTGGGCCCTCTCCAGATACTGAATCTGCTGGCACATTGATCACAGACTTCCCAGAATCTAGAACTAAAAGAAATAAATTTCTGTTGTTTGTCAGCCACCCAGTTTATGGTAGTTTGTTACATCAGTTCCAAAGGACTAAGACACAAGCAATCAAAACCCAGGAAGTGAAAACAATCTGTGAGGAACAGACTCTAACCAATAAGAGTGGGTGTGGAAGTGATTCTTCCCCAGTTGAACATCCAGGTAACTACAACCTAGGGGACACCTTGATTGCAGCCTGTGAAATACTCTGAAGCAAAGAACCAAGATAAGCAATGCCTTTGCTATAAAACTGAGATGACTTAGCTATAAAACTGAGATTATAAATGTTGTTTTAAGGCACTAATTTTTGACATAATTTGTTATGCAGCAATAGACAACTATGACACTTCTCTCTTTCAGAGCAGAGTATAATGGAACAAGACATCCTGTGTCCTGCTAACATTGTGAGGTGTGAATTGACTCTTAGTCATTATTTTATGGGTAAAAATTGAACATGAAATCCCTTTAGGCAGAACCCTGGCTTACATTATATTTTCTGTGTGTTTTAATTAAAATATTGTTACGACTGTATTGAAACTGTGAAAGACAGTAGTTATAGTGGTATACAATACTGTTTTAGAAGTTTTCTTTTTTATTTTTTTCTAGCAAATTGTCAACATTTTCCAATCACTTAAGGTTGTATAGAGGTTTTTTTTCAAAGTTGTGTTTTATGGACCCACCATGTTCTGTACTTATGTGTCACGTATTTATAAAAACTAAATTCATTTAATATTTAAAATATTAATATAGAGACATGTTAAATATTTTGCATTAATAAATAATGTGAAAAAAAGCAAATAGACAAAACCTCATATCCTTTTAATGACACTAATACATATTTTAGGTGGCAGCAAGATATGAAAATAGACTGAGCAGCATGATGATTTAATGAGCACTGGGAATATGTGAAAAGATTACAAGTAAACTAATGAAGTGAAAATGATGTGAGTCTGTCTATTTTGCTTATTCTATGTAATATTTTATATGGCAAATAAGAGAAAGATTTATTACTTTGTGAAAGTTTTGACAAAGATATAACAAAAAAGAGAAAGGGGATTTTGAAGAGTTTAGATTCATTTTTAACACATCATTAAATAAACTGGCAAAAATATGTAGGAACATCTGTACTGATGGTACAAAAGCCAAAATGAGAACACAGGATTCATTCCAAAATGCAAATTAGGAATCAAGGTATATTTCCTGGAAAAGGGCTAGGTCATAAGAAAATGCTCACATCTTTCTAAACAGTTTTACAGAGTATCAAATATATGAAACTATGGTTTTATGAATATGAACCTTTCAGTTATTTTTAAATGAATATTGTAAACTACTGAATTTTCCAAATCCATTAGTTTATTCAAATCAAGTGATGTGCACAATATCAGGGACACAAAGTATTGTCTTTTTCAAAAATGATTAAGAAATTCAATTTGTCAAATAGTTATCAAATATAACACAAGATGATAGAATACAAATTATGTTTTTCTTAAATAAAATCAATAAGCTTAATATGAAAATATTTGATATCAATGTTAAATATATATTGATATATTTTTGACTTTAAAATAACAGTGATAAAATTAGGCTTAAGAGTCAGACATTGAAAAATAATGGATTTATATTTTTTGATGATATTTTAGATATAAAATGAAGATTTCTATAACTCTAGATAGCATTTTAATATAATTTTGTATGTTTGTACAATAATTAATATATTCAAGAGTATATAAAATTCAGGAAGCAGGAAAATGAAATATACAGATATGCATTCTCACTAACTCATTCTTTTGACTTTACCTAGATGTAAAACTATTTTAATTTAATGTTTATTATTTCATTGTTTTTTTGGGAAGAACATTTCCATACAATTATGTTTTCATGAAAACTATTATTTGTACTTGTTTCTGAATGTTATAGAAATGATACGACATTTTATTTTATTCTCAACATCATATTTTCAAGATTCATTTCGTTGGTAACAGTAGTTTTGTTCCATTCATTTTATTACATTTTGTTGTATTTTATATGTATAATATAATTTTTGATTTTCTTATTAATGTATCTACAGAATGTTTTCAACTTTTGTATTATAAATAATGTTTTTATGAATAGCCTTCTGCCCTGCCTGTCACCTGATGTATATATGTGTGTATGTGTGTATGTATGTATACATAACATATATAATACATATATGTATCATTATGTAAGATTGAAATTGCATGGTCATAGGTTGTATACATGATCAGTTTTATCAAACAAGTTCAAATTATTTCCCAAGGTGGTTGTACCAATTACACTTGCATTAGTTGTGCTTGAGGATGCTATTTTTCCACCTCTTTACCTGTACTTTGGTTGAGGCCTATCTAGTGGTTGTAAAAAATGTCATCTTATTGTAGCTTTATTTCCATTTACCAGATTATTAAGAAAGTATAGCATATCTTCATAGTTTTATTCGTCATTTGAATTTCCTCTTCTATGAAGTGCTTGTTTATGTCTATTGCCCATTGTGTAGCTTATCTTTAATACACATTTTAAAACAATTATAAAATCTTATCAAAACAATTTGTCACCCCCTTAAAGCTGAACACTTTTAAATTGAGAAAAGCTATAACCTTGAAAATTGTTTTTTCAAAATATTTTTCTTTTAGCTTAATTGAAAATAAGTTTATTCACAAGGCAAAAAACACAGCATTTCTCACTTACATTTTTGAGGAATAATATTTTATATATTGTGTCACAAAACAAAATATAACATATGAAAACATTTTAAAAATTATAAAGTTATAGTAAAATGTAAGTCTTGTTATTGTTAATTTATCAAACTTGAACTTATAGATAATTGCCTGTGGACAATTGTGCCTTGAAAGCAAAATGTACACTATTGTATTGCCAGCAGAAGTCTCACAATTAGGAAGCATCTATTAAATCCATTTCCAAGTCAGCTCCTGCAGTACTGGCAGTTTACTTCCACAGTGGTAGAAGTGTCTTATACTGCAGGCAGCATTTGGTTGCCTTGAAAAGAATTGTACCCTGGAGTCAGCATCTGTTTCAGGGGCTTGGTGCAAAACTTCGAGTATAATCCTAGATAGAATATTAAATCAAAATAGTTCTGAGACTCCTATTATTGAGAAACATCATTATAATGTACACTAAGTAAGCATTTATAATGCCATCATAAAGTCTCATGGGTCAATGTCTAGAAAACAATCCTTATTGCAGCAATGTTTACCCAGGATTTTGTCTCTTTCGGATGTGATTTGCAGCCCCAAATACACTTTAAATCGGTGATTTAGTCTCTAGAAGAACCCAGGTAATAATTGAGTTAGGTCATTAGTGAGATGTGTTATCAGTGATTCACACCTCATGTGTATAGCGTGCTTTGGAGAACTCCTAATTGCAATGCTGGGAATCTTGCCCTCCAAACACAACTATGCAAGATCATTGTGATTCAGAGTACTGACCTGCTTTGGCATAAAGTATATTAGTGTAGTACAAATCATCTATATTTACAAAATATATCAATTCTCCTCTGGAAATTACCTCTTTCATATTTCCTCAATAATAAATTTATCATTGTGAAGCCACTTTCTTCTTGGGAGGCATAGCTATTTAATGTGACGTTAAGAATTTACCCTCAAGACAGCTACATTGAGAATGTGATGAGAGAAAAAATATTAAGCTTTTTCAATGCAGAAAGCCTTATTTGAAAGAAACCTTGCATCCATGGAACACAGGGAACACTGCCCTGTAGGTGGTTTTATGTCATTGTAATAAAGAAATTTGAGACTCGCAGATATGAACAGATGATAAGGATGGTGTCATTATTGCTTGGAAAGAAGTTATTTCCTAATTTCTTTTTTCCACTCACCTGATAAACAATATAGTATGCTTTTTCTTTCTCTGATTGTAGGTGCATTTCAGTTGCCATCAGTGTTCTTGCAGTAAAAATTAGTATTATATAGTGATATACGTAACTATGTAACAGTAAATTACATTTATTATAAGGCCTAATTTTTAATGTTAATTAAATAAAATCACCCTTACAATTAGATATTCATATCACCATTTCAGAGATACTTAGAGGTCTTTTGAAGGGAAAGTGTAAGATTTTCATGTCATTTTAATGCTATCAAAATTAGATGAATTATAAACTATTTTAGTTGTAGCTAAAACTAGCTATAGTGTGCCAAAGAATAGGGGATTTAAGTTGCTGTTGTCACTTGCATTATCCATCAAATTGAGAAAGAATAACAGAGAGGAAAATATTATATTTGCTTGGGAATTTAACTGTAAATTGAGAATTTCTATGGCAAAAAGGAGTGACTCTGGAGAGAAATTGGTAATGGTTACACAATTTCTTTTAGGGAGTGATGAAAATGTTCAAAAACTGATTATGTGATGGTTGTAGAATTCTGTGAATGTACTAAAACCCACAAAATTTTGCACTTTAAAAGAACAAAATTGAATGGTATGTAAGTTATCTTTTTCTCTTTCCAACAGTGGAAACAATAGTGGCACCAACTTATGAAAAAATAAAAACAAAAAACGGCCGGGCACAGTGGCCCACGCCTGTAATCCCAATTTAGGAGGCTGAGGCAGGCAGATCACGAGGTCAGGAGATTGAGACCACCATCCTGGCTAACATGCTAACATGTGTAGTGGCGGGCACTTGTAGTCCCAACTACTTGGGAGGCTGAGGCAGGAGAATGGGCGTGAACCCAGGAGGCAGAGCTTGCAGTGAGCTGAGATCGCCTCACTGCATTCCAGCCTAGGCCACAGAGCGAGACTCTGTCTCAAAAAAAAAAACAGCAACTTCTCTTTAACATAATAATTTCTTTCTTGATATTATACAATCTGGAGAAAAAGAAATACTGTCATAAAAGTTAATAATATCTAGTAAAAAATACAGCCTCATGAGAAGAAATATTATTTGCAAATATTAGAATACTTTTACATAAATGCATACTTTAACCCTTTAAATGATACAAAACGCTTAGATCATAATGATTTAAAAATATTTCTAAATAAATAATCTAAGCATTTTGTATCATTTAAAGGGTTAAAGTATGCATTTATGTAAAAATATTCTATAAGAAAATCATTCAAATTCCAAGTGCTAAATTAATTGCCCAAAGACATAACACTTTCATATAACAGAATATAGAATAAAAAGAAGGGAAATTACTGCTATAACTAATGCTTTATTAAGGCCATTAATGTGAATTATTATATTTTTCTGAAAAAGCAAGCAGTGTGGTAAATTTTGGAATAAAATAGAATTAAACAGCTTTAATTGATTTATAAACTTTCCCTCACATATGCATTAATATAAAATGACTTCAAATATTATACAATCTCCCATTTTACCTTGAGGGATATTTTCAAAAAAGTAAATTTTTGTCAAATTAAATGTATTACATTTAGAATTGTAGATTATATCATGAAGGACCTATTTATAATATCTGAAATATGTGTTTGGATATATAACATCAAATCAACATTTATTTGGGGTATTGTTCTAAAAATCATAAAATATATAATATATAATTTTTTAAGTAAATAATTTCTATGTAATACATCATTATAAAAGGAATTATAAATAAAGGCAGTATATTATAATTCTGTTTGAAAAAAAGTGTACTTTAGGACAAAGAAAAACTGAATCTGACTGAGTCTTGTCATGCGCGTCCATGTGAAGAGACCACCAAACAGGCTTTGTGTGAGCAATAAAGCTTTTCAATCACCTGGGTGCAGGCAGGCTGAGTCCGAAAAGAGAGTCAGCGAAGGGAGATAAGGGTGGGGCCGTTTTATAGGACCTGGGTAGGTAAAGGAAAATTACAGTCAAAGGGGGTTTGTTCTCTGGCTAGCAGGAGTGGGAGTCACAAGGTGCTCAGTGGGGGAGCTTTTTGAGCCAGAATGAGCCAGGAAAAGGACTTTCACAAGGTAATGTCATCACTTAAGGCAAGGACCGGCCATTTTCACTT
>NW_016810178.1:2124823-2137905 GCF_001698545.2 Rhinopithecus bieti
TTTTGTATCATTTAAAGGGTTAAAGTATGCATTTATGTAAAAATATTCTATAAGAAAATCATTCAAATTCCAAGTGCTAAATTAATTGCCCAAAGACATAACACTTTCATATAACAGAATATAGAATAAAAAGAAGGGAAATTACTGCTATAACTAATGCTTTATTAAGGCCATTAATGTGAATTATTATATTTTTCTGAAAAAGCAAGCAGTGTGGTAAATTTTGGAATAAAATAGAATTAAACAGCTTTAATTGATTTATAAACTTTCCCTCACATATGCATTAATATAAAATGACTTCAAATATTATACAATCTCCCATTTTACCTTGAGGGATATTTTCAAAAAAGTAAATTTTTGTCAAATTAAATGTATTACATTTAGAATTGTAGATTATATCATGAAGGACCTATTTATAATATCTGAAATATGTGTTTGGATATATAACATCAAATCAACATTTATTTGGGGTATTGTTCTAAAAATCATAAAATATATAATATATAATTTTTTAAGTAAATAATTTCTATGTAATACATCATTATAAAAGGAATTATAAATAAAGGCAGTATATTATAATTCTGTTTGAAAAAAAGTGTACTTTAGGACAAAGAAAACTGAATCTGACTGAGTCTTGTCATGCGCGTCCATGTGAAGAGACCACCAAACAGGCTTTGTGTGAGCAATAAAGCTTTTCAATCACCTGGGTGCAGGCAGGCTGAGTCCGAAAAGAGAGTCAGCGAAGGGAGATAAGGGTGGGGCCGTTTTATAGGACCTGGGTAGGTAAAGGAAAATTACAGTCAAAGGGGTTTGTTCTCTGGCTAGCAGGAGTGGGAGTCACAAGGTGCTCAGTGGGGAGCTTTTGAGCCAGAATGAGCCAGGAAAAGGACTTTCACAAGGTAATGTCATCACTTAAGGCAAGGACCGGCCATTTTCACTTATTTTGTGGTGGAATGTCATCAGTTAAGACGGCGCAGGGCATTTGCACTTCTTTTGTGATTCTTCAGTTACTTCAGGCCATCAGGGCGTATACATGCAAGTCACAGGGACTCAGAGGCCTGACAAGTCTTACACACATTTCTAATCTACTCTATTGTTGAGGGGCCTATTCATTCTGAAAGAATCAGCTTGCCTGTATATACCTCTGTACATTGATCACACTATACTCCCAGTGAAGGGTATTCGTCCACCCTATATCCATCTGTCAAGTTTCTACTTAAGACTGAATCAATATTCTTCAAAAACTCAAGTACTCTTGGCTGGCTTATGCAATGAAAAAATACCACTAATATTCTAGCTAATACTGAAGGGTGGTGTGATGAATTCACACAGTCACTGAGAGCAGGGAAACCAGGAAAATGGTTTAATGTTTCACTGAAGCTCCACCTCAAGGATTGTGACATTACTAGAAGATTACATACATGACCAGAGATGCAAGATCAAGAATGACGGGAAAAATAACGAAGGAAGGTGGTCTTTAATGAGCAGACGTTCTGAATGAATGGGGCTAAAATGTGTAAGTGATCTAAAAATAGCATGTCAAAGTGTAACAGATTGTCCTTCTATTGCCCACAGATAACAATTGAAATACTTGTATTATAAGACTACTCTCATTTCTTTCAAATGATTTGCCTACTACATTCAGCCTATCTTCTGTTTTATTCCATTTTCTCATATTGCTTTCCACATTTTCTGGAGATACTAACGCTTCTAAGACATGATCTTAAGCCATTGATGAATTATATATGTACACATATGCATTTTTTTGACAACTTCTAGGTTGGCTTACTCATTTAATATTTCTACCTTGCCTATTTTAAAAGATGCATCATCATAACTTTGATTCATTTGCCATTATCTTTTGAGTTTACCTGTAAGAAGGCAGGATATACCTGTGGTGCTAGAAATAGTCAATCAGTCTTCAGAAGTGGGTATGAAGACATGAAAGATCATGCACACTTGCCAAGACCAGCTCGGTCAGAGAGACCCTAACCCAATGGCACTAGAGGAATTAAAGACACACACACAGAAATACAGAGGTGTGAAGTGGGGAATCAAGGGTCTCACAGCCTTCAGAGCTGAGAGCCCCAAACAGAGATATACCCACATATTTATTAACAGCAAACCAGTCATTAGCATTGTTTCTATAGATATTAAATTAATTAAAAGTATCCCTTATGGGAAATGAAGGGATGGGATGAATTGCAGCAGGAACACGCCCTTAAGACACAGATCCTTCATGCTAATTGTTTGTGAGTTAAGAATGCCTTTAAGCTGTTTTCCTGCCCTGGGCTGGCCAGGTGTTCCTTGCCCTCATTCCTGTAAACCCACAACCTTCCAGCTTGGGCGTTAGGGCCATTATGGACATATTACAGTGCTGCAGAGATTTTATTTATGGCCAGTTTTGGGGCCAGTTTATGGCCATATTTTGGGGGGCTTGCTCCCAACACACACTAAATGACCAGTTTAGTCAGTGATAAAATTGCCTAAGTATAGAGACAGAATCTCAGAAAATAATTATTAGGTTCTTTAAGTCTCCATCATTGCTCCTACAAACATTGTCATTTGGAAATTAATTCTTTAGAAAGACTTGTGACCAGATCAACTATAATTAAATACAACATAAATTGCTCATAAGATATAAAGAGATACCAAAATGAGATTTTTTAAAATTATTTTAAAATGTAAAGTTATTATGACTAAACTAAAACTCACTTGTTAGAATAAGTTTATATGACCACAATTAAAAATCTAGTGTTTTAACCTAAATGCCAATAAAATAAATAAGTTAATATTTATGTGTGTGGATATACAGATGGAATTTGAAAAAAAAGTAATGTAAAATGTTAAAAAAGTCAGAATTATAACTAGATATTTAGTCAGTTGTTAGAACAGTTGACAACTGACTAGTAAAATATGCTGTTTATTTAATTTGGATATCTTATCACTGTAAAACATATTGCAAAGTTGGAACATATCATAAATTGGGTTACTTTTCTAAACAATCACTCATTCCTCTCTGGGTAGTAACCACTAAATTTATGGCATTGACATTTAGATTCAAATAGTAATGTAGTGAGAATAGTTTCTTTTTATCTTATTCTTTGGTGTGCTAGCCTCTTATGAGGAATTTAAGATTATGTTTTTGTTTCTAGACACAGCCTGATTTATCCTTTAAAAATCAGCACAATTTCTTATTTTGACAGGAAGTAAGCACATGCTTCATCAAAGCCAAGAATCTTGTCATACTCTTTTCCACAAATTTATGTTGGTACACAGATAATATGGATCATTAATATATGTCAAATAGAGATTGCCTTTTAATTATTAATACTAAAAGATTTATTTTTAAGAGCAATTTCAATGTGAAGGATCACCAAACACAAAACCCACTAGATGAGTTAAAGATAAATTTCTCCCCAAGCTGATGATTCATATATCTCATCACAAAATAAGGCATTTATTTTTAAATGCAGTAGACATGGTTTCGTGATTAAGGTTAATGACACAGCTTATTGCTATTCAGATCTCATTGAGGCAATTTCGGGAGCAAGGTGCTAGTGAGAAGCAGCTACCGGTATTTAATAGAGTACCACAACAAAACATTACAAACTACAGTGTGCTGCTCATATAGGACTTCTGATTTGCCTTAAAGGAGCCAGGGGCTTCAGCCTTTTACATGGCATAAACATACATAATCTCAGAGGAAAAAAAAAAATAACTGAAAAAATAACAGCCTGAACAAATGAGAAAATATATGATGAAAACAGCAGCTGGATCTCACTTTCTTTTCTACTCAAAAGAAAATTTGAACCTCAAGAAAATATCTTAAGAAATCATTGCAATGATGCATGTCTAATGGATAGGAAACAGAGTATAGCTATTGCAAAAACCAATTGACCTTTGAGGCAAAATGAAAAAAACCTGCTATTGTGTTGACAAAAAGGAATTGGACCTACAACTGCCTACATGCTGGTATATAATAAAGGGTTTCCACATGGAAATTTGCTCAGGCTTAAATTTTCTTACCATATTCTATGCAAGGTTGAAAATAGAAATCAAACTGTAGTCAAGAAGTTACATGTAAAGACAATTCAGTCCGCGATATACTTAGTCTCCAAGAGATTACCCTGTGTCAAAATAGTGGGCAGAGCAGACTTTACTAGTTTCAGAAAAATAAATGTCTCCATTCTATTGTCTTTTTCACTTGTCACATACAAGGTGACTATAACTATGGCAAAGAGAAGAGAGATATGGTTCTCACACTGCTATAAAACTTAGTTGAAATTGGTAGAGGCATTGGGATCCACATTCACTTTTCAAGTGGCCAGAAACGTAGCTCTCGCTGAGAGTGAGGTGACGTGACTCAGTTTTGTGAGGTCCCAGACTCTAGGGGTCTGTGTCTATTAAAATCTTTCTGCTTAAAATTTTTTAATGATATGCATTACTCTTTAACATAGCAAAACTTACCAAGACCCCCAACATAAGACCTTTACCTATCTTGCAGCCTCAATACTTTCGTTACTCCCTGCTCTTCAGCTATATAGGATATTTTATGCATTGCAAATAGATTATGTTGTGGTTCAAGTTCTTTAATTTCCTCAAAACAGTCTGCAAACTTTTGAGTGACCAAAGTTATCAAAATAACATGTACGTATTAAAATCTCACCTTAAACATCAAGCCCTCATTTTGTGAACTCCAGAAAGACATTGTTAATTGCACTTTATACACACTTTTATAGCACACTGTATTCTCCTATTCATTACATCAAAATTCTTGTAATCTTATTTACTCTGTTTTCCCTGTTTTACAAGGCTCCATGAAGGCAGGGGAAAACATCTATTTTGGTTACTACTGTATACCCCCATCACACTGCACAATACTGGATTTAATTGAATTTGATCAGTTCCATGAGGTAGTAAGCTAGTGTTACAGACACACAAGCTGTTCTTTATCTTCCAGTGCCCAGTGTGTCTGAGTCTCTACCTAAGTTCCTCTTCAATTTTCAGTTTCCTTGGTCAGTCCACCTAAATTTTCTGAATTATTCTCAGTATCTTTATTTCCTTAGCTATATAACAACTCTGTGGTGGACGAGAGGTTGGGATGCAGAGGGCAGAGAATATAGTTTTCAAAGTTATATCTTTCTATGATTTATGGAAATATGTATGCTGAAAGAAAATTAATAAATGATGGTAAAATTTTCAGGTAATCTGTAAAAACATATCTACCCTACAATGTAATTATACTGGTAAGGGCACCCACTTTGAAATTTTAAAATTTATTTGCCAAGTGGACTAATCTGTATCAGATAAATCTTGTCATAATTTATAGAAATTTATCTCACCAAAGAGTACATGTTATGTTTCAAAGACTAAAATACTTCTGAAATTTTGGAAACCAACTCTGTAAGACTGAGTCATATAAAATGCCAAAAAACAGTGGATTGACAAGACAGAAGACTATTCCTGTCACATAAAGTAAGTTTTGAGGTAACCAATTTAGCTTCAAGAAAATTCTAAGCTTTTTAGGCCAGGTGTGGCAGCTCACACCTATAATCTCAGCACTTTGGGAGGCTGAGATGGGAGGATTGCTTGATCACAGGCGTTCGAGACCAGCCTGAGCAATATGGTCAAACCTTGTCTCTACTAAAAATACAAAAATTAGCTGGGTATGTTAGAACACGCCTGTAATCTCAGCTTCTCCGGAGGCTGAGGCATGAGAATCACTTGAACCTGGGAGACAGAGGTTGCAGCAAGTAGAGATGGCACTGCACTCCAGCCTTCCAGCTGGGTGGCGGATTAAGACTCTGTCTTAAAAAAATATAGAAAATTTGAAGCTCTTTAGAACTGCATGCATTATGTTTTCCCTTCATTCTAAGCATGCAGTTTTTACATCATGATTAAAGATAGCTAATCCAGCTTCAATCATCACAACTGCTGTCATTGTTAATACTGAATGTCAACTAGATTGAATTGAAGAATGCAAAGTATTGATCCTGGGTGTATCTGTGAGGGTGTTGCCAAAGGAAATTAATGTTTGACTCAGTAGCCTGAGAAAGGCAGACCCACCCTTAATCTGTGTGGGCACCATCTAATCAGCTGCCAGCATGGCTAGAATATAAAGCAGGAAGAAAAACATGAAAAAACTTGAATGGCCTAGCCTCCCAGCCTGTATCTTATTTCATGTTGGATGTTTCCTGCCCTCTAACATGGGACTCCAAGTTCTTCAGTTTTGGGACTTGGACTGGCTCTCCTTGCTCCTCAAGAACTGATAGGATATATAGATATATATATAAATAACTGACTGGAGATATATATATATATATATATATATAAGTGTGGTGAGATATATATATATATATCACCACAGACACTTAACATCAGCCGTGAAAGCAACCTGTAGGAAGACTGCACCCTGCAAGGCCATAGGGGCGGAGCTGTTGAAGACCACGGGAACCCATCTACTGCATCAGTATGACTTGGATGTGAGACATGGAGTCAAAGGAGATAATTTTGAAATGTTAAGATTGGACTGCCCTGATGGATTTCACACTTGCATGTACCCTGTAGTCCCTTTGTTTTGTCTAATTTCTCCCATTGGGAGCAGCTGTATTTACCCAGTGCATGGACCTCCATTGCATCTCGGAAGTAACTAGCTTGCTTTTGACTTTACAGGCTCATAGGCAGAAGTGACTTGCCTTGTCTCAGATGAGACTTTGGGCTGTGGACTTTTGTGTTAATGCCAAAATGAGTTAAGACTTTGGGGGACTGTTGGGAAGGCATGATTGGTTTTGAAATGTGAGGGCATGAGATTTGGCAGGGGTCAGGGGTGGAATGATATGGTTTGGCTCTGTCCCCACCCAAATCTCATCTTGAATTCCCACATGTTGTGGGAGAGACCTGGTGGGAGGTAATTGAATCAAGGGGAGGCAGGACTTTGCAGTGATGTTCTCGTGATAGTGAATAAGTGCCACAAGATCTGTTGGTTTTAAAAAGGGGACTTTCCCTGCACAAGCTCTCTCTTTTGTCTGCCACCATGTGAGATGTGCCTTTCACCTTCCATCATGGTTGTGAGGGCTCCCCAGCCACGTGGAACTGTAAGTACATTAAACCTCTTTGTTTTGTAAATTTCCCAGTCTTGGGTAGGTTTTTATCAGCAGCATAAAAATGGACTAATACCACTGCCATAACCATTTCCTTCCAGCAAGAAAATTAAAGAACATAGTGTAAAAAAATGGTACATGCTAGCCAGCTGCTAAGATTCCCCAAACTGCCACTTTCACATATATACCATTGGCAAGAAGTTATTCACATAGGAAGCAAGAGAGGCTAGAAAGCAAGAGAGAGTGGGCTATTAGTATCTATTCTGGGCAGACAAATGGAAAACAATTATAGGAAGGGATGGAGTGGGAGTGGGGTACTAGCAGAATTTGCCATTGCAGCTAATTTCAAAGTTAAAACTCAGTAAAAGTCTGAGTAATTAAAAAGCAAGATTGGCATTATATTTCATTTAATAGGGTACATTAAAATTTACTTGGTACACAATATACCTAATTTTCCTACTAAATAATTTGAAGAAAATGAAGCAGGAAGACATTTCATAGTAAATGTAAAAATACTAAATGCAATATTGTGTTCCCATTCATTATTAACATTTAGGAGGAAATTATAACTATAAAAGTGTCGTAACTAACATAATCTATATATATTAGTAAAATAAATGAGAACATTATATGTAAAAAATGTTGCCATATGTTAAACCCGTCTCTACTAAAAAGTACAAAGAATTAGCTGGGCTTAGTGGCGGGCGCCTGTAGTCTCAGCTACTCAGGAGACTGAGGCAGCAGAATGACGTCAACCCGGGAGGCGGAGCTTGCAGTGAGCCGAGATCTAGGCACTGCACTCCAGCCTGGGGCTACAGAGGGAGACTCCGTCTCAAAAAAAAAAGTTACCATATGTTAAGTTTAAACTCTGTAAGTTTTGTTTGTTTGTTACTGCTATTAGCTATTGAATTTATTCCCTTCTATTGATATCTACACTAGGTTAGTACAGAATTCAGACAAAAAAAGTGAATGTAAACATGATTTATATTATGATAGTTATATTTAAGTTTATCTTACTTATCTTCTAGCTACATTTACCAAAATCATATTTATATCACTACATTATATTTATGTGAATTACCTAGAAAGTAAATTCCATGAAAGCAGGAATGTTGGTTTGTTCAACACTATCTACATAGTGCTTAGAAGAGTGCCTACCACAAAGATGTGCTTATTAAATATTTGTTGAAAGAGCAAATATGTGGAATAATAGTTTTGAAAATTTAATTTAAAAAACAGATCTGTAATATCAATGTATCAATTGTAATATCAATATATACCACATTCTCCTGATACCACTTCTCTACCCATAATGTCATTTCTGCTCTTTATTTTTAATTAACCCCATGAAAATATTTTTATTGTTGCTATTTATTGTTTTAAAAAAATCTTCGAAAGAAGAAATGTCCACTTGACTATTCTGTGTACACATTCATACAAGTCGAGGCTAAGATTTTTTTTTTTTTTGTCAATTGTTGATATTTACTTTTATTCAAATTGCATTAAAATTTCAATTTACCTCACTGTGATTTTGTTTATTTAATCATTAAAGCTGTGTTTAGATGAAAATATTCAACCTAAAATATCTGATTTTTGAGTTTTGTTCCATTTTAACAAGCAAATTGCATTGATGTTGCAATTATTCTGATCGCAGTTGTTTATATTTATGTTCTATGTATGATTCTTAGGGCTTTATATGCAATATTCCTTTGTTTTTCCCAATAATCCCATTATACAATGTTACCGAAGAGTAAATAAAAGCTAAGGAAGCTTTATTAATTTCCTTAATATCACATCAGTATGAAATTGTTGAGTCAGAATATGAGTCAAGATTTAATACCAGAAAGTGTGCCCACTTCTGGTCTTTCTATCTTTGCAGTCTCATTTAATTATATAGTTGTTGCAATGGTATGAATCTATGTCTCCCCAGCATTCATATGTTAAAACCTATCACCAGTGTGATGATGTTATGAGGTGAGACCTTTGAGAGTTGATGGGATCAGCAGGGCAGAGCGCTAATGAATGGGATTAGTGATCTTATAAAAGAGAACTGAGAGAGACTTCACATCCTTTCATCATGTGAGGACACATCAAGAAGGTCCATCTATGATCCATAAAGCAGGCCCTTGACAGACATTAAATATGTGAGCACCTTAATATTGGACTTCTCAACCTTCAGAATTGTAAGAAAAAAAAATTCTGTTGTACATAAGCTGCCTAGTCTACAATATTTTTCTTATTGCAGACTAAATGGTCTAAGACAGCTGTTAAAATAATCAATTATTTTTTTTTTTTTCATTTTCCAGAAGAATTTCACTTCTCCATAGAAGCTAAATGATCACACAGGTACATCCAAATGAACTGACTGAAGAAATCACCAGGAAGTGCTTTGACTCTGACTATGAGGAAGCCTCTTTTCCTATCTTCCTATTTATCTCTCTTTTAAGAGATTAACTTCAGAAGGCTTTTGTTTGTATAAAGCGTATTATCACTTCCTTATATTTTCTTAAGACTCTTCAATGTGTTCATTGAAGGGTCTGGAGTAATTTATCCTCTTCTCCAGGAAATCATATAAACTTAAATTATTTTTGAAAGACATTTTCTGCACATATAAGCTTAGAAGAAAAATAAGTGCAATAAATGCCTAGCATAATAGCATTATTTATATACATTTGTGTGTGTGTACATGTGTGCACCCAGGACATTTTACTATTAGAGATCCATTGCACACCTAGCACAGTATGTCATATATGATCTGTAATAACATGCATATGCTAACATCCCTGCTTTCCATATAAGTAAATCACCTCCATATCAACATCTATTCTTTCTGAATTGTCACATATAGGTCCTAAACCCCACATTTCTCATCCTAGCACATCTGTATTCCATCGGTTCATTTCTAGAAGTATTTTAGAGTAAAAGATGTATTCCAACTCTGATAATTTTATACATTAGCAATAATTGGCATGTATTAACTTCAGTCATATACACAAAATATCTTTCTCTCTTATTTTCACAACCATACTTTCAGAAAATAAAACATCATTTGCTGAAACCACATTGAACAGGAGTATCTTTGAAGAAATTCAAAATAATCATAGTTTGATGATATTACAAACTTCGTTTGAAGGTTTATGATGAAAATACAGAATTGCCCAGCTTGTTATTTTATTCTGAAACATATCCAGAAAATTTCTGATGATGGAAGAGGAGTAGCAGAATGAAGTAGGTATTTTACAACATCATTATACTAAATACAAAAAATAGTCTTGCTGTTAAAACTGGTTATTCTTTCCAGGACTTACAAAGTTTTCCTCTACTCTTATAACTATATATCTAAATTATTGTCTGTATAGCTTGGTGTGCCCTTATAAAGCTCACAATAAAAATCAGATTGTGGCAAATTTGTTCCTTCTGTTGTACAATTGAACAGTGTGAAGTAATTTGGATATTTGATATGCTTGTTAGGACTTCTTATATTATTAATTCTAATTTTTTGTTGCATTGCAGTAATCCTGTGGCCAAAATATTTTTACAAACTTTATTTAAGCAAGCTTACACACTCTTTCTTATATCCCCTTTTGACTCAACAGAATTGTAACTATGGAGATATCAGAAAAAAATGGTCTTCTAAAACCCGACTTCAAAATCACAAAATCATAAAAAAGTTAATAGCTTTAATGACCTATCATGTGTAATTACATGTAATTATATATATGTGTGTGTGTGTATATACGTGTGTGTGTGTGTGTGTGTATACTTTTTTTTTTTTTTTTTTTTTTTGAGAAAGAGAGTTTCCCTCTGTCACCCAGACTGGAGTGCAGTGGCATGATCTCAATTCACTGCAATCTCTGCCTACTGGGTTCAACCGATTCTCATGCCTCAGCCTCCCAAGTAGCTGGGACTACTGATGAGCACCACCATGCCCAGCAAATTTTTATATTTTCATAGAGACTGGGTTTTTCCATGTTGGCCAGACTTGTCTCAAACTCCTGGCCTTAAGCAATCTACCTGCCTGGGCCGCCCAATGTGCTGGGATTACAGACCTGAGCCACTGTGCCTGGTCAATTTTATAATATTTTTAAAAGGACAGAATAAACAAATTTAACAGAAAGGTGACCAATTAAGAGATGATATGTTCACTGTTTGTGACTACAAAGTATTGACATCAATTTTCAATTAAAGTGAATTAAACATTTATTTTGATATTACTATGTGCCAAAACTGAGTTTGAATTTAGGAGAGGAATCTAAATAACACTTTTATTTTCTTAATGTTTATTTCTTGTAAGAGAAATTTATTAAAGTATGCTTAAACATATTGAATATTCCTTCAAAAGGTGGGATCTTATTCCTCTTTCCTTGACTGTGAGGTGGACTAAGTGACTTACACCTAACAAGCAGAATACGGTGGAAGTGATGGTGTTTTACCTCTGAGACTATGACATAACAGACATTGTGGTTTTCTCCTTGCCCTCTCTTTTTTTATCTCACACTGGGAGATGCCATCTGCCATTTTTCAAGCACAATAAAACAGGCTAGTGGAACAATACACATGGAGAGTACCTGAAGCATTTTGCCAATGGCTATGTGAGGGAGACATCTAAGAGGTGAATATCAAACCCCAATTCAACCTTCAGGTAATGGAAGTCCAAACTGACATTTTGACTGCAAACTAAAAGAATTTGAGCTGGAACTACTTAGCTAGGCTACTTCTATATTGTGACCCACAGAAACTGTGAAATACTAAGTGTTTATTCTTTCAAACTTCTAAATTTTGAGCTATTTTTGACACAGCAATAGATAACTAACACAGACAAAAGTAGTGTTGAAGACATATTGATTAACACTGTGGAAAGAAAGACAAGGAGGAAGGGATCCTCATGTAATTGATGTATGAACAGTTGGGAAGGAAGATGAAACATTAACTAGGTGATAGGAGAGAAAGTCATGTTATTTACAGAATATTTCTAAAATATAATATCACATCTTTTTTATGATCAGGTATTATGCACCCTGGAAGAGTTAAGTGGAAAACAAATTTGAAAGTCAGTTTGCTAATGGGTCTTCAAACATCTTCCCATATTTTAGACAGCAAGAGAAAGCTGTATCAGTGATGCTTTCATTTGGATATAGTGGTTTGACCCCTCCAAATCTCATGTTGAAATTTGACTTTCAATTTTGAAAGTGGTGCTTCATAGGAGGTGATTGGGTTATTGGGGCTACTCGTTCCTGAATAGATTAAGGCCCTCCCTGGCATGAAGGCCAGTGAGTGAGTTCTCAATCTATGAGTTCCCAGGAGAGGTGGTTGTTAAAAAGAGTCTGGGCTGGGCGCGTTGGCTCAAGCCTGTAATCCCAGCACTTTGGGAGGCCGAGACAGGCGGATCACGAGGTCAGGAGATCAAGACCATCCTGGCTAACATGGTGAAACCCCGTCTCTACGAAAAAATACAAAAAAACTAGCCGGGCGAGGTGGCGGGCGCCTGTAGTCCCAGCTACTCTGGAGGCTGAGGCAGGAGAATGGCGTAAACCCGGGAGGTGGAGCTTGCAGTGAGCTGAGATCCGGCCACTGCACTCCAGCCTGGGCGACAGAGCGAGATTCCGTCTCAAAAAAAAAAAAAAAAAAAAAAAAAAGGGCCCAGACCCCTCCCCCCCCCTTTTCTTTTATTTTCCTTTTTTTACCATAGGTTTTCTGCCCACCCTGGCTCCCCTTCCCCTTTTGCCATAAGTAGAATCAGTTTGAGGCCCTCAATAGATGCAGATACCTGCACCATACTTCTTGTACCACCTGCAGAACCATGAGCCAAATAAACCTCTTTTCCTTATAAATTATTTGACCTCAGGCATTCTTTTAGAACAATACAAACTCAGACAAAAGATTATTATGATTATGATAGAAAGTAAAAGAGGCTAATATATAGAGCTTTACATTCCAAGATGTGACTAGAATGCAAATACATTAAAAAATTCATAGGAG
>NW_016810178.1:2140469-2175497 GCF_001698545.2 Rhinopithecus bieti
AAAAAAAAAAAAAAAAAAAAAAAGGAGTCCAGTACCTCCCTCCCCCATCTCTCTTAATTGCTCTCTCTTACCATAGGTTTTCTGCCCACCCTGGCTCCCCTTCCCCTTTTGCCATAAGTAGAATCAGTTTGAGGCCCTCAATAGATGCAGATACCTGCACCATACTTCTTGTACCACCTGCAGAACCATGAGCCAAATAAACCTCTTTTCCTTATAAATTATTTGACCTCAGGCATTCTTTTAGAACAATACAAACTCAGACAAAAGATTATTATGATTATGATAGAAAGTAAAAGAGGCTAATATATAGAGCTTTACATTCCAAGATGTGACTAGAATGCAAATACATTAAAAAATTCATAGGAGTCCAGATATAGGAAATGGATATCTCACTATAAATGGGAATTATTAGTCAAAAAAACATGGATTATAAAGAGGAAAAAAATACAAAGATAATTTCTATAGCTGCAATCTCAAAGATTAATCCTAATTCCTTTAAAAAGGGACACTAAAATTTGCTTATTTTTTAAAATTACTTATACATGCATACATATATTAAACTTTGCATAATCTTTGTTCTAAGTAGGGGTCCATTCCTTATTATAAAACTATTTCCCTTTTTCATAATTGTTCAAGTTAGATAATCCCTTTAAATATTATTCTCTCTAGATAATCAGAATGGACAGTATTTGTGTGCAAAAATAAGTATCCTGGTATTTAGATGAATATGCTCGTGTAAAAAACACTCTATAGAATTGAGCGCTGAATATTTTGTTATTCAAAAACAAAATTGGAGGAAAAAAAGCAACAGGGCAGTGTATACATAGTCAAATGAATTTTAATTAATATTTCTTTCCTTTTCTCGGCCTACCTGTTACAAAATCTTACGTTTACTGATTTTAACTTTATCATATAAAAATGTAAGGGCATGACTATTTACTATTAGGTTAATGCAAAAGTAATGGGAAAAACCACAATTACTTTTGTACCAACCTAATATTAATTCTCATTATTCTAAGATAAAAATCGTGTTCCTTAAAGTTGTATTTTGTTAGCATTTGAATGTTACATGCATGTATGTTTGTGTGGGTGTGTCTGTGTGATGATGTACCCATGTTTTACCCAGGGACTGTTCTCTACTTTGTTTCTAATTCTGAAGACTTCCTAATTCTAAACACTTCTACAAGAAGTCTTAATTATTTATCTGAAATAATTTTTGAACACCTGTTATGTGCCAATCCCTGAGGATAAAAGGTAAATTAAAATTATGAAGTTTTGTTGCATTCATAAAACATACAGTCTACTGTGGAAGTCACACCAAAAACATTATACAAAAAATAATCAGAAGAAAAATAAAATAACTGCCATGAAGGGAATAAAGGGCTTAATTTTATCTATTTTCAATAACATTGTTATAAAAAGCATCTCAAAGAAGAAGAGACTTGAGTAGAGATTTGGAGGATGAGAATGAGATAGTATTGAGAATGATGCAGGAGGGTGGAAGCTGAGAGCATCCCAGGCATGAAAACCGCTCATAGCAAAGATCATGTGGAGAGTGCAATATGTTGACGGAACGGGAAGAAAGCCAGTATGGTTGGATTATACTAATAAGAGGGCATGCTGACTTGAAATTAAGCTAGAAGGAATGAGATTGGTGATATGGTAAGTAATGAAGATCTTAGTCTGTGTGTAATGGAAAGTTATGGAAGCGGGTAATATGGGAATTATGGAGTACTATGTAGTTTATGTTTTAGGTTTTATAAAGCTAAATGACTAAAAAAGTGATAGATAATGTGGACAGGAAGGTATACAGATTTAGATGTGTCCAAGTGGGGGATAATGGCTGCTTGAACAATATAGTTTCAGTGTTGATGGAGAGAAGCCAATTAATTCAAGAGTTTGTTTGTTTGTTTGTTTTAGACAGAGTCTCACTCTGTCACCCAGGCTGGAGTGCAATGTCACAATCTCGGCTCACTGCAACCTAGCCTCTTAGGTTTAAGTGATTCTTCTGCCTCAGCCTCCTGAGTAGCTGGGGTAACGGGTGGGCACCACCATGTCTGGTAGAGGTGGAGTTTCATCGTGTTAGCCAGGGTGGTCTCAATCTCCTGACCTCATGATTCACCTGCCTTGGCCTCCCAAAGTGCTGGAATTCCAGAGATGTTTTTAAATATTATTGGCAAGTATTGATGATTTTGTAAATTAGGGGAGAGAAATAATGAAGGCTGACTCTCCTATAGTTTTGCTTATAGCTTCTGAATATATATGGTTATCAATGTTAAATTAGTTACAAAAGTATAAATATTTAATATTTCTCAGTAAGTGTATGGGAGTTGGTAGAAAAAATGATAATGGTAATTCTGAAGTTTAAAATATTGTCAAAATATTGTCACTTCCAATTCTAGGATTTTACATACAACTCTGTGCTATTATGTACATACAAAAATAACTTTCTATTTTAGACTCTTCTCTTTTTTGATTTTGAGCAATTTAACTAAATTAGTAAAATAACTTTGAATTCATATATTCTCTACCTTAGTTGAGAATCTTGAGAAAGGTTTTCTATTACTCAATGCAGCATCAATGTAACTTCAGCATTATTGCCAGAAAATTCCCTGGACACTTGAGGCAGAAAGGAAAAAAGGAAGGAATGAAGAAAGGGAAAGAAAGAAAATAATAAAATTAAAGTTTTTTTTGGTCGTGATCTCAAATAAATTAATTATCCATTTATAGTCAACATACAGCATTATGAAATGCTTATCCATGAACTTTCATTGTGTGACACTATTTGATATGGTTTGGCTTTATGTCCCCACCCAAATCTCATCTTGAATTGTAGCTCCCATAATTCCCTTGTGTTGTGAGAGGGACCTGGTGGGAGATAATTGAATCATGGGGAAATTTTCCATCATGGTGTTCTCATGGTACTGAATAAGTCTCATGAGATCTGATGGTTTTATCAGGGGAAACCTTTCTCACTTGGTTTCCATTCTCTCTTGTCTGCCACCATGTAAGACATGCCTTTTACCTCTGCCATGAGTGTGAGGCCTCCATAGCCATGTGAAAATGTAAGTTCATTAAACCTTTTTTTTTTAATCTATAAATTACCTAGTCTTGGGTATGTCTTTATCATTGCGTGATAATGGACTAATATAGTAAATCGACACTGGTTGAGTGAGGCACTGCTATAAAGATACCCAAAAATGTGGAAGCGACTTTGGAACTTGGTAACAGGCAGAGGCTGGAACAGTTTGGAGGACTCAGAAGACAGGAAAATGTGGGATTTTGGAACTTCTTACACACTTGTTGAATGGCTTTGACCAAAATGTTGATAATAATATGGACAATAAAATCCAGGTTGAAGTGGTCTCACATGGAGATGTGAAACTTGTTGGGAACTGGTAAAGAGTAAAGGTGACTCTTGCTATGTTTTAGTAAAGATTGCAATGGGAAAGTTTTGGATTAATCTTATTTAAAATTGATGCTACAATAAAGCATTCCTTCTTCCCCAAAAAAAGAAAAGAAGAAAAAAAAATGAGGCCCTCCCTCTCCCTCCATCACTGCCCTGTCTTCAATTGAGCTAGAAATGCCCCTACCATAGAGATTTGTGGAACTTCAAACTTGAGAGAGATGCTTTAGGGCATCTGGCAAAAGAAATTTCTAAGGAGTAAAGCATTCAAGAGATGATTTGAGTGCTGTTAAAAGCAGTTTTAAAAGGGAAACAAAGCATAAAAGTTAAGAAAGTTTGCAGACTGACAATGCAATAGAAAAGAAAAACCCATTTTCTGAGGAGAAATTCAAGCCTGCTGCAGAAATTTGCATAAGTAATGAGGGGCTAAATGTTAATTGCCAAGACAATGGGGATAATGTCTCCAGGGTGTGTCAGAGACTTTTGAGACAGCCCTACTCATCACAGGCCCAGAGGCCAAGGAGAAAAAAATAGTTTCATGGGCTGGACCAGGGGCCCCCTGCTCTATGCGGCCCAGGGACCTGGTGCTCTGTGTCCCAGCTGCTCTAGCCATGGCTAAAAGGGGCCAAGGTACAGCTAAGGCCGTGGCTTCTGAGGGTGCAAGCCCCAAGCCTTGGCAGCTTCCACATGGTGTTGAGACTGCAGGTTCACAGAAGTCAACAATTGGGGTTTCAGAACCTCCGCCTAGATTTCAGAGGATATATGGAAGGACCTGGATGTCCAGAGCCCTCATAGAGAAGCTCTGCTAGGGCAGTGTGCAAGGGAAATATAGGGTCAGAACTCCCACACAGAGGTGCTTCGTGTACTTGGAAAAGTCACAGGTACTCAATGCCAGCCCAAGTAAGCAGCCAGGAGAGAGGCTAAACTCTGCAAAGCTATAGGGGCAAAGCTTCCTAAGGCGGTGGGAACCCACCTCTTGCATCAGCATGACCTGAATGTGAGACATGGAGTCAAAGGAGATTATTTCAGAGCTTTAAGATTTAATTACTGACTCATTGGATTTCAGACTTGCATGGAACTTATAGCGTCTTCATTTTAGTTAATTTCTCCCATTTGGAAAAGGGTGTATTTATTCAATGTCTGTACCTCCACTGTATCTAGGAAGTAACTAACTTGTTTTTTATTTTATGAGCTCATAGGCAGAAGGGACTTACCTTGTCTCAGATGAAAATTTGGACTGTGGACGTCTGAGTTAATGCTGAAATGAGTTAAGACTTTGGGGGACTGTTGGGAAGGCGTGATCAGTTTTGAAATGTGAGAACATGAGATTTGGTAGGGGTCAGGGGCAGAATGATACGGTTTGGCTCCACATCCCCACCCAAATTTCATCTTAAATTGTAGCTCTCATAATTCTGATGTGTTATGGGAGGAACCTGGTAGGAGATAATTGAATCATGGGGTGACTTCCCCCTTACTGTTCCATAGTAGTGAACAAATCTCATGAGATCTGATGGTTTTATAAGAGGAAATCCCTTTTTCTTGGTTCTCATTCTCTGTTGTCTGCTGCCATGTTAAACATGACTTTCACCTCCCACCATGAGTGTGAAGCCTCCCTAGCCACATGAAACTGTGAGTTCATTAAACCTCTTTTTCTTTATAAATTACCTAGTTTTGGAGAAGTCTTTGTCAGCGGTGTGAAGACGGACTAATACAACCTCCATCTGGTACAAGAGCCATCATTAACAATTGAAGCGCTTATAATAGTTGATACGAAACAGGGTGATAAGAAGCCACTCTATTTCTTAATAGCCATTCTGATTCAAGTCCATTTTTCTGATTAATATGTTTTCTTGGCACCCAGCAAGTCTCAGGTGTTGCTAATGAATTTGTGCAAAGTTCTCACCTTTTTGTACTCTTGAATATGACCATGAATTTAGCGAAAGTCATCAGATATCCAATGTATGCAGTGAGATGCAGAATTTATAGAGAAACAGCTGGCAATATGTGTTGTATTCTTCATGAAATTTCACTAAACTGTGCTAGGCTTTATGCAATACATTTTAATTGTCTATTTTTGCAAATATTCTGGCTCACTGTAGTCTCTACTGTAAATTGTTTATATTGTTTACATACTTAATTTGTTATATTATTTACATATGTAACTTGTTAATTGATTGCTAGAATATATATTTAGAAGTCATCAAATAATATTTTATTGAAAAAATATTTATCTCATAATTCTAGTAAAAAAGTAATAAAAATAACAAAAAATTGGTAAGTTAGTTATAATAGATGATAAAGTCTACATATTCCATGAACCAAGTACAGCACGTTTTCTGTATTTTGTTCAGGAGGAGGACGGTTGCTTGCTTCTCACCTATGTTTTCTGGTCCAGGTTACTTACTGTTTTGTTTAATATCACACGTTTTTACCTTGATCTCCTTGATCTTTTCTGGTTTTGAGCCACTTTGAATTTGTTCATGTTCTTTTTACCTGTCTTTTCTAGTAAAATAGTCTTTCTATGCATCTCTCTTTAACTGGTTAAATTATGCTTTTACTTAAGACCACAAATTTATTATGTATTTTCTCAGGGAAATCTTTCTTAAGAAATGTTCAAATTACGGCAGGAAAAAGTGTCCTCTATAGTGCCTATCACAACTGAATGTTTGTATTTCTTTATATGAACCCGATATGGTTTGGCTGTGTCACCACACAAATCTCAACTGGAATTGTATATCCCAGAATTCCCATGTGTTGTGGAAGGGACCCAGGGGAGGGTAATTCAATCATGGGAGACAGTCTTTCTTTCCTGTGCTATTCTCGTAATAGTGACTAAGTCTCACAAGATCTGATGGGTTTATCAGGGATTTCCGCTTTTGCTTCTTCCTCATTTTCTGTTGCTGCTACCATGTAAGAAGTGTCTTTCACCTCCAGCCATGATTGTGAGGCCTCCCAAGCCATGTGGAACTATAAGTCCAATTAAACCTCCTTTTCTGGGTATGTCTTTATCAGCAGCATGGAAACAAACTAATACAGAACCTTTAGTTTTGTTTGTTTGTTTTTTGTTTAAGGTCTGCTATGGTTTGAATGCTTGTTCCCTCCAAAACTAATTTTGAAATTTAATTGTCATTGAAACAATATTAAGCGCCAAAACTCATAAGAGAAGAACATGGCATCAGGCTCTACCCTCGTGGATAGAATTGGTACAATTATATACGGGCAAGTTTAGTCTTCTCTTGGTCTCTCTTGCTCTTCTACCTTCTGCCCTAGGCTAGTGCGGCAAGAAGACCCTTACTAGATGCCAGCACCTTAATCTTGAACTTCTCAGCCTCCCAAACTATTAGCCAATATAGTTATATACCTGCTATGTACTTTGAGCATTAGTTTCCTGTTATACAAAATGAAGGTTATCATAATACAAACAAAAATACATAAAATTTATCTAGCTTTGTTATGAACCAGGCACTGTGCTAACATAGGATTTTGAAATGTAGATGGTGTCAGCAAATGGGTTTTGCTAAATCTATAGTACTGAGCATTTTATGTGTTAGTAAGAAATCTTTTTTTTGATTTATCAATATGTACCATTTCTCAAACTTCATTAGATAAAAATTGAAGAATTATGTAAGTTCTCTACATAAGTCTAAAGAGTTCCAAGTTAGTAAGAAACATTCATCCTGCATTTCACAGGGAGAGACAATCGGTAATATAACATTTATGACCATTCTGAGTTCCCTTACTTGCTACTCCAAGGAAGGAAGAGTGATTTAGCTGATAAGTTTAAGTGAGGAAACACCACTCATGTTTTCTTTTCCTTCCTCTTATGTCTTGCCTGTTCTGAGATTATGTTCAGAGCTACTCTTGTTGCAGCAATAATGTAAGAAGGATAGGACATTTCCATTAGGGAGTCCTACAATGTTCTTCCTGTGCCAGTGACTGGTGAATACATATGTCTAATTCAGGGTTAAATATGAGCAAATCAGAGCCCAAAAAGTGCTTCCCAGGGTCAGCTTTATTGCAAAATAAACTGAGAGTCTGATCTCTATCTGTCTGACACTTGGCATTCATCCTTCAGTGTGTTTTGAACTTAGGTGAGAATGAAACTCAATCTTTATTAAACCAATAAATATCCCCCAACAGCTCTGTTTTTATACTTAACTCTTTAAGTTATGTGACCTGTAAAAAGCTGAGTGAAGACATCGTGTAATGAAAATAAAACAATGTGCTAATAATAAACAATGTATTTATTTTAAGCTCATTGGATTTTAATGCAGTCTAAGTAGAGATACTTAAAAAAAAAACAACTTTCCTCTTGATTATGAGATACACTAATTTGAAAGTACTTTGTAATTCAAAATATTAGAGTTGGTAAACTTCTATTAACATTTTTAGAAATTATGTTTATATACAATGCATGCTCAGTTTCTCTTATTTAATTCTCTATGTGATATAGAAGGAGTGCCACAGTGTCATGAGGCTGTCTCTCAGTTTCCAGAAAACTTTAAACCATGGACTTAGGTTCAGGCTAGACATTTTTATTCTGATTCTGTACTTCCATGATTGGGTTCAAATACCATCAGCCTCTGAATTTGGAGAGAACCATTTTCTCTTTATCAGGGCTTGTGGCATGGCATATAACATGCAATGAACACACATTTTTATCTGGGGAACTTATAAATAAGGTGGACAATCTATTCTGGCTTCTCTGGTATAGTTCTAGGTTATTCATATTGTGTTGGTAGGATTAGTAATGGTTCCTCAATCACTTTCTGAAGTGATTTACTATGAACGATACATTACAAGATCACCTTGTCTATAAGTAAACCAAAGGAGCAAAATACCTGATTGACTGCCTAAGGGCTGTCATTAGAAAACTTGGTATTCTCAGGTTTAACTTGATAATATAAGCTAATTTTAGGGAAAATTCTACTCCTGCTTTGTGATATACCTTGTTTAGGACATGGAATGTTACACTTAACATTTATTCAATTCACCAAGCTCATGAGTAAAGGACCTGAACTAGAACATGAAGCTTCAAGCCCGTGAGTCTTTCCAGTATTTTTCACTATAGGTTTCTGTATATTTTTCTTAAACTATCCCAAGTATTCCCTGAAAGGAAGAATTCAAGGTTCAGACACAAAAGGCAACCAACTGGACATCAGTCTGATGACTCCTTTGGCTGCCTGCTTTCTCACGGAAATCAGATCAGGGTCCTGGAAAGAGACTCTGGGATGGAGAGTAGAGTGCAAGTGGCTTAGTAGGTAGTGGTCTTCAGATTTCCATCTGTAGAAGGGGAATAATGGAACCAGGATTGGGTAGAATGGGAAGGTGGACGGTAAAGCAGTCTCAGAAGAGCATATGAGGAGATCTGTAGCTTGGATAGCCTTCAGAATTATCCTGAATTCATGCAAAGTGGTTAGGTACATGCACACACCTCATCAACTAGTTGTTGGAAGTGGAATGTCCCCCAAAAGAAGTATGACCTTGTGAAGTAGCTCTATTCATCTAAGGCAATTTGGATTAGAGGTGAGAATTAAAGGCTGACTCTAGTACCATATCCAGTCACTGCAAGAGTAAATCCTTCAGATTTAAAGCAGAATTTTGTCAGTGACTCATAATATCCACTTTTATATACTATTCAAACTATTTCTATTATGGTATTAAATTCCTCTAAAATTCATGAAACTGTTTCCATTTAGAAAGCCCATGAGTAGGCTCCATGAGATCTGTGAATCCCTTGAAACTGGACATTCTCTATACAACACATGTTGAAAGCATATGTTGATTTTTGTATGGAAAGTAGTTATAGCTTTCATTAGTAAATCAAAAGGACCTGGATCTTCAAAATGTTAAGAACACAACCCTTTTCAGTAATTAGCAAAACTATGGCTAAACTCACTGAACCTAGAGTCCTTGACTTAAATTGTTAAGAACTATTTATTCATTACTTTTTCTAGTGAGGAAAGTATAAAATGAAATAGAGATAAATAAGACAATAGTTTCTGAAGTTTCTCCTTTCTTGTCTCTCAAATAGAAAATTCTGAATCTCTCATATCTACAAGTTGAACAAAATAGCCCCTGCCTTGAGAAAGAAGAAGAATATTTATTTTTGAGTTATCCAAGTGTGAGAAGGCAGTATGAATATATAGACAGAGATGTAATATGATATGATATATTATGAATGCTCACATTATTAATAGTAACTCATTACCCATAGAGTAGGGGGAAATTGTGAACTATAAACACAGAGTGTTGTCATTTATATAACAGGTCAAGGTTTTTCACTCCCTCATCTTGTTTCTTCACAACTTACCCCAAATGAGAAGGGTCACTTAGTTCACTATGGAAATGAGGTTATGCAAAGAGGAAGTTTATTCTGCAGGTGTTTCCCCGAAAACATATTAGAATCCTTCATTGCTCTTTATGGTCAGAGTGGGATTTGATTGTCACCATCCTTGACCGTGGGATGGTGGAAAATTGAATCTCAACAAGAAAGAAAGGACAGAGAAGAAAGGAAGGGAAAATGAAAGAAAGGAAAGAAGAAAAGTAAGAGAAGAAAGAAAGCAAAGAGAAAGAAAGAAAGAAGAAAGAAAGAAAAGAAAGAAAGAAGAGTGTCTGTGTGTGTGAAAGAAGGAAGTGTAAAGAAAGAAGAAGAATGAAAAGAAAGAAGTAGAAAGAAAGATGTAAGTCTTTAAAGAAAGAAAGAAAGATTATAGAATAAATGAGAAAGGTATAAAGGAAGGAAGGAAATAGGAAATGAATGGGTAAGAAGTGAGGATGGAGAGAGAGAGAGAGAGAGAGAAAGAAAGAGAAGAAGAAAGAAAGAAAGAAAGAAAGAAAGAAAGAAAGAAAGAAAGAAGAAAGACCAGCCAAATAAGGATGAACTGACTACTTCGTGTCCCCTTCCAATGATTCTTTTGTATCCTTTTCCAATGAGGCTTTTGGAGAGAATGAAACAGGAGTGGACCTATCCAGTCTTACATATGCAACTTCACATAACCAACTATTTATTACTATTTCTAAATAAGGTGTTCACTCTGGTAATCGAGTGTATCTACATGCATTTCAGATATTGCTGTTCATAATATGATATTAAATTGAAAGAGGCCCTAACATGAGTAGGTTATGCCCTTACAAATATTATTGTTCTCAAATGGGTTTTAAGAATACAAAATGGCAAAGGAAGGCAATGAACCCCAGAGTATATTTGTGTTGTGAAATTACGAATTACTTTTTTATATGTAGCTTAGGTGGAACACTTTCCAATTTTAATGATTTTGAGTATCAATCTAGGTCATAATATTAGGAGAAATATTACAACTTGAGTAATACCCCATGGCAGAATATTATTTATTTTGACTCAAAATAATCTACTTCCAAGCTGACAACCTGTCTTTAACTAGAGTATGCATATTGGAAGAACCTTAAAGGAATAATGCAGTTGCATAAAGTATTTTTTTCTTTTTTGATAAATAAACAACTGGAAAATGCTTAGTTTAGTTTGTTAACACATGTGGGACTCAGAATGTCACTGGCAGTGACACTTTAGGATTGGTTGTTTTTTTACTTTTTACCAGGTACCAGTGTTGGCAGGGATAATCTGAAGAAATGGAGGAATGTAGAGACTTACTTGGCTGCATGCCAAAGAAGAGACAGGTTATCTTGCATTGGTGCCATAAAGAAGCAACTCCAAACTCAGTTATTTTCCTAAAGCTAAAACTGTTATTTCCTGATATAGGTATTAAGGAAACATGGGTAAATCTGAGACATAAATATCAGTTTTGCTGTGTTATCTTATTACCTGCTTTCACTACCTTTTATCCAGGAGTATAGCTTCTAGACTCGTATAATTCTGTATGTAAACTTAGTGAATATAGAAACATCCACTGGTGACGGCAGCACTGATAGGAGAGCACCTTTTTCCTCTCCAAGCCCTAAAGACACATTCTGAAGTTTTCCTCCATTTGCAATTAAAAAAAATTTTTAAGTTACATGGCATTATGTTGTGAGATACGTATACATAGTGAAAAAAATTGTCACTGAAGTGAAGCAAATGAACGCATCCATCAACTCGCATACCTACCCAAATTCTGATTTGTTTTTGTGTCAATTTTTAAAAACTTCTGTGTGGGGGCCATTTAGCTCAATAATATCAAATTGTTGAAAGAATACATCACTTACAATCAGAAATTTTGATGTCAATGGCCATTTATTGGCTATAACCTTTAAATTATCACTAACACCCCACCTATGTTCCCATCTTAAAATGGAAAATATTTTCTCAAGGTTTCCAACAGAGATAAAAGGATAATAGAAAAGTACGCAACAGTGGGATCTCTTAGCACCCACCCATATAATTTTTCAGGCAATTTATAATCATGTTTCTTTGCTGAATGACTTTTAAGATAGGAAATCGGTTTGATTTTTCAGCAGATCAAGTGAGTCCTAAAATGATAGGGTGACTATAACAAATAACAGTGTAGTGTATATTTCAAGAAAGCCAAAAGAGATTTTGAGTGTTGTCACAAATAAATGATAAATGATAATAGTGATGGATATGGTAATTACCCCGATTTGATTATTGTACTCTGTATACATGCACCGAAACATTACATTGTACTCCATAAATATGTGTAATTATTATGTCAATGATAAATAAGAAACATAAATTTTGAAATGTCCCTTTAGTTTTGGCCTTAACTTCTCTGTGAAATGATGAATTTAATGGCAATTAGACCGAAATAAAGAAAAGCTTTTCAAGGCACAATTATGAAGCTGCTAATATCTTTGATGAAGCACAGCATGATTTGTTTCTGCTGCCTTGTTCTATTTCATTTGGCTGAATCCCAATTGATTCAGGCGTTCATGTATGCTTCAAATCAGTGAAAATCTCATGCTTCTAGATTTTTTTCCTCACTTCTGTTTTTAATGCAACACCTGCTTTCTTAGCGTCATTTTTTCCCAGTTATCCAGATACGGAAACATGAAGTATAAAGGCTCATTTATATTCTAATCCTTGAAGATCATTTTAATCCTGTTTTCTCAACATTCAAATTTGTTTGCTATTCAATGTATCTTCTCATACCCCCTTTTTTGTTTTGTTTTGTTTTGTTTTGTTAATTCTACAAGTGCTTAAAATTAAAAAGAAAACTGTTTTGGCTCTAACTACACCTAACTGAATTAACACTTTCTATTTTACAAATAATTAAAAAAATATTACTGGAAATATTTATACTGCATAGAGTTACATCTGCTGAAAGGAGAAAAAAAAAAAAAAAAAACAGAGCACTTCACTTTCAACCTCTTAGCTTTCTTTCTTCCGTTCTTATTGTCTCTACTGCCATTCCATTGGAGAAGAGACTTCCTGAAACCCGATATATATTTTTTTATTTGTGTGACTATACCATTTTGTTTATACATTCTGACTATACCATTTTGTTTATACATTCACTTGTTATTGGACAATTCTGTCATTCCAGGTTTGGGCTATTATGAATAAAGTATCATGAATACACATACAGATCATTGTGCAGATACAGTGTGTAAATTCCCAGGAATGGAATGACTGGCCATCCGATTTGTATACGTTTAACCTTATAAAATTTGTTGGCCAGGCGCGGTGGCTCACGCCTGTAATCCCCGCACTTTGGGAGGCCGAGATGGGTGGATCACGAGGTCAAAAGATCGAGACCATGATGGCCAACATGGTGAAACCCCATCTCTAATAAAAATACAAAAATTAGCTGGGCATGGTGGTGCACAACTGTAGTCCCAGCTACTCAGAAGGCTGAGGAATCAGGAGGCTGAGGCAGGGGAATCGCTTGAACCTGGGAGGCGGAAGTTTCAGTGAGCCAAGATCGTGCCACTGCACTCCAGCAAGGGTACAGAGCAAGACTCCGTCTCTAAATAAATAAATAAATAAATAAATAAATAAATAAATAAATAGAATTGTTGGTCAGGTTTTCTTTATTTTAAAATTATTTTACATTTTTTTTTTTAAGTTCTGGGGTACATGTGCAGAATGTGCAGATTTGTTACATAGGTAAACGTGTGCCATGGTGGTTTGCTGCACCTGTCAACCCATCCCCTAGGTATTAAGCCCAGTATGCATTAGTTCCTTTCCCTAAGGCTCTCCCCGCACGCTCCCTCAACAGGTCCCAGGAAGTGTTGTGCCCCTCCCTATGTCCATGTATTCTCATTGTTCAGCTCCCATTTATAAGTAAAAACATGTGGTGTTTGGTTTTCTGTTCCTGCATTAGTTTGCTGAGGATAATGGCTTCCCGCTTTACCCATGTGCCTGCAAAGGACATAATCTTTTTCCTTTTTATGGCTGCATTGTATTCCATGGTGTACATGTGCCCCATTTTCTTTACCCAGTCTATCATTGATGGGCATTTGGGCTGATTCCATGTCTTTGCTGTTGTGAATAGTGCTGCAGTGAACATACGTGTGCATGTATCTTTACAATACAATGATTTATATTCCTTTGGGTATATACCCAGTAATGTAATTGCTGGGTCAAATGGTTTTTCTGGTTCTAATCTTTGAGGAATCACCACAGTGTCCTCCACAGTGATTGAACTAATTGACATTCCCACCAAGAGTGTAAAAGCATTCCTATTTCTCTGCAACCTAACCAGTATTTGTTGCTTCTTGGCTTTTTAATAATCACCATTCTGACAGGTGTGAGATGGTATCTCATTGTGGTTTTGATTTGCATTTCTCTAATGATCAGTGATGAGCTATTGTTCATACGTTTATTGGCCACATGCATGTCTTTTGAAACCCCAGAAGAAAATCTAGGCAATACCATTCAGAATGTAGGCACGGGCAAAGACTTTATGATGAAATCACCAAAACCAATTGGAACAAAAGCAAAAAATGACAAATGGGATCTAATTAAAATAAAGAGCTTCTGCACAGCAAATGAAACTATCATCAGAGTAAACAGAAAACTACAGAATGGGAGAAAATTTTTGAAATCTATCCATCTGACAAAGGGCTAATATACAGAATCTGCAAGGAACTTAAGCAAATTTACAGGAAAGAAACAAACAATGCCATTAAAGAGTGGGCAAAGGATATGAACAGACACCTTTCAAAAAGAAACCCAATCTTTTAAAATTATGAATCAACTCTCCTCACTTAAAAGACAAAGGCAAATTGAGAAAAAAACAACCAAATTCTGATTAAAACTTTTGTTGTTATTTTAAAATACCCCTGAGAATGAAAAAATCTTGTTCAATTTTTGGATCTTGTAGAAAATATCAAGTCTGAATATAGTCAGAATCTAAAACTGGTTTTAGAAATGTACAGATCAAGTGTGTGTGTGTATAATATATATATGTGTGTGTGTGTATATATATATATATATATAAATACTAAAAGTATATAAGTATATATTAGTGTATTTATCATATATTCTATAAATATATATGATGGTGATACAGAAGGTGGCAGAGAAGTTCTGGGTAGAGAAGGGCAGGGTCGCTGGTGAGGGTTCCGTTCTCAGACTTGTGCCTGCAGACCTAAGTGAGAACAGGCACTCCTGTTTTTGTGCCAAAATGTTGCATTTTCCAAGACCACTCTGGCACACCATGCCTCCCATCCTGTGCCCATATAAACCTGAGACCTTAGTGGACACACACCCACATGGCTGTACATCAAGAGGAGCTGTGGAGAGCAGCAGAGAGCGGAAGAGAGTGGCAGGGTGTGGCAGAGATCAGCAGGATGGCATGGCGGAGAGCAGCAGGATGGCATTGCAGGGAGCAGCAGGATGGCGCGGCAGAGAAGGAGAAAAGGGGTACCCGAACGTCAAGAGGAGTTCAGCCATTTTTGGACAATCTCCCCTTGGATCATCTCCAGGAGAAAACGATCTCCCCCACTCCTCCACCTTCCGGCTCCGCATCCACCTCACTGAGAGCCACCTCCACCACTCAATAAAACCTTACATTCATCCTTCAAGCCACATGTGACCCGACTCTTCTGGGACACTGGGCAAGAACTCAGGATACAGAAGGCTGTCACACTGGCTCTCTGCCCTTGTGATAAGGCAGAGGGCCCACTGAGCTGATTAACATTCAATCTGTCTGCAGACCGCAGAGCTGAAAGAGCTTGGTAACACTGGGGCTGCAGGCAGTCACCCCTAGACACTACCGTGGGGCCGAGAGACCAAAGCACTCACCTGGGCCTCTGCACCTGCCCATCTGCATGCTCCCCCTAGGGGTTTGAGCTGCAGTGCAACCAAAAGGGCAAGCCAATCCCCTGTCACATGTCCTGCAAAAGGAAATAAGGGAACTCACCTGTTTCAATCATAAGTAAAATGTGCATATTATATACGACACATATATAGACACACACACATATACATGAGATATATATACACACACATACACATACCATGTAGTATATATAATACTTAAAATTCATTTGAAATAAAATATATAGAAAACCCAAAAAAAAAAAAAAAAATGAAGGAAAAGAGTGAAGGAAAACTAACAAGGTGAAATTTAAAAGTTTTATTATAAATTTTGTTAAATATTTCCGTGTGTATATATATATTATCTACATATGTAGTCTTTATAGCTATATAGTATCTCTATACTATAAACAAATCAAAGAGAGAGAGAGAAAGACATACAGAGAGAAAAATCTATATGCCTCATCTCCACATAAACATGGTGCTGGAACAGAGAAATACAGAAAATTATATTCACTTATTGCCCCAAAGACACATTATTCAGATTTCTCAGGAACACAAGACACAGAGACCAGGTAAGTAGAAACTTCTGTGTTGGAGATCTCCTTGTGTAGCTGTTTGTGTAGCTTCCCTAACTGAAAGATCCAACATTTAAATGTTCCCATAAAATGTTAAAAAAAGAAAAAATTTAAATGTGACTGAATACACCGTTAAATCTCCTAACATAACTCCAGCATTCTAACCACTATTAGTCAGTCAAACAAGAGTTATGAAAAACTCAAAACAAGGCTTTTTCCTTCATTTTTCGTCATGGTTTGAGGTAGAAATTATTCTCATTCATGAACCTGCAGGGGATAGTATGGATGCAAATGGGAGCAGGAAGGACTTCCATCGGAGGCGAAAGCAAAAGAGAGAAGAGGAACAATTAAAAATAGATTTCCAGATTTAATCATCTTGAAGTACGTTATTTGTTAGGTTTTTAAAATGCAAAAGACATGCAGCAGTATTTTGTTTTGAGCTCCACAAACATAACAGGCTGATTTGGTACACCTGTCGTCATCGCTATTTAACATAAGAGACATATCTTGAGTGCATGTGCAACAAACCGAAAATCTTAAGTATATTTTGCATAACGTATATGAGATTCTAGAGGCAGGTGTTATGGCTAAAAATATGTGTTCCTGTAAAAACCTTGACAGACGAGTAAACAGAAACTGAAATGATCTTGTGCTATTGGAGTAAAGCAGAATATTATAAATTACAACACCTATCATTTTCTCTCAAGGTATGGATTTCCATTAACAAGAACGCAGAATTAGCTTTGCAAACGGTAGGTGCAGGTAGGTGCAGGAAGTCATTATTTCTGAATGCCAGGTGGTGGACACTGCTATGATTATATTGTTATAGGAACCATTTTTTCTCTAGTTTTCCCCATATTATCCTTCACAGAAAGTAGAATGATGACAATGCAATAGATATTTGTTTTACTGGTATTGTCCTCATTTCCAGACATACATTCTAACCTAATCACCAACCACTGTCGTGTCTTTGTGTCTAGCCAAAGACTAGTTTGGAAGAGGAAGCACCTGGATTTTATTGTGCTCTCTTCTACTGTTCATTGTAAATTACTGAGAGCATTTTATTTCTCTACATTATTTCCAATGTCCAACCAACAGATATGTTCTCTCAATCAATGACAAGATATGTATGCCATTGTTGATGCATTTTTCATATTATATATTTTTGATTTGTCAAGGATTCTGAAGCTCTGCTACTTACAAATATTTTCTCTTATCTATTGCCTTATTTTTATTTTTATTTTATTTTATTTTATTTTTTTTTTGAGACGGAGTCTAGCTCTGTCGCCCAGGCTGGAGTGCAGTGGCGCGATCTCCACTCACTGCAAGCTCCGCCTCCCGGGTTTACACCATTCTCCTGCCTCAGCCTCCCGAGTAGCTGGGACTACATGCGCCCGCCATCTCGCCCAGCTAGTTTTTTGTATTTTTTAGTAGAGACGGGGTTTCACCGTGTAGACCAGGATGGTCTCGATCTCCTGACCTCGTGATCCACCCGTCTCGGCCTCCCAAAGTGCTGGGATTACAGGCTTGAGCCACCGCGCCCGGCCTACCTTATTTTTAAAATACACACTAAAATGTGCAACAAATTCCCCTCCAAACGACTTTCCAGTGTCTCAGTTCTTATGGCATTATCACCACTCACACGCACGCATTCACATGCACACACGCGTACATGCCTGTAAATGATTTAGCTACTTTTCATAATTCAATCGGGGTCTTCAGGTATTCAGGGCTAATTTGCATAGTATAAGTGGAGAAAAAAAGAGAGATGTATTTATATCTTTCCTAAGTGGTCCTTTATAACTATTAAGATGCCCTTAAAATAGAAACTGTAAGAGTTGGCATTTTAGAATTGATCCTGCTTTTCAGGTGGTTTTTCTTTTACACAGTGTTGGGAAAAATACATTTCTGCCAAAAGTATTTAGGAGAGTTGATGACAACTATTAAAATAACAGTAGTCCAGTGTCAATCAGAGGTGATTAATACAATTAAATTCAATTTAAAATGTCTTTACAGTGGGCCTAATTAGAGAAAAGCACTGAACTAAATTGTCTTAGTTACAAAACTTCATCAGGTGGTAAATCCCACAGATAAATAGAGCCATACTCACAAGTGTGTGTGTCAATAGAGGTGTGCTTATTATTAAAATAAAAAAAATACAGAAAACCATATTTCTGTATGATGCAATGAATACATATGTTAACTTTGGAAGAAAATACAAATCATAGAGAATTTTTTTAAATTATGTTGGAATTAAGTAATCCACAGATTATACTATTTTCTTGTTATAATCCAGTACTAAGGTAAGAGTATGAAAGGCCTGGTTAAGTACCTAAATTAATCATGGTGAGGAAAAGAAGATCAATTAAAAAATACATATTTTAAATTTCTTTAATTGCTGAATGCCTATTTGGCTAATATTTGAAAAATCATTATTTAGTCCTACAACTGATGCATTTTCCCACTTTCTCATCATTTTGTTTTCAAGCCACCTAAAAGTCTTATTTCCTCATGTATTTGACACATTACCAAAATGGAGCTTTGCTGTTATCCTACAGTATAACGTTGGAGTCCTATGCTGTAATCACACGGGATAATATTGGAAAAATAGGAGTATTTAAATTATTTATTTACCTATATTTTATTTTTTTGAGACAGAGTCTCACTCTGTCACCCAGGGTGGAGTGCAGTGGCATGATCTCGGCTTACTGCAACTTCTGCCCCTGGGGTTCAAGAAATTCTCATACCTCAGCCTCCCGAATAGCTATTACTACATGTGCACCACCATAACTGGCTATTTTTTTTTTTTTTGTATTTTTAGCAGAGATGTGGTTTTGCCATGTTGGCCAGGCTAGTCTTGAACTCCTGGCCTCAAGTGATCCTCCCACCTTGGCCTCCCAAAATGTTGGGATTACAGATGTGAGCCACCACACCCAGCCTAAATTATTTTTGAATGATATTTTTTCCTTCTGTTTTCAAATTATTTCCAACAGTTTCTAAAGACATGGTCACAGCTGCCTGAAACATGGCTTATTCACTCATGTCACCTAGATCACTCTCACATGCTCCTGAACTTGTGGTCAGTCTTTCACATGGATATGAAATTTGTCCTGGTGAATCTACCTGGTGCTGCTGCTGCTGCTGCTGCTGCTGCTTTTCAAATAGGTTTCTCTTCTCTTCCAAAGCTCTTTTGAAGTGAGATTTGTCCCTGAGGTCTACGGAACATCTTGAGATAAATTTCTGGAATTGCCTTGCATACTTAGCTGAAGAGCTCTGCAGAGATCTGCTTCTTCATCTTCCAGGTCAATTACTTGGCGACTTAGTCCCGGAGCCCTCTGCAAATCCTCCTCATCATCTAACATTTCTGACCCATCATTTGTCTCTAAGACTCATTCCAGGTCTGTTTCATGGAGCCTTTGCTGTTAATTTATCTAAGTCTTCTGTAATAAGTTTTGGTCGATGCATGTATTGGAGCCTAGTCATCTGCAGGAGTTGGTCGGCCTCACAGTCTGGCAGGTCATCCTCAACAAGAAGTGTAGAATAACATTCCTGTTGTAATTGAGCTGAGAAAAGTGCAGGGTATTTATCTGATGTTAAGTCTGAAACCCTCAAGAAAGTATTCGAATTAAACATTGCTCTCCTAACTTTCTAACTGTAAACACGTATTCTTTATAATTGCATAGAAATTATCTTACATTTATAGAGTTGATCCTGAGCCTTTGATACTCTGGACTATTGAACAAGATTAGGTCTAAATCCCAATTTTCAAGGCATTGCTTATAACCTGAATAGAGAAAAAAACAAAAACAAAAGCAAAAAAAACCTGTCACTTCTATTTCCAGAAGGCTGCTGTAAAAATGTGTTTCTAGTTTCTTCTCTAGAAACTCTTCCTTCTGCCATTCTCATCCTCTGTTCTTCATTTAGCTGATGTAAAATAGAAGATAATTCCACAGGCCTAAAATATTCTCCTTATAATAAATCATGCCAGAATTGTTGAGCACAAAGTGAGCCTTCTTGCTTCTTATGAAAGATTGACTACTTGTTTATTTGTCTAAGAAGCTCCATTTTTAACCAATTATCTTAATTTCAAAAATTGTTTCACTGTGTTTTCATTTTCCTACTGTGTGTTTTCTAAAACATCTGTTTACACTAAGATATCTTAATTACGCTTTAATGTTTTTTCTTGCTGTGGCATACCAAAATTTCTGTTGAAAAAAAAAATGTATCCCACTTTCTTTGGTTAATGGACTTGATATTTAATTATCTCTGTTGAGTAGTACGAAAATTATATCATATTAAACTGACATCCAAAGGATTCTATGACAATAGTCCAAAATCATAAGGACTATGGGTTTCTAGCAATGGTTATTAATATAGCTCTTTAATGTTTTTAAGACAACCTTCCTAACAGACTTAATTTTCTATTACTGTGAAAATTGCTCTAAACATTATTAATAGCAGCTTAAATAACAAGCATTTATTATCTAACATAGTTTTTAAGATCAGAAATTCAGTAGTGGTTTATATAGCTGATCCTGATTCAGGATCTTTTATAACATTTTAGTAAAGCTGTCAGTCAAAGTTCAGTCATCTGAAAGTTGACAGAGACTGACAGACCTGCTTCCAAGGTAGCTCACTTGTATGGTCAGTGGCAGAAAGTCTCGGTTAATTATCACATGAGTCTCAACATAAAGCTGTTCTCCCTTGCAGCTGACTTCTCCCTGATAAGCCACTTAAAAAAGTGAGATACTAATTCACATACCCACCAACAGTGTATAAACATTCCCTTTTCACTACAGCTACACCAACATCTATTGTTTTTGATTTTTTAATGATGCCCAATACCCATACTGGAGTAAGGTTGTATCTCATTGAGGTTTTAATTTTTATTTCCCTTATGATTAGTGATACTGAGCATTTTAAAATATTTGTTGGCCATTTTGTATCTTCTTTTGAGAAATGTCTGTTGTTGTCATTTACCTACTTTTAATGGGATTATTTTTTTTTTTTTTTTTTTTTTCTGGCTGATTTGTTTGACTTCCTTGTAGATTCTGGATATTAGTTCTTTGTTGGATGTAAAGTTTGCAACTTTTTTTTTTTCAATTCTGTAGACTGTTCATTCAATATTTCTTCTGCTGTGCAGAATCTTTTTAGTTTAATTAGGTCCTATTTATTAGTTTTGGTTTTGTACCCAAAAGAAAAGCAGTCACTATTTTAAAAAGACACCTGCATGCGTAGGTTTATTGCAGCAGATTTCACAATTGCAAAGATGTGGAATCAACTTAAACGGCCATCAACCGATAAGTGGATAAAGAAAATGTGGTATATTAACTACATGGAAAAATACTAATAAACAAGAATACAATAATGAATTTTTTTCCAGCAACTTATATGAAACTGAAGGCCATTAATCTAAGTGAAGTAACTCAGAAATGGAAAATGCAATACTGCATGTTCTTACTTAGAAGTGAGAGCTAAGCTATGGATACACAAAGATGTGCAGAGAGGTTTAACGGAAACTGGAGACTCAGAAGGAGGGAGGGTTTGAGGTGGGTGAAGGATGAAAAATCATCTATTAGGTACAATGTACTCTATTCAGGTAATGGATACTCTAAAACTCCAGGCCTCACCACTATACAATTCATTTATGTCACCCAAAACCCCCTGTACTCCTATAGCTATTGAAATTACAAAAACAAAAAGAGGGACCAGGATGGAGGTCACAATATATTTTATAACTCAACCACAGAAGCAACATACCATCAATCTGTCATATTCTATTGGCCACATAGATCAACCCTAGTAGAAGGTGGGAATGGACTGTACAATGGAATCAATACTAGGAGGTGGAGACCAATGGAGGTTACCTCAGAGGCAGGCAGCCACACACATGATCAAGGTAAGTCCATATAACTTAGTATTTGAGAACTAGAATAAATTTCCTAAAAGTGTCCTCTAATAAGTCCATCAGGGCTCTAGGTGAAAAATCAGTGTAAAGCCATCTTAAAAATAAGTATAGCTTATATTATTCTATGGCATTTTCTTTTGGTCACCACTCAGTGATTTCTAAGGCCTCTGTTCCACCTGCTGTCCAAAGCAACTAGAGGGACTACATAACGCTAGTCACCTTGATGAGCTCTAAATACTTAATATATCTCCCTCCCTTCCCCAACATATGAGCCTGAAACTTGAATAGTTATAATGTTGTCCTGAAGACTATATAATGTGTTTTGAACTAACAACCAATCTTCGAAAAATGTCCTCCCATAAGCAGAATGCAGTCGGAGACAAAGGACAGAAGTTAAATTACACCTAAATATGTAGTTGGGAAAAAAGTCTATTGTTATCCCCCATGATTCATGGCTTTGCTCATTTGAAAGTCTGGGTTCTGAAGAATGCTTCCAAGATGAGTCACGTTGATTTAGACGAGATTATCTCTGGCCAAAGTAGCTTTTCATATGATTAAATCAAAAGTCAAAACGGGGTATTTATATTGGCTGGGATGATCAATCCTCACCATCCAAATAGGTAAATATTACATAAAGGAGGGAAGAATACGAATAGAATTCAGATGACCCCCTACTACACCCACTAGCACAACAGCATAGAGGCCTAAATGTTATTGTAATCTGTACAGGCAGGAACACCAAAGTCACAGATATTTAATTAACATAAGTTTGGATCATAGAATTAGGTAGAGAACCCTGTCAGGTTGAGATTGCTGTCTCAAAACCAGAAGAATTTGAAATGGGTGATAGAGGAGGTAATTTGTAAATTATGTGCTATAAAGTAGAGCGTTTATCCATTTTTAAATCTTTGCTAGTGTTTGTACTTATATTTATATTGTAACAAATTTCCTCCTGTAAAAAGCATTAAGCATTTTCTATAGAATTCAAACATAGAATTGGATGCAAAATTACTGAAACTTTAGGAAATTTTCCCTTGAAAATGAAATTTGTTTTAGTTGTACAAGAAATATTTGTATTATGTCATATAGGATACATTTTTTCTAAACAAAAGAAGATTGTATGTATAATTTTGGTTACAGTAGATATTTGTTACTTGTTAATTATCCATCGTGTAAATACCCCTTGAATTGTGAAGGAATCCCTAGTGTGATGGTGGAACTTGAAGCAGGCAGGGTCCCATCCTACATTCACACCCTAATAGCTCATAGACATATAAACTTGGGTTGAGCTTGAAGTCACATATTTCTTTCTCAGGCATTGAATGCTAAGGGAGAGTGAAAGCTATTCAAGAAAAGTTTGAGGCTATTCAAGTTAAAATAATCAAATTTCCAAGAGTGGCATTCCTGAGTGATGACAGGGCTGTTTCCAGAAACATTAATGTTCAGAGCATCATCTAGCCAGTCTGTTTCAGTAGCCTGTTGTCTACTGGTTAGTTACCTTGTTCTTGCTTATTTTTTTGAGCCTGGTCCTCCAGATTTACCCTAGGAGCAATTTTATATAATCTATTAAGCTATTTTCATTTTCATGTTACATTTCTGGTTTTGCTACCAAGTAGTAGCAATTTGAAAAATGCTGCTTTGATGTATATAGCAAGTATATACTTCTCCTTGATGGGGCTCTTGAATATAAGATAAAAAATCAACAGTCTGTTGATGAAAAGAGAAGAGAAGGAGAAGAGAAAGTGGAAATTATCAGTTTACATTGCACCATGTATCAAGTAAATGTGGGTTTGCAACCTTTATGTCAAATTTATTGCACAATAAAACATAAGAAAGTATTATGGTTGTGTATTTCTTTTTGAGTCTATCTTAAACTGTTAGTAGTTTATTGTACAGTTGGTAGAAGTTGGAGCAGCATATAAAATGTTGAATATTGCAGTTAGGTAAGTCCTAGGGTTGTGAAATTTGAAAAGGTTTGCTAAGATTCTTTATTAAATCAAGAGTCAAGTTTATAGACTCATAGTGACTCAGAAGATTGTATTTATTTATTTATGTGACAGGGAATGAAACACAGCAATGCCAAAAGATCAAACTGAAAAATAGTTTTAATATTTTGTTGAAGAAAATACAAATAATTTTAATCGTTTCATCTGCTTTTTCTGAAATTTCTTGTTATACTTGTTTTCTTAATCTATTCTTTTCTTCTTAAGATAGTGTCTCGCTCTAACACCCAGGCTGAAGTGCAGTGGAACAATCATAGCTCACTGTAGCCTTCAACTCCTGGACTGCAGCAATCCTCCCACCTCAGCCTACCTACAAGCTAGGACTACCTGACTCATTTTTTTGTTTGTTTTTCTTTTTTATAGAGACAGGGGTCTCCCTATGTCACCTAAGCTTGTCTTGAACTCCTGACTTCAAGCAATCCTCCCACCCTGGCTTCCCCAAAATTTTGGGAAGTCACAAGTGGGAGCCACTGTGCTCAGCCTCAATTTTTATTTATAAATATCTTGTTGTTAGCTCACCTATAAAGTTATTTTTTGTTTACATTTTTTCCTATGTGACCACATCCAGTTTTACAGCTTTAAATAACATCAATATTCCAATGCTTCTCAAATCTCTGTCTAAATCTGAGCTTTTCCCTGAACTGCAGATTAATATCCACAGCCACATAATATTAGGTGATGGAATCATATGAAATTGAAGACATTTGACTCTTTTGGACTCACAAAATATTTATATTGTTCAAATTATCCATATCTTTACTTGGATATTATATACTAATGTCACATTTTACATTTTCAAAACATAGCTCATAATTTCCATCCCCTTAAACTCCTTGTCAAAACTTTTCCGAATCCAGGCTTTTACTCGCATTTTACGCACTTGCTCATAATTGAAACCAAGAAGGTTCTTGATTGGTTATTTCTTCACATAACTCTAAATTCAGTTCATTAATAAGTCCTATTTTCTACTTCCAACATATTTTATAGCCACTTATTTCTATCTTTAGGAATAAAATCCAGTTATAGTCACCATTACTTCTTGGATTGGCTATCATTACGGTCTCCTGATTAATTTCCCCATCGCTACACTCGACCACTTTTAAAGGATCTGTTCTGCTCATAAAAGAGAAGGTATTTTTAAAATGTAATTTATGTCATGCCATTCCTATACTAAAAATAATTGTCTCCATATCACATTTAGATAATTGATATTATTTATTTATTTATTACTTTGGGTAATTTTTATTTTGATATAATTTCAAAATTACATAAAAGAAGAATAGAACAAAGAACTTTCATACCTAAACAAAGGGTATAGAGATGGTAATTTTTTAAATGTTTCTATCCATTTGTTTTATCACTCCTTGTTCTTTCCTCCTCCCAACTTTCTTTCTCCTCTCCCTCCCCCACTACACTGATTGTTTTTGGAGCCATCTGACAGCAAGTTGGAGACATCATGACTCTTGACATGATTCACTAATGACCCAATATTACCTCCTTGGCATCCCTATGCATAACCTAAATCTAATCATGAGGACACATCAAATAAGCCCAATGAGAGGTGCATTTTGCAAAATACTTGGTCTATACACTTCAAAAATTCAAGGCTGTGAAAGATAACATATATTGATTACTTACCATAGCCTATAAAATGCTACATATTCTGAGTCCAGCTATTTCTCTGACTTCATCCAGCAACACTCATCCTTTTCTCATCATGTTCCAGACACTCCATTGTTTTTTGTTTTTATTTTTCTCCTGCAACATGCCAACTTTGCTCCCCGTCCTTAGTATCTTGCTGGAGCACTCTTATCTTAGATCTCTTATCTTAGATTTCCCTACAGTGATCACCTTCTTGTCATTGCTTTTCCAGTTCAAATTCTATCTAACAGAAGTAACTTCCTTTAGATAGACTTATATTTCTCTCCCACAGTACTCTGTTTTCTTTACTTCATAAAACTTTACTTGAGGTTTAGTATAGTACTTCTACTTTTCATTACCTGCTTTTCCTATCCCCCCTCCCCTTTATCTTCCAGAATACTAATTATTTTACAATTGGGACTTGCCTACCTTGATTATTATTATAAACTCTGCACCATGTTCCAGTCATCTGGTAGTCAATTAATAGATGTGTTGAAAGAATGTAGAAATATATTCCGTAAACTGATAAAATGACATAGACTATACATTCATTTTTAAAAGGTTCATGCACTAAGAAATGTGTAAAGCAATGTATTTTGATAAATTATAAAACATTGCATGAATATTTTGTTGGAATTTTAAAATTTAATAATTCGATCTGATTTTTATATGTATGAATTTTTCTTTTAGTTACCTTGGGTGCGCTTACAAGTCTAGTGAGCTATCACTTAACTGCCTTGAAAGAAGAGTTTGGTGTCAATAATTGAGTTACAGTTGCAAAAGACATAGCACATCTTGTTAAATTTTGAAACATGAGTATGACTTCAAAATAATTATGTAGATTCTGGATATTAAAGGAAGAAGAAATTAACATGGAAATAATTAATGTGATGCTGTTTTGTATCAATTTAGCTAAACTGGAATTATGTAATTTGAAATTCCCTTTCCTTTAAGGTTCTAGTGCAGTGTTGGCCACAAAATAAATTTGTGTAAGATTTAGAAGGTGGAAGTGAAGCAGCAGTAGTCCATGTTTAAACTCAGAAATTTGATGTAAAATTAGGTATGGTTTCAGATGGCTCACACTGTACAAGTGTGCCAGATTATCTTGTTGGCACGAGGAAAGTTGGATCTGCAGCACCTGGAGGTCCCACTGGGTCTCTGTCTTCAGCATCTTCAAGTACTTGGCCAAGTGCTTTTGAAGTTCCATGGTAAAGTGCATCAACTCTATTGTAGGTCATGCACATTATCAAAGTTGGAGGCTTCAAAGCAGTAAGACAAAAATGCAAGTTCAAATTTCATTTATTCTTATTGATTACAGGCCAACTATATGGATTTTTAGTTTTGTTAGGTTTTTTTTTTTTTTTTCATCATGCTTTGTAGTGATTTAGGAGCCTGGGACAATGTAAGATACAATTTCTAAATTGAAGACAAGTTGCTGCATCTGTCCCCTCCTTAAATTATGAGACAGGCATGATGTTTATTGAGATTTTTAGATTTACTAAGTGGCAAATATCTCACTTTGGCTTGCTAATCCAAAACTTTTATCAAGTAACCTGAGAAGCTACTAGTTTGGAGTGTGGCTCAAATCAAGAAGAGGCTCTTTAGCAGGTCCAGGTTGCTTGCAAACTGCTCTGCCACTTGGACCATTTGACTCAGCAGATCCAATTTTCCTTGACATATCTATGACAGCCAGGTATGCTGTACAGAGCACTGGGCAGGCATGTGCAGATAATCATAATGCAACTCTAAAGATTTTAACAAAAATTACACCACCCTCTAGGGATAACTATTCTTATTTTAAGAAAAAGATCTGGGCATATTACAGAGCCTGAGTAGAGACTGAATGCTTGATGATTACCAACAAATTTATCAAGTGAACATCATGAAAAGGATGTTGTCTGACTGACTGAACCATAAAATTAGGTGAGCACAGCAGCACTTCATCATCAAGCAAAATTGTTATATATGAGATTGAGTTCAAGTAAGTCCTACAGACTCAAATAAGGCATCTTAGAAAGTGGTCCACATGTCCATTGTTCATATACATGTTAAATTGCTTCCTCACTTTCAATACTTATTATGGTTTCTTATGTCCATTAGACCGAAAACAATACTCTAGCCCATTTATAAATGATTCTACATAATATGTTAATACTACCTGAATGTGGAGAGCTACAAAGTTTTAGCCTCATACTGGAAAATCATTTTTAAAATAATGGTAAAGGAAAACCTTTCCAGTTGGCAAAATTTTGAGCAGTACACCTGATTGTTCATTTTACCAAGAAGAAGAAAATGCCAGATGTAATGATCTGAAGTCATTCATGACAAGTGGCAAATTATCTGGTTGGATGGTCAAGGATATGGAAGGAACACAATTGGGAAACTGGTGACAAGGAATTCTGGGAAGAATTATGTAGGTAAACTTCCTCTGAGTGGGCACAAAATACAATGATATTTGTGCTCCATATGAAGGAAAACCAAAAAGCATTTCAGCAGATGGCAATCTTCAAACCCATGTGGACAAGTGGAACTGTTCTATGGATGCAAATCAGTCTATCTGCCCAGATATCTCTGTTGTAGCCCAGTGGGCATAGGAACTTAGTGGTTGTATCAGCAGGGATGGATGTTATGCTGTGCTCAGTAATACGGAGCTTTGACAGCCAGCTTGATCTGGCTAACTATGGGTGAGTGACCAACATGCCAACAGCAGAGATCAATAACAAGCTCTAGTACTGTGCCATTCCCCAGGGGGATACTGGTATGCTGATTACATTCAACAGCTTTCATTGTGAAAAGGGCAGTGCTTTGTCGTCTCTAGAAGAGATACTCTGGTATTAATTTAACTTCCTTATCCAAAATGCTTTAGTCAAACTCATCATCTATGGACTTATCAAATACCTTAATGATCTCCTGAGTATTCTTCACATCATTCCTTTTGAACAGGGAACTTACTTTATAACAAACAAAGTTAGGCAATGAGCTCATACTTGTTGACATAACTAGTCTTACCATTTCCCTCACTACACTGAAGCAGGTAGCCTGAGAGCATGATGGTTTAGCTGTTTCTGACTACTCAGTTATGGTACCAGCTGGGCAGCAAACACCTTGCAGACTGAAATAATGTCCTTCATAATACGGTATATGCTTCATATCAGAAACCACTGTATAGTTTTTATGTTCTTCTCCTATTCAAAATTCACCGTCTAGAAATCGAAGGGTGAAAATAAGAGTCATTTCTATTACTTCTATTTCTATTACCTGTTGTATTCACTTGTGACATTTTGCTTTTCTTTCTCAAATTCCTAGAATTTGAGGCTCTGCAAAATACAGGTGTTTGTTTCCATGGGATAATACTTTCACCAGAGGACACAACAATGATAAGTTTTTGGAGAACTATACTGCACATTTTAGAGAACAGAACATGTTAGAATTTGGAGAGGAGGCGAATTATCATTCAAAACAAGAGTGTTAGAAAAGACCTCATAGACAAAATAATATTTTTTTTTTTTTTTTTTTTGAGACGGAGTCTCGCTCTGTCGCCCGGGCTGGAGTGCAGTAGCCAGATCTCAGCTCACTGCAAGCTCCGCCTCCCGGGTTTACGCCATTCTCCTGCCTCAGCCTCCGGAGTAGCTGGGACTACAGGCGCCCGCCACCTCGCCCGGCTAGATTTTGTATTTTTTTAGTAGAGACGGGGTTTCACCGTGTTAGCCAGGATGGTCTCGATCTCCTGACCTCGTGATCCGCCCGTCTCGGCCTCCCAAAGTGCTGGGATTACAGGCTTGAGCCACCGCGCCCGGCCGACAAAATAATATTTAAACGGAGATTTAAAGTGGGATACAGTGCCATGAAGAACTCTGGGAGGTAGACTTCCCAGCAGAGGGAACAAAAGCGCAAAATCCTCAAGACAAGATCATGCTTCACGTGTTTGAGATCGCCCATTTTTAACATTTGTAGAGTCATGGACCAAAATACAAATGGAGGTTTATAAACCATATATTTAAATATGTTAAAACTAAAAATCAAGTTAACAAATCATTATAATATATATTTGACAATTAAACCTTTATAATGACCTGGTATTTAGGACTCTGAAATTCCACACAGGAGCACATACCATTGTGGGAAGGGCAAGCCCTCAAGGTGGGACAGCAGACTGATATTCACCTCCTTTCTTTTTCCACCCTGGGCTTTTGTATCACACCACAAAGGGTCACATGTGTTTGTGGGAATTTACCTTCCATATCCAAACTCTTATTTACTTCCCAATGAACACAGCCTTTGGCCACTCTTCGGGCCACCACACTTATATAGTCCAGAGAAGAGGCTTGTGAAGACCCTGGAAGTGGGATTAGAATCTTTTTCATAGGGAATTATGGGATTCCAGGTGTTTGTAGCATATTCTAGAATAGGTATGTGCATTAGTACATTCTCTGTCTCCACAGACTCCCATTTAGGGGAAGAGTAATTGCTATACGAAGGCCAACTAGAACCATTTAAAATATCCAGCTCAGAAAAGGAGATCCTTCTTTATCTAATGGCAGCAGCAGTTTGAGGACTATCCACCAGGCCATGTGACTGCAGTAGAGTTGGCAAGAAATAATGTGCTAGATAAAGTTATAGAGAAGTAGGAGCTAGAATAAAATTGTCAGTGGTTATCAGCCCCAGTTGCCCAATAAGATCACTACGAAAGGACCATTGCTTGGTTAGCAACTCCACAAATTCTGATTCAGTTGATCTGGGCTAAGGTTTAGCCACAACAAATTTAAAAAGCCCTGGTGACTGAATGTAGAGCCAAATTTGAAAACCATGTATATAATACTATATATATATATTAATTTATATATATATATATATATATATTGTTTTTCTCTTCTGAGATAGGAAATTATTGGAAATTTGATTAGAAGGAGTTGCGCAACAAAAGGGGAGTGCAACATTCAAAAGGAAAAGTTAATATAGCAGCAGGGATGGAAGAAAAGCTTTCTAGGTTGAGTTACAGGAGAGTTTTAGGGGTGGGAGATCAGTTTAGGGGCTATTGAAACAAAATACATGGGAAAGAGATTAATGATGGCTTTAGACCAAAATGGAAACACTAATAGAATTCTAGATGATTAATACTGATAAAGAAGTGCTGAAGTTCATGGATAACTTCAATATCATAAACTTTTAAATAAAAAACTGCATCATTACAAGATTTTGGAATTAGTTACAGCTTAGACAGGTTTATACAGTCTCACTTTTCAACAGTGAAACTTGTTACAGAGTTGGCAAATAACAATAATCTTTTATTTATTTATAAAATATCTATGATAGCCAAAAATATTTAAAATGATTTAGGAAACATGATAATATCGATAAATCATATTTTGTACCTTGCCTGTTTAACCAGTTCTAGATAAATTCTATGTGCATGTATACACATTAAATACTATTTTGAGTTACTAGGTTAAAAATATATATATATATACACAATAGAGCCTCAAAGGTTCATAAGTTTTTCTTTAGCTTTACAAACTCAGAGTTTTATAAAAAATCATTATTAATGTCAAAAATTAAGAAGGACAGGTTTTTTTTTTTTTTTTTTTTTTTTTTTGCCCAAATGGTAAAAAATTGCATGCTTTCCAAATCTAATGCTTAAGTTAGTAAAATGTGATTTTGAATAAACTGGCTCCAAATCATTATTTAAGTACACATTAGAAATATTATTAGCTTTTAATAATTTTATTACAAGAAAAAGTATGGACTTATTCCCTCGGTAAGAGAACTAGGGCAGGTGGGAGAATTTAAGGGGGAATGGTGAGAAGCAATGTTGAGGTATACTATTATTTTAAAATGCAATAACTGAAATTACAAACCTTCAGATCTGTTTCTGTTACTTGCCTCATGTTAATATTGTTTATGAATATGCTGCAACATGTGCACTGTCAGAACAAAATCTAGAAAAGGCCCTCAATGCCTAAGCATTTCAATTCATGCTTTTACCAATCTATTTTTCATATGTTATATTTTTATTGTGTCCTATTGATCCCATTAATAGAGGAGGAATTTCTGCCTTAGGATTATGAAGATGGTTGAACACATGACTCTTAACACTGGACAGATGAAATGGACAGGAGTTCATTAGTCACTTACACTCACAGTGCAGTGGAGGAGGACAACCCATACCATATTTGGCAGTTGCACTTGGGAATGGAATGACCAACCATGTACTGTGGGATGCAGGCTTTGTAGAATCTAGAGTAGAGTGACTTTTTACTTCCTTATGGGGAAGTCCTTGTGTTGTTTGCGTAATTCTGAACGCTGACAGGAAACTGAAACCCACCACTCAGAGATAAGCAGAAAATGTACCTGCTCTCTGAGATAAGGAGGTTTCTTTGGCTAGGTGTCCTTATCTGCAAGAGCAGAGCAGACAGGAATCTTGCCAATTAGGTCATTTGAGGCCCTCCTCATTTTACCAAATGTCAATGCAGCACATATTTAATTTTAGACCTCACACCACAAGTTACATGGAACCACTATATATTACTTATCCATAATCTCTATCTATCTATCTATCTATCTATCTATCTATCTATCTATCTATCTATCTATCTATCTATCCATCCACCTACCTATCTATACATTTAGGGAGAGGATGAATCCTCTGTGCCCTCTTCACATCTTTGATAAGAAGATGCTCTTGGCAGCTACGTATGGAGCTGAAATGTGGCCAAACTGCCCAAGCCAACAGGGAGACCCAAGAACAAGGAATAAATGCCTAATGTTGTATGTGTCTGATTTTTGGAGATGATCATTTAAATTACTTAACAGAAGCTGAGTAATGCAGTAATCAATACAAAGTATTTTAACATGAATATGTAAATGATTAGAAGAATTCATATTAATAATCTATGGAGCACATACATATGGGTTTCTGATTATGTAGATTTAATTTTTATAAAAAACAAACATTTCTGACTATGTCTCACTCTGGGTAAGCCACACGCTATTACAGTTTCTTTATTGCATCCACCTTTTTTCAGAATACACGCAGAATTTGAGCAGTAAATTTCAATTATTTGTATATTGCTTTGTAAATAAATACATAGATGGATAGATGGATAGATAATTGATTGATAAACTATAAGGACTTAGCCCATGTAATCATGAAGGCAGGCAAGTCCCAAGACCTTCAGGATAAGTCAGCAACCTGGAGAATTGATGGTGCCATTCTAGTCCAAAGACTGGCAGCCTGGAGACCCAGGAATAGCCAATGTTTCAGTTCTAGTGTGAAAAAAACAAGTGTTCCAGTTCAAAGTCCATCAGGCAAGAAGAGTTCTCTTTTACTTGGCTGGTGGGAGGCAGGAATTGGCCTTTCTCTTCTATTTAGGCCTCCAACTGATCGAATGAGACTCACCAATATTAAGGGGGCAATCTGCTTTACTCAGTATATTAATTTAAATGTTAATCTTATCCAAAAACAAACACTCTAACAGAAAAACCCAGAATAATATTTGACCAAATATCTGTGTACTCTGTGACCTAGCCAAATTGGCACATAAAATTAGCCACCACATTATGTAACCCAAACCTATCTGGAACAATATTATCACTTTGATATGAGAATAAGAGAAGGTTAGTGTACAATTCAACTGTAGGCAGAAGGCAGATACAATGAAAATCACATTCCTATGGAAGTACCTGTATCACAGACAGGTTAATATCCAGCAGACTAGAGGTAGACTTTAGAATTGACTAATTTAAACTGTGCTAGAGTTGGTTTTTATCTCATGTTCGATAATTAATTTTCACCAAATTGTATAAGAAAATGATACAAGAATTTGTTTTTGATGTTACAAAAAACTAATTTTCTTCAATAATCTTTTCTTTTTTTTTTGTATCAGTTAAATCAATTAACTCTAAATAATATGTTACTGGGAAAAAAGTCCACAAATAAGATGTCATAAAAATATTGAATTATTAAATGATAGACAAATAGGCTTAATTTATCTACTTATTTTTTAGAGACAGGGTCTCTAAGTATTTAAGTAATTTAATAAACTCCTTTCCTCTCTTCCAGGCTGGAGTGCAGTGGTGCTATCATAGCTTACTGCTACCTCAAACTCCTGGTGTCAAGCAGTCCTCCTACCTCAGCCTCCCAAATACCTGGGACTATAGGCATGTGCCACAACAGTTGGCTAATTAAAAAATAATAATAATAACAGGCTTTTGCTGTGTGGCCCAGGCTGGCCTCAGACTCCTGGCTTCAAGGGATCCTCTTGCCTACACCTCCCAAAGCACTGGGATTTATAGGTCTGAATTTAAATATAGTTTTATTCAACTAGATAGTCTCATCTTAAATATTTTTCTTGACAATAGCATGACCAAATTTTCAGTATAATATCACATTATTTTCCAAGAGATTTGACATTTTTATCAAATTGACTATTACAATGAAAATTAATGAGCAAATTTTCAAATGTTTTAAAGTAATTATATATTTGGTCAAAAGGAACATATTATGCATACACAATAATATCAATATCTAAAAAAGGCTCTGTGAAATATTGTGGCACATAGAATTCAAACTTATAAAACTGGCATAAGCAAATATCTATTTTATAACTTACTTTATAATTTTAACCATTAAAAGTAGGCATACATGTACATATTGTGATTATGCAACAAAATAGTAAAAGTATGGAAAAGTTGAAAAATTTGAAAACACATTAATCAAAATATTAGGAATAACTATTTCTGGATTCTGGGATTATGTCAATTTGTATTCTTATCTTTTCTGTTTATTTGAATTTATTGAAAATTAACTTTCACAAATACTAGTATTTATGATAATATTATCAATAAATAGCAAATCTTTTTCCTTCTGATTGATTGGTTAGAATTTATTTGTTTCCTAAATTATGTAGTTAATTCCAATAATATTTTTGCAGATCTATCATGTGTCACAAGTACACAACCATTCTGATCACAATTATAAAAATCTAATATTTTAATTTCTAATACATTACTTTTATAACACATTCATCTGATAGTTATTATTTCTGTTTCATTGATTAAATTATGCTGGGAAAATAATTACCCTTATATGCTGGTGTCAATATGGTTCTCTTCTTCCTCACCTGACATTGCAAAACATTTCAAAAATAAAATTATAGATTTAAGGAAAGAATTTGAAAGCAACTACAATGGAAATTTTCAAAAATATAGTAAAAAGAAAAAAATATAATAAAGGCTGTGAATGCATCAGCAGCTTCAACAAGTAAATATCAACAAGTGACTGTTTTATTTCATTT